>NW_006399943.1:1000633-1002728 GCF_000299155.1 Elephantulus edwardii
TTTAAAAAAAATATTAGCGCCCATGTTCATCACAGCATTATTTACAATAGCAAAGAGATGGAAACAACCTAAGTTTTCATCACCAAATGAATGGATAAACAAAATAAGGTACATACAACAGAATAGACTTAGCACTGAAGAATAGTAAAGAATTCATGAAACACTGCATAACCTGGACAGATCAGGAGGACATTAATCTGAGTTAAACTGAACAATAACAAAGGGATACATAGACTACAAGTCCGCTACTAAAATATGCTAAGTAAAGGTTTATACACAGAAAGAAACATTCTTGGATGGTTACCAGGGATCTGAGGGAAAGAAAGATCAGACAACTGACACATATTAAAATGGATGATATACAGCAAGGGAGCTCTCGTGGCCTCATGGTAAGAAGTTATAGCCGCCATCCCAAAGGCATATCAAACCACGACTTGCACTCGCTAAGACCTTCCTCCCCAAAACCCCAAGGCTGATGTTAACTCTTCGTGACCCTATTGAACAGAACAGAGCTGCACCAGAGAACTCCCAAGACTGTAATCGTTATGGAAGAACACTGTCACATCTCTCTGTGGATTTGAACCACTGACCTTTCAGTTTAGAGTTGAGCACTTAACCATAGGCCACCAAGGCTCCTTCTTTAGGCATTAAGAAACCCAAACCAAACCCTCTGCCACTGAGTTGGTGGTGACTCATAGCGACTCTCCGGGGTGGGTCGAGCCGCTCCGGGACTCACAGGCTGCATCTTTATGGAAACACGCGGCTGCATCTTTCTCTGGTGGGACAGCGGGTGGGTGTGACCCACTCATTTCTCAGTTAGCAGCCAAGCACTCATTCACGGCATCACCAGGGCTCTTTGCTCACACCTTACTTGTATGAAACCCCACTTCAGGGTTGGTGACTTGAGCTGAGGAAATTTCTGCTTGAGGAGGAACCTTCTCTAAGGTCATGCTGACCCCTCTCCATGGGTGACCCCTCTCCACGGGTGACCCCTCTCATCTGTCACAATCAGGCAAGGCCTTTGCTTCCTCCTCCTCCTCTCACCTTCTGGTGGTGTTGATGTGTGTTTGTCTTGCTAGCAGTAACAACAGGATTCATTGGTATCTATTGATCTGTTGTTGTTGCGCCCTTGCTGACTCTACCTCACAGCTGCCCCACATATAACAGATCGCTGCCCTGCGCTGCCCTCACAGCCCCTGTCGGACTCAAGCCCTGTAGCTGCAGTCCCTGGGCCAGTCCAGCTCCTCCAGTGTCTTCCTCTTCACTGACCCCTGCTCCTTCCCCAGCACCCTGTCCTTTGCCACGGCCTCCTGACAGCACGCCCAGTGTATGCAGTGAAGTCTCCCCACCTTCGCCTCTATGGCGCACCCGACCTGCACGTCCCCTAAGACAAAGCCGTTTTCTCCTTCGGGGTAATCAATACTCGTCACCAACACCCCAATTCAAAGGCCTCATTTCTTCTTTGAACTTCCTTATTCATTATCCAGCTTTCCTTACAACAGCTGATAACCGCCACGAGGCAGAGAATACCATTTCTCAGATGAGGAGACAGGCTCAGAGAAGCATATAAAGCTCTCTGTGTCTGCCACAAAAATCTTGATTCTCTTTTTTTTTAAGAGGAAAGAGGACTTTTTTAAAAAAAATTCATTCATTCATTGTTGTACTTTTCTCCTCTCCCAACCCTCCCCCCAGTACACTCCCCTCTTGGAAAAGTAAAAGAAAAAATCTTTCACTGTTGTACAATCCCTCCCCCCAGGTCCACTCCACTATACAGCCTTCACTCTGGACTCCTGTCATGACAAAAATACCTAATAATTTCCCCTCTTAAACAGTTTTCTCCCTCATCTGTTTCAATGCAGTATACATTATTGAACCAGTCCTTCTCAGTCTCCTACCAACCCCGAGGTCAGTCCTGTTTTACAACAGTGGCACCATGAAGTATTTGTCCTTTTGTGACTGAGATATTTCACTCAGCATTATGTCCTCCAGAGTCATCCCTTTTGAATAATATTGCATGAGTTCCTTGTTTTTCAATGCAGCATAGTATTCCATTGTGTGAATATACCACAGCTTCTCTATCCATTCATTTGTTGAT
>NW_006399943.1:1002858-1013968 GCF_000299155.1 Elephantulus edwardii
ATGGTATCTCTATTTGCAACTTTTGTTGATTCTCTTTTCAAAAGTGATTTTATTTTGGTCCAAACAAATAAGATAATTTAAAAAGCACAACATATATTATAATGAAAAATCTCACAATATATGTGAACAAAATTTAATGTAAAAGAAATTAATTGCATAAATAAAAATTTAATAGAAAAAATTAAAAATATGACATGTATGAATTCAGCATTTTTCTTTTTAGCATTTATTTCATTGTAAAAATACAGACAACACTAAATTCATGGCTGTTGAGTTGGTTTCGAGTCATACAGACCCTCATTGGGTTTCTGAGGCTGTAAATTTTTACAGGAGAAGATGGTCCATTTTCTCCCACTGAGAGGCTGGTGGAATTGAACTGCTGACCTTTGGTTAGGAGTCTAACATGTAATGTACTGTGTGCCTAGAGCTCCCAGACTGCCAGTAGGCATTTGCAGTTCCGTGTTCACATGTGTGGCTCTTCTGTCAGTCACTCACGCACACAGCCTTCGGCAACCATCATCCATGTAGCATTTTAATCGGAACAATTCAGTGATACTGATTACGTCCACCGTGCTGAACAGACATCCCCACGAGCCGTTTCCCAAAATTTCCACCTCCATTAACTGAACTCAGTGCCCAGTTGTTGTTGTGTGTTGTCGAGTTGGAGCTGACTCATAGCTGACCCCTCAGCCTGTTTTCGGAGGCAGTACATCACACGAGAGGAGACTGCCCATCCTTCTCCTGCAAAGCAATTGGTGGATTTGAACCATGTGCCTTTGGGTTGGCAGTGAAGCTCTTAACCACTAAGCCACCAGCCCTAATTCTTAGATGAGTGATTTAGAAGTGCAAGGCATGAGGCTTCCCAGACTCAGACCTCTAAGCATAACTGTTCTGAGGGTCTCTGTCGAAGCCCTGGTGATGCAGCAGGTAAGCGCTCTGCTGTGAACCGAATGGGACATTTCAAACACACCCTGTGGACCCGTGGGAGAAAGGCTGGGTGATGTGTTCTGCCAAAGCTTGGCCCCTAAGAGGTGCTGTGGGGGCCGCTCTACTCTCTCCCAGGAGGTGGGGAGTGGAAATTGACTCCATCTGACAACAGTAAGGGGCAGAAGTCTAGAGAGGCTGGGAAGGTGGCTTCAGGGCCCAGGACCCTCTGGACTCAGCACTACACAGGTGCCTGAAGGAGCCTGGGGACCACGTCCCCTGTCCCACAGATGATGCTCAAGTAGGGTCCTGTGCACAGAAGTCGCTGAGGGGTGGGCTGCACCCCCTGCTCCGCCCCCCCCACCCTGTTGCTCTCTGTGGGGGACCAGAGAGGAGTCACCCTCCTATGACCTGCTGCCTGAGGTTCTGCGACTGCAGAAGCCTTTCTGGAGGCATCGATTGCGTCTTCACCAAGTGATGAAATGGGGCAGCGTGACTAAGGTCTGACTCCAGCAGGGCTGGCTGCCTTGGGGCGGGGGTGGGGGGCAGCTGTGTCCTGACGGATGGGGCCTGATCCCCCTGGTCTCACCTGTGTGATGCGGGGTGTGCAGAGGCGAGGAGGAGAGAGGAGGGGGAAGGAAGACAGGCAGACCCCTAACATGATGACAGTCCTGGGTCTGATCAATTACTCAGAGACCCGAGTGCCCCACCCCCCTTCCTGGCCATCATCCCCATCCTCCCCCCGCCAGTGGAGTCCTGGGGGACAGGTGATGGCTCTGCATTTCTGTTCGTAGATTCAGTGTTATTTTCAGACACAGCGGGAGGGCAGCATTTCAGAGATGGCCCTTCCCGAGCTACTGAAGGAGGAGGAGTGTCAGGAATCAGAGGAGACAAGGAAATGCGTGCCTAATGGCACGTCAAGCATGATTTGACAATTCCTACCAGTCGGCAGGACAAATGGAGCCCTCCTTATGCAGTAGTTAAGTGTCTATCTTTCTCCCGTGGAGCAGGTGGTGGATTTGAACTGCTGACCTTTAAGTTAGCAGTGTTAACCACCAGTGCAGCTCCTTATACACAGCGGGATATCCACAAATTCAGCAATTTCTTCTCGTGCAATTCTCTGACATGACTTACACTTGCTTTACACCACCGCACTTCCTCTCCTTTCCGAAGGTTCCTTCCTGCTGAAAAGAACTTGTTACCATCTAAGCTTCTGGTCCAACCTCGTGATTTTCAATTTATCACAAATCGATCACTCTTTGACAGAGCACACATACATAAATATACATGCAACATGCACACGTGCAGATACATCCCCACCCATAGTCAGGCATGTATGTGGATACACTCCCAGAATACCTCCTTTACCTACATAGATCCACATCTGTGGATCCGCTCAAAATTATTGCTCCTTGTTTCAGTTGTAGCAGGATTATATATATTACGGTGCTTCCTGTGATTGTCACTTATTCTTATATATCTCTGAATGCCTTCCTTTGTCCTGGTTACATTATACTGAAATCCCTATATTACATATTACCTTTTCCTTCCTCAGCATTGATTATCTGTCTACTAGCTAGTGAGCTCTGGTGGCCTAGTGGTAAGAAGCTGTACTGCAAACCCACAGGGACCCAGTTCGAGGCCACCAGCTGCTCCATCGGAGAAGGCTCTCGTAATAACTGCCTCTGAAAACCCACCGGAGGGTCAGCTAGGGGGTCGGTTCCGACTCCATGATACACACAACAGCAACAACAACTACTACTACTACTAGCTAATGCGTATTTCCCCTCCCTGCCCCTTCCTGTCCTTGGCAACCATTAAGGAATGTTTCTTTCTATGTGTAAACCCACTCTTGACTTTTTATAACGGCGGCCTCATGTGTTTGTCCTATTGTGATGGACTTATTTCACTCAGCATAGTGCTCCCCAGACCCACGCTTGTTTGGAGATATTTTGTGAGTTTAGAATTACTCTGTATCATTAAGTGTGCTTTGTTGGGTGTCTCTGTCTCTATCACATATCCCCCCACCATTCTTGTGTTGCTGGCTGTTTAGGTCACTTCCGTATGTCTGGGTTTGGGTCCAGTGCTATGATGAACTTGGTGTACGTATAGCTATTCACGTGCAGCTTTTATTTCTCTGGGAAGTGTACCTAGGCGTGGGGTCGCCGGATCAGGCGCTGTTTCTCTTACTAACTTTTTAAGGAGACGCTCTACCTTCTCCACATTTGTATTGTTTGCCTTCGGCATCTTTAGTTGTTGTCAGTGGTGAAGAGGCTGGAGAACCTTCAGTTTGAAATGTAAGATTATTTCTTTAGGAAAAGTGATCGGCTCCCTCACGACCTCTTTCCTGAGGAGAATAGACAGTGTTTTATCACTGCTGTGTTATTTCACAGCAAGACAGCTAAAACCATCTGAAGTCTTCTCAGTGGAACAAAGGGAAGAGGAAGCAAGATGAGTCAGTTCTGTTGTGAGAGCTCAGAAAAACAAGACACAAACCCCTGCTAATGGCCTGGGCACAGAGGGAGAAGACTGGGGAGGACAAACCCCCTCAGGTCCCCATCCCCGCCCTCCCCAGACACTGTGCTGGCCACCCTGGGCCTCCAGGACATCACCCTCATTGTCTCTCACCTGCCTGAGCCGTTGACCGGCTTCAGATGCCTTGGATGAGGGCCACTCTGAGTGGGCTTGTCCTGAAAGCTTTCAGCCACTATTTAACAGAGTATGTTGAGCTACACAGGGTCGCTGGAGGCCTGGGGCCATTAACATGCTAATAGACATGTTGTCCTGGGGGAGGGCTGGATTATGCAATGCTTCTCAACCTTATTTAAATACGAACACTCATTTAAAGCTATGCCTTATAGAGTTGGAGTCTGAAGACTAAATGCTGTTAGCTGCCATTGTTGTTGCTGTTTGTCTGGCCGCCGTTGTCCTCTGGTGCTGTTGAGCTCTGGTTCACAGTAACTCTGGCTCCACATGATGGAACCTTGCCTGGTCCTATGCCATCCACACAATCTCTCCTCTGCTTAAGCCCATTGTAGGAATTACCGTGTCAATCTAATTGGTTAATGGTCTTTGTTTACTGACCTATTTTACCAAGAAATACAACTGACAGAAGAATTCAAAGATGCCTTTGAATTGTGCTGTTGGAGGAGAGGGCTCAGTTTCCTCTGAATTGTCCGAAGAATGAGCAAGTCCCTTTGGGAAGAAGTACAAGCAGAGTGCCCCTTAGAGACGAGGGCGGTGGAACAGCACCTCACATACTTCGGGCGTGTTGTCAGGAGGGACCAGTCCTTGGAAAGACCTTGATCTGAAAAAGGGTGGAGAGCCAGCCAAAGAGAGGAAGATCCTCGATAAGATGGACTGACTCAGTGACTGTTGACAGCCTCTCAGAGACGCGGAGGACGGTGTAAGAGAGGGCAGGGCTTCGACCTGTCGTCCACAGTGTCATTCTGAGTCACACGAAGCCGGTGGCACCCTGAACAGCAGCCACAGCTTTACTAAGCAGCTGACTTTTCTCCAGGAACCAGCCCCGCCTATAACATGCCTGAGGTACGTCAGATGAAGTCTCATTATCTTCACGTCTTCTCGACTGCATGGCTTCAAAGATAGATTTGTTTGTTCTTTCGCCAGTCCATGGTGCATTTGATATTCTCCACCAGCACTAGAGTTCAAAGATGTCAATTCAATTCTTCCACGTTCCTTCACTGTCAAACTTATCCACGCATCTGAGGGAATTGACGGTACCATGACTCGGAACTTTTAAAAGTGGCTGTGAGCAACTAACCATCCACTCAGCTGCCCACTCCACTGTCCACCCACTCCTCCATTTACCCAAAAATGTGTCCTCGTCCTCTGTGCATCCAGCCATCCAACCAACAAGCATTTACCAAAAGGGCTTTGCACATTCTGGGCACAGTGCTAAGACTGTGTGAGGCCAAATGGATCCTTCTAGAACAGGAAGAAAAGTGCTTTCTATTTTAATACAGGAATTACCTTCCAGGCACAGATGATCTGACCTGTGAGTGAATGTCGTTGTGTCCTTGGAGAAATGAAGTACTAGGAACTCAGAAAGGGATCTTGGATTGAATCTGTTTCTGGAGAGGGTGGCATTTGGGGGGTTTAGAGGAAGGGTCTGGCTGTGGACGGGTTGGAGCCGAGACTCTTGGGGACAAGAAGTGCAGACTGAGAAGTGCCATCCTACTCCAAGGGTCCGTCTCGGCCTCTCCACTCTCCTCGAGTCTGCCCTTGGCCGAATGGTGACCACGCTGGTGATGGGCTTCCCGCCAGCGGTTCTGGTGAGGCAGCAATGTCCCTAACGAGGTCTGCTGCTCCGGCCACTCTGCCTTTCCCAGAGCGCTGGCTGCCGAAACATTCAGTTCCACTTCGAGTCCAAGTCTGGAGTGTTTGTTTTCATGTTCCTGGCAGAGAAGGAGCCCACGCCGAGGTACTTCTTGGCCACTTGAGACCAGCCTGGCTACAGTGAGGTGGGAAGCAGCCCCCTCCAGCTTTGCACAGCTTTCACTTAGGCCTGCAGATGTGCATGTGCTAGAACTTTCTAACACAGGGTAGCAGAGAAGGAGATGAGCTCCTGAGAAGCCTGCACAGAAGGGACACGCTTTCATGTGACACAGCCATTCTCTTAACAGCCAACAGGCACCTGGAAGTCATGACGGAGCCGGGGCCTGTGTGTGTGGGGAGATGTTCAGGAACCCAGGCACCCATCTCCCAGAGGGTCTATCTAACAGAGAAAAGCCCTTCAAACAGTTTTAAACTGGTTCCCGCCTGGCCTACAGCAACAACAAGGTGATGTGTACCTTGTGTGGCAACCTGACTTGTGATTTCAACCCAAGTAGCAAGCAAGCAAGGACTCTTTCGGGTAGAGCGGCTTAACTATTGGGCCTGAAAGGTTGGTGGTTGGATTCACGCAGCTGCCCGGCAGCAGAAAGATAGATGGGGCAGTCCACTCTCCTAATGATTGTTGTTGGTTTGTGCTGTTGGAATCAACTCATGGCTGGCGTCCCAGAGGCCACAAATTGCATGGAAGAAGATTGCACATCTTCCTCCCAAGAAGCAGCTGGAGGATTCAAACCACCTACCTTTGGGTTGACAGTGCAATTTCTTACCACTAGGACAGTTGGGTTCCCTTTCATAATGATTATGCCTTAGAAGCCCTATGAGGAAGCTCTCCTGTGAGCTAGAATTGACCCACCGCAGTGACTGAGGTTTTCTGTTTGTTTGTTTGATTGATTGATTGTTTGTTTAGAAGCAGGCAGGAGTGCCCTGCTCAAAGATGGGGCCCAACCTCACTGCTTTGAATGTACAACAGCCAATCTTCATCTTTAAGCATCACGCCTGTTTCCTCCTCAGAGAAGGCCTCCCGTGGAGATGAGGCACAAATGACCAGAGTGAGCCAGCAGGAAGAAGAATGAACAGGTCCTTTCAAGCAGCCAAGAATGGCATGTGCAAAGGGCCTGTGGTTAATGGGAACTGAAATGGGAAGGCCAATGTGGCTACCGTCTAATTACCCAGGGGATAGTTCTGCAAAGGCTGCTGGTAAGGGAAGTGAGGACCCAATCACAAGGGGACAGAGGCCCCGTTTAACTGAAGTGGAGTGAAAAGCTATTAGTGGCTTTAGATAGAGAGGAACTCTGTTTATCATTTTGAAGACTTCATTTTCCTGCTGAGCAGAGAGTGGGTGTGATGAAGTTATTTCCTTTATGTGAGACCTTTGGCTGTGGTTCTTTCGACAAACAACTTGAGAGATTTTTTTTCTCTCTCTCTCCTTAAGATTTGAAAGGTCACCTTTCTTCTTGTTTTCCACCCTGGAGGACTTGTTACTTTTGCCCAGATGCATTGATATTTCCCCGGTAAGCTTTCAATATCTTGATTTTGATGCTTTGCTGTCTGGCCCTGGGCTGCAGCCTACCCCATGATTTCGTATGCACTTTGCTGAGATCTGCCAAGAGACTATGCAAATCAAGTAAGTTGTCGGTTACTATGCAAATGAATCATCTGTGGCTTGCTGAGATAGGCTTGGTCAGTTTGTGGCTTTGGTGGATGGGTCATCCTTGACATTAACGAGGTGTTTGTGTACTTGAGCAGCCAGCCCACGGAGATTTTACAACAGGAAAGAAACAGCAAGAAAAGTAGCAGGAGGATGCAGAAAGAAGGAAAAGGGGAAAAGGGGAGAGCAGGAACCCTCCTTAGAGAGCTGTAACAGGGTTCAAGGACTGGAACTGTGAAGATAGAAATCGACTCGGAAGGGCTTTGCAGCGGAGCAGATGGTAACAGACGGCAGGACAAAGAAAAGGCCACGTGGCCAGAAGGAGCCGAGAGGGCTTTTACCCTGAAGGAGGAGACACTGCCTACCTGCTTCTGGGTCCTGATCTTGACTCGGTGTGGCAGTCTGTTGCATCCTCTTACTTAAGAAACCACTGTCCTCTAAATATGGCCTTTGAGTTCTGTGTGGTCATTGTAACCGATTATTCAACCCAGCAGAGAGTGGGAGGGCTGGCTGGTGTCAGAATTGCTAGAAGGTTGGAGAGTGGAGGTATGTCTGGCGTCCACTTCCTAGGAATCAGCCTTTGGGTGGATTTTGATTCACCTTATGCCCATCGATTTTAGACAGGCTCTGAGGCTGCCATTACTACTTGTGTTTCATAGAGGGTATTGGAAGCAGGGGTGGAAGCCAGGGACCAGTAAAGGGTTGACACAGTTGTAGAGTCGTAAGTGATCATGTCGGGACCAGCAGCGGTCATACCCTTGGGGCTGCAGGGAAGAGGACTTCAGATGCTGAGTCTGAATATAGGATTATACCAGGATCTGGTGATGTAGTGGATATGGGTGTGGAATAAAGAGGAGACTGAAGGAATCCTCCAATCAGAACTGGGCCAGCCAGGTTACTAATAGCCATGTCCCCCGGGCTGGGGCAGGGTGAAGAGGAATAGTCACGGAGCCAGAAGGTTCCAAGAGGTCTTCTGTGGTCACACTGAGTTGGAGCCCCATGGAGATACCAAGGGAGAAGTTCTTCTCCTAAGTGTGGATTCAGTGGGAGGAAGTCTTGGGAAGGAGCACACGGGAACAGCAAGCCAAGGAAAAGTGGAGGAGAAGAAGTACAACTTAATCTGATCTCCTCGGGTTCAGCCATGCTGATACTGTCTCATCTTGAGTGCTATGTGACCCAAGCAATCCCACCACCACTTTGGTTTTTTCTGAGCCAATTTGTAGCCATGTCTGTCACCTAAAGGTACTCTTGTGATGGTGGGTAAAATGCTCGGCTACTAATCTCAAGATCGGCAGTGTAGACTCACTAGCTACTAATCTCATGATGAGCAGTGTAGACTCACCAGCTTCTCCAGGGGGAGTTAGGTGAGTCAGTCTGCACCTGTAATGATTTGTTAGATGCCATTGAATCAAGTAGGACTCATAGTGACCCCGTGAACAACAGGCCCGAGCCCTGTCCTGTCCTGTGCTGTCCTCATCACTTCTGACACACTGGGGCCCTGTGCGGCAGTCACTGGGTCAACCCACCTCAGTGGTAGTCTTCCTCTTTTGCTGCCCCTCCACCTTTCCAAGCATGATGTCCCTTTCCAAGGAACAGCCTCTCCTAGTAACATGCCCCAAAGGTGAGTCAAAGTCTCTCCGTCCTTGTCTCCAAGAATCACTCTGGCTGCACTTTTTCCAAGACTTATCTGTTTGGGGTTTGGGGCAATGCTTGGGATAGTCAGTGCTCTTCTCCAGCAGCACAATTCAAAGGCATCCACTTCTTCCGTCACCCTTATTTGTTGTCTGGCTCTCAGGTGCGTGGCAAGTGATTGCAAAGACCACGGCTTGTATCAGGCACCCCTTAGCCTTCAATCTGACATCATTGCTCTTCAATATTTTGGAGAAGTCCCTGACGGTGGACTTGACCAAAGCAGTATGTTTCCTGGTCTCCTGGCTGCTTGTACCAAGGGTACTGATTGTGGATCCCAGTAAGATGAAATTGTTGACAGCTTCAATCTTTTCCCATCTATCAGCCTATTTATTGGCCCAGTGGGAAGGCCCTTTATTTTCTTGATATCGAAATGTAATCTGTATTGAAGTCTGTGGTCCTTAATCTACAGGAGACGCCAGGGGACAGATCTATTCTGCCATCTAGGGCCACTATATGAGTTGAAATCAGCTCAATTGCAGTGCACTTGTTTCCCCTCCACCCTTGACAATTGTACTAGAAAGGGTCTTGGTCTAGCCCAAGAGGAATTTTCAGAATTTCCCTCTGACTGGAATGCCTTTCTGGGTCTTGGGCTGAAAAATAAAGTCGCTGTAGGATGATGGGCACTGGAGCAGGTGGTCAGGGAGAGGGACACGGGTTCAGAAAGGTGTATGTGCACAGAGCTGTCTGTGTGGCCTTGAATGGGAAGCCCACCCGCTCCCCAGCATCCAGACCTGGAAGTCTGTGTCAGGCTGAGACAGCGAGGCCTCTGGCCGGCGCCTGGTACGTGGCAGGTGCTTAATGAATGCCAGCATTCTGGCCCTTTCTCTCTCCCTCATGCTGATTAAAAGCTCAGGTTGGCAGTTATTTATGTCTTTGATTAATTAAACAATTTGGGAAACAAATTAATTATTACCTACCTGAAGCTGTTTGGTCGACACAATCTTTGAAAACAAGAGGGCTGGTGGGGAGGGAACAAAAGCAGTGCTGGCTGTGAGGGGAGGGAGCGCGCTAGGGGAGACAGTGCCCACGCTGCCTCCCACGGGGAAGAGTCGCCTCTCTGGGACTCGTGGCGTGTGGCTCCCTGCAGATAGTTATTGACTTATGATCTTGCTGGGCTTATGACGGGTCCCTGTGTCTTCCACGAGGAAAGTCATCATTCTAGTATCACCAGAAGGGAGCTGGTCCAATGAGACAGATGAAGAGAGAGGTGGTGAATCCCTACTGTGGCCGTGCCATTCCAGGAAGCCCACTTCTTTGGCGAGGCTCTGACCTCCATCCCCAGCCATGCAAACTAGCTGGCAGGCTGCACTGATAATCAAGGAAGGGACCCCCGTAGAACCCTCCTCCCAGACCCTCAGCTCAGCCACACAGACACTGCGGGACTTGCCTCTCAGGAGGGTCTTGCTTCATTAAGGCATTGTTTCTTCAAGGGGAAGTTCCTGACTTGGATCCTTGAGACTTGCTGGTCTCTGCATCTCGGCCAGGCTCCCACAATGCCTTCTTTGTAAATATCACCTTGGTGACTCCTGAGTCCCTTCCTGGTCCCATGGCCTTTCCAATGGGGCCATCCATCAGTTGTGAGGTGACATGGCGTTGGGCCACCTCGCCTCCCAGTCTGCACTCACCCTCCCCCAAAACAGGAGAAATTCCATTTGTCAGAACCTGTGTGGTTATCTGGAACCTTCCCCAGGGCTAAAAGGGTCAGCTCCTGCCAAGCCCCATATTGAGGTTATTTGATAGTGTTTTCCAAACCAGCCAAACAGCAGTCAGCAAGAGGAGAGGGCCTGCCAACCTGGCTGTGCTCACCCTGTTTTCACTGTTAGAATTCTTCCCCCTCTTCCCAGCCCCTCTAGCCTCAGGCTCACCCCCACGCCAGAAGGGCAGTGTTGGAGGACCTGTTCCGCAGGGTAGGCTTACGGGGACATCCTTACTAATCTGTAGTGGACAGTCTCATACATGTTCGCCCCATCAGAGAGTTGACTTCTGGGTCTGGCTGGCATCAGTCTGTCTCTCAATCCCAGACCTACAGAATTAAAGTCCCTTTTCAAGCTGACAGTCTCTGGCAGGGATGCAGCACCCTGAGCAGATTTGTCACCAAGCACAAGCTCAGGGTGGCCTTGCCTGCACTGTCTCTGCAACAGGGCCCCCAGCATTCTCAGTGGGGAGCTGGGGCATCCAGGTTCCCTAACAGCTTATGCAGAGCAAGACACCAAGGGTCTCACTCATTACTGATGTCACATGGATCCTGGCTGAAAAGTCGATAATACCAGAAGAATGTCCGTTTACGCTTTATTGCCTGTGAAAGACACTTGACTGTGTGGATTGTAACACATTGTGGCTAACATTGAGAAGAAAGGGAATTTCAGCACACTTAATTGTGCTCACGTGAAACCTATACCTAAACTGAGAAGTTGTTGTGTGAACAGAGCAAGGGAACACTACATGGTTTAAAATTAGGAAAGATGTGGAGGGATGGAGGGGTGGGGTGTG
>NW_006399943.1:1014481-1026983 GCF_000299155.1 Elephantulus edwardii
CTAAGACAGGCTGCTTGCTGGGTGTGTGGTTGCTGAGAGCCAATTAACAAATTCCCATTAACAACTGGGCCTGGGCACTGGTCACAGGCAGCACAGCAAGACCTGCTGTCCGGTCACCCTTCACCCCAAAGGTCCCTGTGTCCAGTCTTCCAGGCTGGACCTCTTCTCGTCACCCCCCCCACCACCACCACCACCACTGCACCCCAGTCCTGCATTGACTGGTTTCTGTGAGATGCTCGTACCTCCCCCTCCAACCCCGTGGATGCCCCAGGAGGCCCCACCTCTTTCCTGAGGTGTCCCTGCACCCACCTGGCAGGGCACAGCTCCCTCCTGAAGTCTTTGTGACAGTGGAGCGAAGGCGGGGCAGGTGACTGTCCTGCCGATCTGCTGGAGGATGAGGTGGAGGAAGGCCTTTCCCCAGGTCCTCTGGCAGCAGTGACAGGACGCCTCTGAAGGGTCATCGCGCTGCAGCTTCCGATCTGTGTTTTCCGGAGGTCAATTGGCAGCTGTGCCCAGGCAGGATCTATGGCCTGGCTTCTTGTTCTGATCGCCAGAGTCAATTTCTTCTTTTTTTATAGGATTCTGCTTGTTGGGGGCCAAGCCAGATGCCAATTCCATCTTCCTAACTTGCTTTGTGACCTTGGGCAGGTCTCTGGCCCTCTTTGCTACTGTGTCTTTTTTTAAAAAAAAATTTAGGTTGTTTATTTTTCATTTCAATGAACATCTACAGAGATTTTGGGATTCCATTCATTCATTGTTGCACCCTTCTCCCCGCATGCTACTGTGTCTTGATGCAGGAATTGAGGAGTGAGCTGAGGTGGCTTCTCTTGGCCGGGACAACACTGACCCCCGTCTCCCTCTGGCCTCCGAGCTAGTCCTTGAGCAACACAGGCCATGCCCCTCTATCCAGCTGGAGACAGTCCTGCGCCTGTGTCCACTCGGGTCTCACAAGGAGAGATGTGGAGTCCGCCCCACACACAACGCAACACACCCCGCCTGGCCTTGCAGCAGGTTCACCGTCACTCACGGATTTGAAACCATGGCCTCAGCCATTGTGTCACTTTACCTCCTGGAGGGCTCCTCTCATTCCCACTGACCCTCTACTTGACAAAGGAGCCCTGGTGGCACGACTGTTAAGCACTGAGCTGTGAATGGAAAGGCTGGTGGTTCAACCCACCTCTTGGCTCCGTGCATGAGCGGCTGTCTGTTCCTGTCAAAACGGCACAGGAAATTCTCTAGGACAGTCCCACTCTGTCCCACAGAGTCATTACGAGCTGGAAATGACACCCAGCAACAGTGAAGACCAGAGGAGGGGGCCTTCGAGTCAATTCTGACTTTGGGGCAGCCCTGTGGGGCGGTATAGACCTACCTCCCAGGTTTTGCAAGGCTGTAAATCTTTACAGAACCAGCTGCCCCCTACCTCAGGGCAGTTGGGGTGTTCAAGCCTTTGAGTTAGCGAGTGAGAGCTTTAATCGCTGCACCAATGGGGTCCCAGGGTGCTCAGACCCTCCAGCAAATCAATTTCTTTGTTCATGGAAAATGACTGCAGAGTGATAGATTCTTCTCTGCTTGGGTGGAATCAAGTCCATCCGGCTTCTCTTTAATGCTCCCCCCCACCTCTGTTCCCACTGTTTCTTCTTTTGCAGAGGAGGGGTCTTGGAGAGGAGGGGGTCCCCAGGAGTCAGAGCCAACTTGACTATCTTCTTCTAAATTGTTCTTTTACCCACCCCTCCCTGGATCAGCACAGCCTGGGGGCCCCTCTTGATGTGTTTGGAAACAAGAAATATCCCCTCCCTTTTGTCAGATGCAGGGCCCCTCCAGGGTCATGACATTCGCCCACCTCTCCAGCTGACGCCGCACAGGGACCTTCTCTCCAATCATGGAAAATACTTTCCCCCCTTTTCTCCGAAAAACAGATGAAGGTTTTGGCCAGAGGACTGGGAGGGGAACACATTTACTCTGAGTTTGTTGCCCAAAGGAAAACATACTTGGGATATGAAGTATTCCCCCTTGAAATTTCACTTGACATTCTGTAAAGAAAGAGTAACAGTTTGAAGAAGTTGGCTGAGCCTTCTAATACCTTTCCTCCAAAGCAAAGCCTTTTTAAAAGATTAATAGAGAGCCAGGAACAGTCACGTACCCGGGCTGGGACACATGAGAGTCCCTCAACCGTCCCCCAGCTGTGGGTCCTGGGGACCCACAAATCTGCAGCTGCGTCCCCTTGGCTGACTTTGCTGAGCTGGAGCAGGGGGCCCCTTTCTGGCTCTGCTGTCATGGACTCTTTTTCATGAGATAGCTGTTGCTGGGGGCCCAAGGTCGGTTCTGGTCAACCCCTGGCTGCCCCTCAGGACAGGCTGGGGCCATTGCGATTGCATCTTCCTGACTGGACTCTTTCCAGAAGCAGACTGTCAGCTTTTACACACTGTGGTGACTTTGTCTGGCTTTGAACTGCCAGCCTTTCTCAGATGGTGACTGAGCGCTTGATCTCCAAGGCTACAGGGGATTAAAGATGACAGTTTCCACACAATGGCTACCCTTCTGCCTCGTCTCTCACAGGGCCCCTTAAGAAATAGAACCCCTCAGTGTGTCTTTAACTCCAGAAAAGCCTTGTGGATGGCAGTCAGGGAGCCCAATCTTCCCAGGTACTGGGGCTCCCCAAAGGTGCTCATTGCTGTAATCTCTACTGGTTAAAGGGGGCACCTTGGTAGTGAGAACAGGTGAACTCTCAGCTCCTGGCTTGCAGACTTGGCACTTCACATCCACCCAGAGCGGCCTTAGAAGAAAGGCCTGGCTATTTGCTTCCAGAGGCCACAGCCCCAATGTCCACAGAGCATTTCCACTCAACGTTGTGGTGTTTTATGCAGCTTCTCCAAGGGGCCTGCGTGGCCTGGGATTTAAAGACGACTGACGCTAAGAAGGGTCCCCTTTGGCTGTGAGTTTCTTTTATTTCATAATCAGAAATGCAAGGTTGGGCAGACTGGGTGTTTTCTTGCTGGCTGATGGACCCACAGGGCCCCTCCCTTCACCTGTGGGCACCCTTGGGACCTCATCTTGTGTCTTAAAAGGAGATAATGTAGAGGTCTTTGCATGACCCCATCCATGGGAGAGAAACAAAGGCCTTGTTGCAGGGAGGCCATGCTTCCAGGAGGGAAGTGCTCATGGGAGGGGTCGACCAGCACTCAGAATATCCTGAGAATGAGGTTATCTCCCTCTGCAGAGGGTGGGGACGCAGAAACACTGCTATCTGAGATACAGAACACCAAGAGGCCATATCCTTGTCCTGATTCTGGGGTTCCCCCTGTCCCCCTACACCAGAAGATTGGTTCACTTCTTCAGGCCGTGCCCTGGATGTTTGAGGGAAGCTGTTGACGCGGGTAACGTCAGCTCTGACAGTGTGACCCTCACAAAGGGGCAGCACCATGGCCTTTTAGAGTCCCTGGAATAATAAATCACCTCGGGCTGGCATGAGACGAGGCCAGGGGATGAAGGACAACACAAATGACCTTGGGCTGGCACGAGATGAGGCCAGGGTTCGAAGGACAATGAGAACATGAGAAATCCAGCATCCAGGGAGCAATCTGGATTTGTGTGATTTGGGGGCGGTAGGGGTGGGAAGAGAATGTAATTATGATCCAATAATACAAATATCAACATCTGGAACCCTGCAGGCTAAATCTTTGCCTGTTGTATTTAGAGCTGGAATCCTGAAGAGCGAGGGCAGCCCGCCAGGTGGAGGGGGAGCCGGCCTGGGAGCTGGAGCTTCGCTTGAGGAGCCCCGAGGAGAGAGACCATCCATCAGGGCCCAGCCTTCCCCCACTGACAGCCCAAAGAAACAGGCCATTCAAGACCCAGCCCGTCAGCAGAGACCCAACTTGCCATGAGGCACCAAGCGAGAAGCCAGGCTTGATCAAATATTTGCTAACGTCCTTTGCGTTTCTATCCTGGGCTGGAAAATGTGAATTCTAGACCAGAACTTTGAAGATTTTTTTCCCTTCTTCTTCGTCTGATGAAGGTCCATGGAAAATGTACCTCAAACAGGCTGCAAAGTTTGGGATGTGCCCAAAATCTCTATTGCAACTACCCTGCTTCCCCTGGAAAAATCTCTTTTCTGTGTGTTCCGGGGATGAGGGGCTTAGTCTAAACTTTCTGACTCTATTTAGGTCATCAAACAATGGGAAAATGCACTTCCTGCCCCTACAAATATCAACATCTATTGTCATGGACTCAATTTCAAGGCCCCCAGAGGATAGAATGGAATCACCCCATGGGTTTTCTGTGGCTGAACTTTGACAAGTAGATTGCTTCGTTTGTCTCAGAACAGCTGGTGGGTTCAAACCTCCAACCTGTTGGTTTAGCACTTCAGTGTTTGGTTCACAGCACCAGCAGTACTGCTCACCATGACCTCCCCACAATGCCAAGCCCTTAAAAAAGTCCAGGTTGCCCACTTTCCGATTTGATGGAAGAAAAGAAACGTAATTGAAAAAATGACAAAAGGGAATGGTTTTTCAAAAGAGACCTTGGACACTGTCTTTTCACAGAAGGTTTGGAGGATAAGTAATTTGAGTATTTCCCCCTTGTTTTCTCTCATTGTTATCACAAAGCAAAAATGCTCCTTGGACAAAGCAGCATGGTGTTTTGCGTCCTCTAAGACGTGTCACATTCTTGGTGCGTTCTGATTGTTAACTTTCAAGGGTTTTCATAACCCAAGCTCATGCCTTCAGCCTCAAAAATAAGGCATGAGAATATTGTCTGAAACACAATATGAATGAAGAGGAAGTGTGAAAACAGTGTATACGAACTTTGTAAGTAAACCAATAAAAAAGAAAAAAGAATTGAAAAAAGCCCAAAGACAGAAAGAAGCTCAAAGCCTTTAGCAAACTCTTTTTTTAAAATAAAAATTTTTATTTTAATTATGATTTTAACAAAGCTTACAGAAAAATTAAATTTTCATTAATTCATTGTTGCATATTTTACCCCCTCTCCCTCCTTTCCCCATTCCCCAGTTTTTAGAACAGTGGTACTATGCAGTATTTGTCCTTTTGTGACAGAGATATTTTGCTCAGCATAATGTCCTCCAGGGTCACCCATGTTGTGTGATGTTTTATGGGGGTCATTATTTTTCAGTGCTGCATAATGTTCCATTGTATGAATATACCATCATTTTTCTGTGCATTCTGCAAGCACTTTTTTTAGAAAAGCTCTACCGCTTTAGGATCCCTGGTTCTGAGTCTCCTGTGGGACACTCCCTTGCTTTGTTTTCCTGTTAGTCGCTGTTCTGTCAACAGGGATCCACAGTGAACTTGTAAGCAGCAGGTCTGGGCTTGTTTATCCTTTCCCATCTGACCGTTTTCTGTCTTGCTCGAGTCTGTTGTTACTGTTGCTGTGTGAATCCATCCCGTGGACGGTCTTCCTCTCTTGCTTTGACCCTCCCCCATTACTGGCATGATGTCTTTTTCTGAGGACTGGTCCTTCCTAACAACATGTGCAAAGTAAGGGAGACAAAGTTTCACCGTCCTTGCCTCTAAGGAGAATTTTCGTTTCTCTTCCTTTAAGACAGATCTGCCCCTTCTTGTAGTGATCCATTGTTGTTGTTGTTAAGTGCCGTCGAGTCCCAGGTGACTCATAGCGACCCTAAGAAGGAGAGTCCTTGACGCTTGGGTGCCTTTCATCCTCTCTCCCAGTTCATAGGGTTTCCAGAGGCAAGCTATTTTGGAAGTGGATGCCACTCCTCCTTCCACGCTTGTTTTAATCGGGGAGCTCCACCCCACTCTCTGTCCGCATTGGGTAGCCAACCATTAACGCATTTGACACATCCGTGTCACAGTGTTCAGCCTCACAGCAACCACAAGTGACCGTGGGAACGGCAACTTGTACACCAGGGCTATACGACCTAGAGGAATGTCTGAACAAAAACAATGAAAGACTGGCCTGATGGCCGCGAACTAAAAGTCACCCACCTTTGTCTTGATCACATCGTTTTCTCTTCACTGGGCCAGCTGATCTCTCTCTCTCTCTCTTTCTCTCTCTGTTGATGTTAGCGTTGTTAAGTGCCCTCGAGGTGACTCATAGCGACCCTTTGTCTTGGTAGTGGTCCATATCATATTAAATCCTCTTCTCCAACACCACAGCTCAAAGGCGCGGGAGAAGCACCAGGCTAAGCCGTAGAAGAAGTGGACAGTGCTCACCTGCAGCTGCAGGCTCACGAGAGGAGTGACCAGAGGTTAATGCAACCAGAGTTCATTTAGATGTGCATTTCACAAGCCGGTGGTCAAAGCATGAAGGGAGCTCACACTGGACAACAGTCTGTAAGGACGGGAACCAAGCTGTTTGTGAATCATGGAATTTTCTTCCTTGGGGACAACGATGCTGGTGGCTCTGGTCCAGTGGGCTGGTCTGTGGTGAGCATGTGCCTGTTGACGGTCTGTTCATGGGACTTTTATTGTTGTTATTAGAGGCTTTTCCTTCCTGCTCTTTCCCAGCTTGGTATCTTTTTCCAAGGGCAGGTCCCTGCTGAAAACGTGACTAATGTATGTAAAACCACGTCTCACCGCCTTTGCCTCCAAGCAGCACCCTGGTGGCACTTCCTGTAAGAAAGCCTTGTTTGTTCTTTAGACAGCGCTTGGGGTATCCAGTACTCTGTCCAGCACCACAATTCAGAGGCATCAATTCTGTTTCCGTCTTCCTTAGTCATTGTCCACCTCTCAGCTGTGTAAGACGAATGCCACAGTTCGGGTCAGGCATCGATCTTTAGCACTTTGGAGGGGTCCGTGGCAGTAGCTTTTCCCAATGAAACTCATCTTTCGATTTTTTTACTGCTTCTAGCGTGGAGTTGACTGCGAAGTTGTAATTAGTGTTCGAAAGCAGACTGTGTGTGAATGAGCCATGTGGCTTTGAAGACTGTGACCTTCCTGGATCAGGTCACCAGGCCTGCCTTCTGTGCAGCCTGCGGCTGGCCTTGAACCACCAACTTGTTGGCTTAACCACAAAGCCGTCAAGTGCTTACCTGTGTGGCCTATCCAAGCTTTTGTTTCTTTTTTCTTTAATTCTCTGGACCAGCCCCACGGCCATCGAGTTGAGGCTTTCTGCCAGAGTAGAGCTGCCTCCCCGGGGTTCCCAAGGTTATAGAGCTTGAGGCAACAGAGAGCCCCTCTCTCCCCCCAGAAATGCACGTGGATTCCACCTGCCATCCTTTCAGGTAGCAGCCCAGCTCTTTCACTCCATTCCCTACCCTTTTCTGACAGAATCATAGAGATGGAAATAACAAGACCGAGTGAATCCTCTTGTCCCCCCCCCAGATCACAGAGCGAGGCATTAGCCTGCCAGCCATCAATGGTGACTGAGGGTCACACCAGACGTAGAGGGGCCAGGCTCACTGGTGGGACTCTGAGACTATTGTTCTTCATCCCCTTCAAATTGGACCGAACTCATTCCTCTGGGTCAATTTTCAGTCAGACAAAAGACAGGTCTCTCATGTGACCAGTACCACCAGGGAGGCGCTCACTCCTTAGAGGGGACAGGCCTGTCAGGTGACCAGTACCACCAGGGAGGCGCTCACTCCTCAGAGTGACCAACCTTTAAAGGGCAGAAAAGCAACATTTGCCCAAGGACAAAACCTGAAGGCCGGAAGGGGTGGGCTGTACAGATGAATGGAAATGAGAATGACAGGAAGAGAGTGGGAAGAATTAAACGACACTGTGGACATTGTGATTAATGTTATAAAACAAAATGTATATGAATGGCTGGATGGAAAAAAAACAAAAACCAAACCCTCCAATTTGCTTTGTAAACTTTCATTCAAATCACAATTTAAAAATAAAAAAAACTTGAAAGAATGCCTGAGGTGCCACCTGCAAGGCCAAGTGTCTGGGCCCGGCTGCCTTTTGGGGTCAGGCGTGGTCCCTTTCCCTCCCTTTCTCCGGGAGAGCAGGCGAGGGGCCCTCGGCCGCCTGGGCGTTGAGCACATTCATTTTTGGATGCTTGCGTTGGTGTGAGCAGCGTTACATTTCCCGTTTCCTAGCAGGGATGGAATGTTGACAGTGTGTGATTGTTGTGTTTATTTTATACGTTTTCCTTGGAATGTCTACGTGGGGCTGCTGCCCTGGCTTGGCTGCTTCTTGATTTACAGTAGTTACGAGCTTTCCAAAGTACACATGTAAGTTACGTGGTACAATAACATTACACAGTGACTATTCTGTTATAAATGTGCCCACAGTTCCAAAACACCGCTTTCTGTACCCCTGTCCTCACCCCCAACCCATTCCTTCCTGCTACCTACTCAATGATGTCTTTGGACGCCACCAGTGCCACGGAAAGGCCACCAAGATCTGAGATGTAGTCACAGAATGGACTCAACCACCCCCACCCTGCCCACTGGAAAATGTTTCTAAGAAGTCTTGGTATGGGCGTCCAGAAGCAACATACACATCAAAAGAACACATTTCCATTTTCTTTCCACTGGAAATTACATTTATTCACATGATTGGTGTGGTTCCAAGATGGCAGCTGGCTGAGAAACGGGGGCACATACTCTTTCTCCTTCCACGGAGGACTCTGTCCTGACCAACACCGAGAGACCGTCTTGTTTCTCCTCGGAGATGCGGGAAGCGGGAAGGAAGGAAGCTTCATCAAACCCCAGTGTCAAGAAAACCCAAATCCTTACAACTAAACCAGTGAGCACCAGCGTGATGAGTGGAGAAAAGACTGAAGATGCAAGGATTTACTTTTACTTGTGTCTGTAATCAGCATGCGTGCACATAGCAGTCAATAAAAGGACGAATTGCGCTGGGCTAATAATCTGCAAGGGAACCTCTTTAAAGTGCTGAAGGTCAACGATGTTACTTTGAGGGCCAAGATGCAACTGACCCAAACCTTGGTATTTACAGATACTTCCTAAGCTCTGGTGGCCCGATGGGCAGGGGCAGAGAGTTGCACCACTAACCCAAAGGCAGATGGTTTGAATCCAACAGCAGCTCTGAGAGAGAAAGTTGGACAATCTCCTCTCATGCAATTTACAGCTTCTGAAAACTTGGTTCCATTATGAGTCCGATCTGACTCGACAGCAATGGGTTTGGGGTGGGTTTTTGTGAAGTTTTTTTCATATTCAAAACTAGACAGTGAACAAAGACCAGAGAATTGGTGCATTTGAATTTGGCATTGGCAAAGAATGTTGGATACACCGTGGACTGTGAGAAATACACACAAATCTGGCCTGGAAGGCATACAGCCAGAATGTTCCTTCCAAGTGCAGATGTTACCAGACCCCAGAAAAGGGCATCATGCTCAGAAAAGTAGAACCTGACGTAAACTCGATCTCATTGTTGTTGGGTTAGGAACTAAGGACAGCTGATCTTCCAGCGTTTCCAAGGCTGTCCCTCTAAAGGGGGAGGAGGTGCCCGTCTTTCTCCTGTGAGGTGTGGGTAGCTTCAAACCTACAGAGCCTTTGGGCTAGTAGCACAAAGTCCTACCAACTAGGCCATCAGATGTCAAGAGGAAAACTTTCGACAAGATGGAGTGACACAGAGATGGCAAAAAATGGGCTCAAAACTCCTGCTACTTTGAGGGTGATGGTGGACTGAGCTCTGAGTTCTGTTACAGTCCTTACGAGTCAGTCTCCTCAGCTCTGAACACCAGCAACACTCGTCAGAAAACTCCGTCACTATCCTGGAGAGAAAAATCAGGGAGAGACTGCACACGTGAGGGGCCAAGATGCTCTAGCATTTTTCCATAGAAAAGGCTAGAACCTTGTGGTCTGTGGAAACACTCTAGTCTGAATCGCTGATATGAACAAATCTGCTGAGTGATATTTGAGGTAAATGGAGTTCTGGTAGTTGGACTACTGTCCAAAAAGGTGGTGGTTTGAATCCAGCTTCTGCCCCCAAAAATAAAGATGAGGCAGTTCTGCTCTGATTAAGATTTACAGCCTCAGAAACCCAACTGAGCGTGGGAGGTTCGACGAGTTGCAATCATTGACTTTGACTTGGTTATTTCAGAACACAAGTTGACTAACTGAGGCCTACAGGTCAAATCTGGCTCACACTCATTTGTGCAAATAAAGTTTTATTGGAACACAGCTATACCCATCTGTGTATGTATTGCACACAGACAATAGCATATTGTTTCAGGGGACCTGAAAGTTCCCAAAGAAGAGGGAGAGATGTGTGAGAACATGACCAAGTGTGTAAGAACACAGACAGGTGTGAGAGAACATGGCCCTGTGTATGAGAAAGATAGGTGTGAGAGAACACAGGTGTATGATAACAGGTACAGGGGTGTGAGAACAAGGCCAGGTGTGTGAGAACACAGACGTGTATGTGAGAACACAGGTTTGTGAGAACACAAGTGTAGGAGGACAGGGACAGGTGTAGGAGGACACGGACAGGTGTGTGAGGACAGGGACAGGTGTCTGGGGACAGGGACAGGTGTCTGGGGACAGGGAGAAGCATGTGAAAACAGAGGCAGGTGATGAGAGGGGCAAAGCAGAGTTTACCTTGGGACCAGGGTCACCAATGTTTTAGTACAAACGGGAACTTGGGACTTATCTGAGATTCGTTCTGATTTAGCAGTGGACCCACATTTGGAAAAACACTACAACAGCTGTCCAGGACCAACAGTACTTTTCAACGGCCAGCTCCTCTGGGGTGCCTGGTTTAGGCCTGGACAGTGGGCACTGTGGGTGCTCAGCCCCCAGTGGATACACTCAGGGGGACAGCACTTGGGAGGTGGCCAGCAGGGGACTTGAGCTAAGCTGTGAGCTCCATGCTGGCCACTGTCCTGTGAGCCTGGAGGCCTGAGTGCCATCATAGGCTGTGACCTGGCCATGGGGCGATGACCTCTGGCTGAGGAAGGGGAGCCTGCGTGTCCTGGTAAATGCGTTTAAATTAATGTTCACTCCCCTCAGTGCAGACCGACTTTCATGAGTTTAGGGAACCCCTGTGCCCCTGGCCAGATGCAGAGAGATGCTTATAACATGCCCTGACCCCGGGGAGTGCCTCCATCTGATTTGATATAAACCACCAGGTGCAGCACCGGCCAGAAGAGGTCCAGTCCCACGCAGCCAGTCCCTGAGAGCCCAGGACGGACAGAGGTGCTTTCCAGGCAGGATTAAGCATGGCTTTGCCGGCGCGCAGAGCCAGACTCTACTTCATGCCTTCCATAAAGAGCCTTATTACACCGAACACTGTATATTATATTCTCCACCACACACCGCCCCCCCCCCTTGTCAGCTGCTCCCCACGTCCCTAGGCCAATAAATTAGATTTGGCTTACAAGGTGGGGAGGGCACTAGTGTACGATTCCTAGCAGTGGCTGAGGTCTGAGACATCCTGATTTAGGCCGGGCAAAGGTGGGGGAGGAGTCCACACAGCTCCGGCTGGCACGGAGATGCTTCATGACCCCCAGGAGGTGCCCATTGCCTTGAGCCCAGCCGGGGCTCTGGCTAAGATTTCCCAGGGGGGTCTCTGTGCTACCAAGGCGTGGGAAACTGGAGGACACAGCCTTACTGTTGTCCCAGGACCAGTGGATAAGCAGGCGTTCACACGCGGCAGAGAAACATGGCCTTAGGGCTGGCGGGGCAGACACTGCTACAGCCAGACCTGGCTCCCAGGGCCCTGGTAGAAGCATCCTGATAGCGCAGGTTGGGGGTCTGCCTCAGAATGTGGGGTTTGGGTTTTGTTTCTTAGCTCTCCATTGTGACTTGAGTGAAAGTTGCCCGAGCTGACTGGTGTTTGCTTTAACCTCTCTCACACACAGGGTTTCCTGACATGGATTGTAACCCCCACATAGTAAGGACTCTCTTCCCACTTCCTGCCTGTGTTCCCATTTCTACTCCTCCTTCCTTGTATCCCTTCCTGCCTCCTGAGCCTTACCCCTGGGCAAAGGCTGCCCTTGTCTCACACGCCTGAGCTGAGGCGAGTGCTCCTTGCTGGTGTTATTGATGACCCTACTGTGTGTTGTTTGGCTCAAAGTTGACCCACAGAGGAGATGCTAGCTCCAGGCTCAAAGGGTCGAAGCGCAGTAGGCTAAGGCTATGCCTGATTCAGGTCATGGTCTCTTTAATCACTTGCTATGTGTCCACGAGCTGGACAATGAATAAGGATGACAGAAGAAGAATCAGTGCTTTTGACTTGTGGTGTTGGAAAGGAGTGAGTATTCCGTGGATGGCCAAAACAACAAGCAGCTGTGTCTGGGGAAAAGTGCAGCCAGAGTGCTCCTTGGAGGCAGCGATGACAAAGCTTCTTCTCACTTTCTTTGAGCATGTTGTTGTTCTGTGCCATCGAGTCACTTGCGACTCATAGCGACCCTATGTACAAGAGCCCTAAACGCCGTTCTATCCTGTGCCAACCTCGCCATCTCAAACACACTCATTCCCACGACTCCACTCACAGAATCGATCTATCTCATCGAGGGTCTTTCTCTCCTGCGCCTTCCCTCCACTCTGCCAAACATGATGTCCCTCTCCAAGGACCAGTCCCTCCTTGCAACATGCCCAAAGTATGTCAGACGA
>NW_006399943.1:1027383-1044883 GCF_000299155.1 Elephantulus edwardii
GATGCTGCCAATTGGCCCAGTGGTGAGAATCTTTGTTTTCTTGAGGCTATTCCTTGGGAAAGGACATGATGTTTGGAAGCGTGGAGGAAAGAGGAAAGAGAAGACCCTCACTGAGATGGGTGGACACAGAGACTGCAGCAATGGGCTCACGTGTGTCAGAGCTGATGAGGACGGCACAGGACAGGGTCACCGTGACCACACTTGACAGCACGTATAACAGCACCAACAAAGGGCCATAGTCTTGAGGGACCACCATTCTCTCATCAGCCAGTAAGCTCAAGCTTTTCTATGATTTTTAGTTTTGTTTCATATTTTTCTCACATTCTATCTAGTATCTTCTATTGTGATCCCTTTCCAAGAAGTCAGCAGTGATCAGAGCTTTGGACTAACCTCCTAGTACCTGTTGGTGTCTGAAGCTTCAGGGCTCCTGCATTCTACTTCCAGAATGTCATAAGATGACTCAGAGTGACCATTTCCTTTCAGCTCATCCCCTTCCCAGAGGCATCACCCCTGTTTCTGTATGACTCCATCACAGCTTCTCCAGGGTAGACAGAGACCTACTCGGTTGACACATGGGCAAAGAGATAGGTTTCACGTGTGTCATGAATCAAATTGTGTCCTCCCAAAATACATGATGTCCCTTTCCAAGGGATGGAAAAAACCATGGTCTGAATCAGGTACACCTTAGTCTTCAAATGGACAGCTTCAATAATTTGAACAAGTCCCTGATTGTCGACTTTCCCAATGCATTGTGTCTCCTGATCTCCTGACTGCTGTTACCAAGGGTGCTGATTATGGATCCAAGTTAGAGGAAATTGTTGACAATCTCAGTATTTTTCTCCAACTATTATGACATTGTTTATCAGTTCAGTGGTGAGGGCTTTTGTCTTCTTGAAGTTGAGATGCAATCCACAATGAAGGCTGTAGACTTTAGTCTTCTACAGCAATCGCTTCAAAGCCTCTTGACTTTCAGCAAGCAAGGTATGTCATCTGCATAAGTCAGGTTGTTGGCAGCTCTTCCACCGGTCCTGATGGCACATTCTTCTTCACAGTCAAGCTTCTCATATGGTTTTCTCAGTATACAGATCAAATAGGTATGGAGAGAAGATACGTTTCTGATGTGCACCTTTTTTATTTTAAACCACACAGTGTCCCCCTTGCTCTGTATGGACAACAGCTTCTTGGTCTAAGTCTAGGTTTTTATGAGCATAATTAAGTGCTCTGGGATTTCCATTCTTCTCAATGTTAGCCATAGTTTGTTATGATCCACACAGTCAAATGCCTTTGCATAGTCAGTAAAGCACAAGTAGACCTTCTGAAGTTTTCTGTTTTTCTGTGGAGGTCATGGCCCACCTCTTTCTATCAGCTCCTGGCCTGCAGCAACAATTTCCCTTTCCCCTCAGAACTCACAGACCAGGTGAGCCTCTCTCTCGTCCCTTTCCCGACTTCTTCAG
Source organism: Elephantulus edwardii (assembly GCF_000299155.1). Classification (NCBI taxonomy): domain Eukaryota; kingdom Metazoa; phylum Chordata; class Mammalia; order Macroscelidea; family Macroscelididae; genus Elephantulus; species Elephantulus edwardii. The sequence goes on from NW_006399943.1 coordinate 1,028,838, forward strand.
GTGACTTTCTCACCTGCCTGCTTCATGATTTGCTGGATTTTTCTCTTTCTGGTTAACAACCTTTCCATTTTAGGTGCTGTTTATTGTAAACCACCTTGAATCCTTTTTGGAAGCAGCCAGGGTATAAATTATAAATAGATTTCATTTTAAAAGCTCTATAGGGCAGTTTTGCTGTGGGGCTCCTGGTGATGACTTCTGCTGACATTTTCCTCATTACCCCAGTGGAAGGGAGGGGCCTTAGCCCTTGGGGTCTGCATCAGGGCTGAGCTACACACAGATGAGATAGGTTTTCATAGAGCAAGGTGTCTGGGACCCGCTTGTGGGGTGGACGCCCTGTGGGATTCGCTCTTCCAGGGTCCAGGTTCGTTTGGGGGCTGACTGGTGCTCCACTCCATACACCAAGCTGTAAGGTCTGGGAGAAATGGTCTTAGATCTGTGGTCAGGGTCTTAGTGAGCTGTGGGGAGGGGGGGTTACTTGCCTGTCCTGGATTCCTGGAGCCTTGTAAAATATTTCACTCCTGGTCCCAGCTGTAAGTCCTGGGCTGCCCAGACCATATGGGGACAGGGTACTCCTGGAGAAAGCTCCTCTTCCAGCAGAAGAAAGCATGGAGTGGAGCGAGGGGACTTGACTGTAAACTCCAGTGTAGCTTATCTGGACCCAGTAACCCAGCTGAGCGGCCCCTTAGACAAGACATCCAACCTCCCTGAGCCTGGGCTTCCTAATCTATAAAGTGGGTGTAAGAGTAGCAGGTGCTTGGCGGGGTTGTGGGGGTAATGATGTCATGAGTCTAAAGTGTGCTAGGTGGAATCTCCACCTTGGACGTATTCCACCCATTCCACGCACACTGATATAGACGCTCTTCACTCTCACCCCCAATCTCCACATTTTTAAGAGACAAAGTCATAGAATGAGCAGCCCATCTGTTCACCCATTATTCACCAGCATCCATCCACCCAACACCTATTCATGTGTCTACCTGTCCATTCGCTCACCTGTCCATTCGTCTCTCCACCCAAGCCTCCATCCATCCATCCATCCATCCACTCATTTTTGTCAACCACCCTTTGATCATCTACCCATTCACCCATCTGTCTACCCAACATTCATCATCTATCCATCTATCATCATCCGTCCACTTATCCACCCATCCACCTCTCTAACTGAGCATCACGCATTTATCTTCATCAACTGTCCAGTCATCATCCATCCATCTACTCATTATTCACCATGCATCTTCCATGTACCCACACCACCTACCCAGCGTCTCTCTAGCTAAGCATCCATCCACTCACCCACCCACCCACCTACTCATCTCTCCATCCATCTAGTCACCGTTTCTCCATCCTCTCAGGCATCTGGTGAACACTTACATTCTGTCAAGCATCCTTCTCCACACTCCAGTAGAGAAAACAGTCAGTAGTTAAGAGAACTAACAAAAGAAATGAATTTCAGATAAGGAAAGTGCTGTGAAGAGAGCGAAAGCGCCTAGCAAGCTGGATTGGGATTGGGAATGGGATGAGGGTTGCTCTGGCTCTACTGGTGAGGAGATCCGCTGGAAAAGGCACACTACCACTGCATCCTGAAGGCTAAGGAGGCATCAAGGAAGCCCTGGGGAACAGAATGCTCAGCACAGGGACCAGAAGGAGCAAAGGCTCTGAAGTGGGAGCACGTGTTCACAGAACAGAAAGAAGGGTGATGAGACAGGAACAGAGTGAATCAGAAGGGTGGTGAGGTGGGAGACACAGGAAGGGGTTAAACCATGTGCAGCTTGGAGGGCTGGGGAGAGGTCTGGGCCTCATTCTGAGTGCTGAGAGCCAAGGAAGGGCTGGAAGAGGTCTGCAGGGTCTTCTCTGGTGCCACTCAACTTGAGTTGGTGCATAACAATGGGCAGATCCTTAGACTCCTTGGGAGTGAGGCCTCGCTGAGGTATTGACCCCTGTGATGACCTAGTCACACTGGGCCACCAAGCCTTCCCTCCCTCAGGGGCTCAGTTTCCTGGCTTGGCCGCTGTCAGCCTTGTGCACAGCTCTCACACTCAGCCAGTGGCCCTGTTGACGTCACCAGTAGTGTTCCATTGGTATAGAAAGTTTTGTGCAGAGGTTGGAGTGATGTGGGGTCACCCTGAGTATGGGGAGCCTCTAGTAACAGCCTCTGTAGTGTCCTCTGTTGGTGTTGTGTGTCTGAGTCAGAACCAACACAACGCTGCCCTCCGACATGTTTTCAGAGGCTGTAAATCACATGGGAAGAGATTTCCCATCTTTCTCTCTCGGAGCAGCCGGTGGATTAGAACTGTTTGCCTTCAGGTTGACAAAGCAAATCCTTACCCATGAAGCCAGTAGAGCTTCGTTTCCTCTAGAGGCTGGAGAAGGCAAGGCAGCAGATTTTCTTCTTGAACCTCCGAGAAGAACGGAGCCCTTCTGACCCCGGGTTGCCAGCAAACTTGAAAACCTAGACTTTGCCTGTGTCACAGCGGGGCTGTGTTCCATAAGACTCACATTTGGACAGCAGATTCCCAGGCCTTCCTTCCAAGGCACCTGGGCGGAGGGGCTGGGGCCACTGACCCCCAATCTTTCCTTTAGTAGCTGAGCACTTAACCCTCTGCACCACCCGCAGGCTCTGGTTTTCACCTCGCGAGAGTCCTTTCAGAAATGGGAGCCAATGAACCTACTGCTCTCTGCCCCTCAAGTTTGCGTCCACCGCACGCATGTCAGCATGCTGGCCTGTGTTGGCTCGTCTGTGGCTGTGATCCTCACAGCTGTGCCACCACTATTTCAAATACCAGCAGGGTCGCCCAGCACGGGCACGTTTCAGTAGAGCTTCCGGGCTAAGACAGCACTGCCATTCGTTTATGGAACAATGGACCTTAGAGAACTCTATGGAGAACAGAAGAACACTCTTGACTATAATCGTGAGCCCCTCAGGTTGGAAGCCCCCTAGGTTGAAGGCTCTCAGAATGCACCTAGGGAGGGTCTACTCCTCAAAGTGGAGTCTGTCTATGGTAATGACCCAGGTAGAGTAAAGCTTCCAGCCAGGGAGGGCCCCTCATTTACTGAGGTGGCGAGACTCAGTCTGAGGAAACACACCCATTAGTAATTGGGACATGGAATGTACCGAGTATGAATCTAGGGGAGACCTGTCCTCAGAAGCTGGAAAGGGCAGAGGGTCAGTGAAGGAGAGGAAGTGCCTCAATGAGATAGATGGACACGGTGACTATCACAATGGGCTGGAGATTGTGAGGACGGGCGGGACAGGACAGGGCTCAGACCCATGTTCACAGGGTCACTATGAGCGTTGTGGTTTGGGTGGCACCTAACAACAGTAACAACAACAACAACAAAGTTTGTGCTTACAAACTGACCACATTAGCGAAAGGAAATGAATGTAGAGACATTGTCCTAACTGGGAAGTGACCGATGGACTCTTCGCCCAGGTCCCAGAGAGCTGGTGGACTTAGGGGTTGTGGGGACATGGATGGCCGCCAACAGAGCTGAGTGGCTCCTCCAAGGCTGCTGTCACGTGACCCTCCTCGCTGCCCCCACTCTCCACCGACCAGTTGCACTGTGCCGTTCAGTTGCTAACAGGGGCAAGAACCTGGCCCCCAGCAGCCTCCCAACTTCCTGCGTTCTCCCCAACAAAGGCGCTGCCACTTTCTTGAAGGAGAAGGCATGAGTCCCACAGAGAACCAGCGTCTCCCCCAGAGCCTCTCAAGGCCTTCTCAGTGTGTGCCGAGGGGCTGTCAGCGTGGACTGTGCTCATTAACGGTCAGCTTGCTGGAAAAGGGTGGGTGTAGATGTAATTAGCTGGTCAAAGGGAAGTGGCCACTGTTTTCACAATAGCCCCCATCACCACGGCCATCTCTGTCCTCCCCATGTTCTCTGTCATTGGCTTTTTCCTCCATCCAGAGCAATCGGCTAGCTCTCTGCCAACTTGAATCTAAGGTGGGAATTTCATTGACTGCCTAATAGGAGGAGCTGGGTTTTGTACCATCACTGTCCCTGGGCTAGCTGGTTCCACAGGTTTGGGTGTCAGGGGAATGTGGCCTGGACGTTGGTCTGTCTTTTTCTAGCAGCTGTCAGGTCTTCTGGTGGGAGACAAGCTGCCTTCTCAGCTTTCCAGCAGACCAGTGTCCCCAGTCCCCATACAGTGTCTGACACACAATGTGTGTTGAGTGAATAGGAAGCTTGTGGCATGGTGCGTGGCTCGTGGGAGGCCTGTCTAGATGCTGGCTGAGTGGCTAGGAGAACTCTCACTCAGGACCTGCTGCGGTGTAGGCTCCTGGCAAAGAGAAAGGGCTGAGGGCAAGCCCCCACTCTGCTCTTCTCAGTCTCTTGTCCCTCTCCGTCCAAGCCCTCTTCTTAAAGCTACCTCCAGTCTGCCCCAGTGCTGGCACTTTCTGGAAGCCTTTCAAAAGTCTGCTCCTTGTGGTTTTCACAAAGCGTCTTTGGCTTTGGTGGAGGGGGATGATAACAGGTGTCTCTTCTGTTCAGGTTTATCACCCCTTCCACCAGGAGGCTTGGCAAAGGCAGAGATGCCTCCAGGTGGCATGTGGCCTCAGGAACCTTTGTTGAAGAGTGGATGACGGATGGATGGATGGATGGATGGATGTAGATAGGACAGACAGGTGAAGGAAGGCCAGCATGATAAATGCATGGTCGGGTAGACAGTGACGAGTGAGCTCTCATATTCTCACGAGTTCAGAGGATCTTGACGAAGGTATGCTTCACTGTCTGAATTTCCTGAAGCATGTGTCTTGAATTAGCAATTGTGCTAGAAGGGCATAAAAATTACGCTAGGAGTTCTCCTAAAAATGAAATTGGGTGAGGAGTTACTGAGGCCACAAATGTCCAGACAATGCTGGTGTTCAGCAAATCCAGACAGGTCTCTGAAGACCTTGAATCTGACAGTTGATTCTCCAGACACCTACCTGCCTACGAGGCTAGGTGATTCCATTTCCAACTCATTGACCTTTTCAAGGTCTGGGTTCAACTGAGCAGGTGAGTGGAAAACTCTCCAGAAGGAAGTTGTTATTATCAGGTCCACGACAAGTGACAGTGACCCCTGAACAACAGATCTGAATCTTGTCCTCTCTGCCACCATCTGCACCATCTCTGATCTGCTCCAAGCCATAGTTTAGGTCACTGTGTCAATTTTTCTTGTTTGGGGTCTTTTCCTCGCTTTCTGACCCTCCACCTTTCCCAATGTAGTGTCGGGCATCTCCTGACCACATGGCCAAAGTATGTGGGATAAAATGTCACCGTCCTTGCCTCTGAGGAGACCCTGGTTGCCTTTCCTCCAGGACAGACCTGTTCTTCCGGCAGCCCATGAGCTATCCAGTGCTTCTCTCTAAAGCCTTAACACAAAGGCATCAGAAACAGTTGAGGAGAATACGACCAGTTGCTGTCAGGAGGAATCTGACCGAGACTGATTCCAAGCACACCAGGGTAGAACTGCGTTCCCCAGGGCTCTTCATAAGGAACGTCTTGGTAGCACCAAGTCGCTCCAGGCAATGAGCAAACAGATGGACACCGTTGTGTCTCGATAAAACGTTATTTGTAAAGCAGGTGAGAAGTGGGGTTTGGGCTATCGCTTGAGCTTGCCAACACTGGATATAAAGCCAGGTTTTTGGGTTTTTAAAAAATAATTTTAATGAACATTTACAGAGAATTTGGATTTCCATTCATTCATTGCTGCACTTCTCTACCCGCCAAGCCCTCTCCCCCCACGTCCCAGTTCGCTCCTCTCTTTCAAAAGTAAAAGAAACACTCCCTCCCTGGTACACAATCCCCCCACACCCCTCCCACCGCCCCAAGTACATTCCACTATGCAACTTTAATTGTGGATTCTTGTGATAACCATAATACATCGCTTTTAAATTATTCAGTCCCTCATCTGTTTCAGTGCAGCATACACAATTTATGCAGTTTTAAAAGCCAGTTTTTTTGCACCAGTTCAGAGTGTCTTGATAATCGCCATCATAAGTGAGAACCGATTGTATTGCACAGCAAACAAATCAAACCAGAGTAGCAAACTCATGGCAGTGCCCCTTTCAAAGATGGCAGCCTGCCTCACTGCTTTGCCAATAATATTTCCCCAATGCCCTGCCATGGTCCCTACTCAATGTCTCGGGAACCTGATTCAGGAAGTCAGATTCTTGACAGGATTGGAGATTGACTTCAGAAAAGTTTTGTTCAGAAAGCAAAAGAAAGTCACTGTTATCTAGTCAATTCTTACTCCTGTTGAGCACACAGGACAGAGCGGGACTGCTTACTCCTCCACGGAGGCGTAAACCTGCCTAGAATGTGACTGCCTCCGCTGTCTTCTGCAGAGTGTCAGGTGGAGGAGGTTGTCAGCTTCTGTTCAGACTGAGCACTGGGAGACACCTCTACTCTGCTATCCTGGATCACACTGAGTCGGAACCTACTTGATGGCGTGGCCTTGGTTTGGGGGTCGTTGTTGAGGAAGGAAGTTAGCGTTTTGGAAGCAGATTGCCAGGCCTTTCTTCCGAGGGGTCTCTGGGTGGACATAACCTCCATCCCTTTTGGAAATGCATCCATCACCTGCAGCATCCTGGGAAAAAGAAGGAACCCCTTTCTTGGCTGGTGCAAATCCAAAGGAAACAGGGGGTGGGATCTCCAGGTGCCCATGACCCATCCAGCATCAGGCTTGCCAACAGTGGACAAGGCAGGAGGATTGTGAAACTGTCCTGAGGGACATAACAGCTTCTGGGACGGAGGGTTATAATCCTGTTGGCATGATAACGAGTCCTGTCAGTCAACAGTTATCTGGCTACCACAGGGCCAGTAGAGCCACGTGGCCAGTGTTTCTTTCTCTCCTTCTTTGGTAGCCTCCAGGTGCCTGCCATGGGCCACTGCTACTCCCCAGAAAGTGCTTGTCGAGGGTTAATCCAGAAGGTCACTTGAAAACGAAGCCATTATTCCCTTCTTAAAGGTTAATGTGTTTTCCCAGGCGTGTGTGAGTGGAAATTTCAAGTATTCCACATTCTTCATTGAGCTCAGTAATGCCCACAGCTTCTCCAGAAGAATGAGCCCTTGAAAGCAAGTGAGGGAGATGTGTGCAGGAGGAGGGGGCAGCCGTGGGGTGGCTGGCCCCAGGGACGTGCCCAGAGATGGATGTCCAGCAGACTGTCAGAGAAAGGCGAGAAAATCCAGGAGTTCAATGCCATAGAACTACACCACCTCACCTAGGGCCCGGGTCTCAGGGCCTGGCACGGTCAGCCACGCAGGCACACCCTGCACCAGCTGCCTGCCCTCCCTGCAGCCCGTGTCTGCGAGTCCGTCCTCAGCTGAAGACGGCTCAGAGGACTGTCTCAGCTCTTTGCTGGTGCTCCAATGGAAACACCACAGTGGGGGCTTTAACAAACACAAATCCATTTTCTCACAATTTAGGTGGCTGGAGATCCAGATCTGTGCACATTGGCATCTCTCTTCCCCCATCTCTGCTTTCCTGCTCGCTTGCTTTAGACCAAAGTGTCCTAGTGCTTCAGTGGTTGAAGGATTCAGCTACTAGTCAAAAGGTCAGAGGTTTGAACCCACCAGCCACTCTCTGGGAGAAAAGATGAAGCAGGCTGATTCTGTAAACATTTTATTTTCAAAATTATTTGGAGCAGTTCTAACCTTATCTTATAAGGTCTTTATGAATTAGCACCTTTGATGGCAACTGGTTTGAGCTTTTGGATTTGCTTTATGTCTCAAAAGAGGTTAACTCAAGACACAGGCTACACTAATCTTACGCATTAGCACAACAAAGAAAACCCATCCCTAAATGAGATTAATGGTAGAGCTAGAAGTTAGGATTACAATATATATAATCCACAAGAGTCCCAGTCCCACGTTCTACCTTGGGTCCGCCAACCACCCTCGTCCTAGTCAGCTCGGTTCACGGTGGCATAGTAGCCCTTTCCTACGGGCAGGTGGGGAGACAGTGCTGAGCAGAAGGGCCGGGCCAGGCGTGCACCCCATACAAGGTCTTCTGGAGTCTTCTCTCCTGCTCTGCTATGCCTAGTCTTAGCTCTACAAGGGACCCACCTGTCCTGTCTTCTCCACCCCAGAGCTAGAAGTTCTTGTTTGTTTTTATCAGAAGGAAACAAACTATGGACTGCGGGCAAAATCTGGCCAGCAGATGCTTTTGCAAATAAAGTTTTATCGGGATATAGTGTGTGTTGCCCGTGGCCACCTTCATGCTGTGGCGCGTCAGGTAGCTGTGACAGGGGCCATCTGGAGGCAAAGCTGAGGATGTGAGCTCTCTGGCTGTTGGTAGAGCAAATGTGCAGATTTGTTTTAAAGGATCTTTGTGTAACCATTGTTTGTCCTACAAGAGTATGCGGTAGTCATTAACTACAATACACATAATGTCTGATTGTCCATTCATTGTACGTTTTCCTTCCACACATCCATTCCAGTAGTGCATCTATCATGTATCCCATATTTTATACTCCACCCACCCCAGGCAGCCATACTCAATTGACTCTCCTGGGTTTGTAAACTCTTCTCTAGTCCTTCTTTTTTTATTTTACAATAGTGATCTTTATGAAGAATTTACCCTTTTGTGACTGATTTCACTCAACATAATGTACTCCAGACATATCAATGTTGTGCAGTGTCTCAAGAGTTCTTCATTTTTTTTTTAAATGCTGCATAGTATTCCATTGTAGAACATATACCATAGTTTCGCTATACATTCTCAATCTTTGATGAGTATTTGGGTTCTTTCCATCTCTTTGCTATTGTGAATAATGCTACGATAAACATGGGTGTGTATATATCTGCTAAAAATTGGTTATGATTAGAATGAAATTATTTAAAAACGTAAAAAATAATGTGCGGTAAACATCAGCTGTGATGGTCAGAATGGCTGTTGAGTTGATGGTTCGATTCTCAAATTGTAGTAACCCACGTGACAGAGTTGGCCCAGAAGTGTGTTCTAGGCTGTCGTCGAAATAGGAGCAAGAGCTCCTGAAGAGTCACTGATGGTTTTGAACTACCGATCTTTGAGTTAACATGATGGTTTTGAACTACCGATCTTTGAGTTAACATGATGGTTTTGAACTACCTATCTTTGAGTTAACATGATGGTTTTGAACTACCGATCTTTGAGTTAACAGCCCGGTGCTTAGAAAAGCCCCCCAAGAGAGAGGGTAGGGCATGATTTTACTACAAAAACAGCCGAAGAACATAGTCCCAAGGATTTCGTGCCTAGAGTGCAGACATGGGGGTGGTGCTCACTGAGGAAGTGGGATCCCTCACTAGGGATTACGCATGCTGAGACAGCAGGACCAAGTTAGCAAGGTCAGAGGAGTAGAAATGGAGTTGACCGGCTGGCTGGGGAGCTAGAGTAATTAACCCTGGAAGTCAGCCTGGAGGAGGTAGGTTTTGCATGATGCTTTGTGGGCAGGGAAGTGGGAAGAGTCTCATCTGCTGCATCCAGAGAGGCTGGGGCCAGGGGGTCTGAGTCTCAGCTCCATCATACATCTGTGCAGAACCGACTGTGGGTTTTCCCTTTTTCCATATTAGCAGGATTTTAGATGGCCACATAGTCACTCGGAATAAAGACCACACTTACCAATCTCCCTTGTAGCTAACAGCACTTGAATGGAAGTGCTTCAGAACCCACTTCTTCAAGAGAAAGATCAGGCCCTTTTAGTTCTGTCCTGGTTGCTGGGAGGCAGGTGAGATGGCAGGGGCAGGAGCAGCCATCTTGAGTCTTGAAAACGCAAGCTGTGAGTGGGGAGTGTACTAGTTGGAAGGGTTTGGGTTCCTGACCGTAGAGCTGTCCACAGATGCCTACCAGAGTGGGAAGGCCATTTCTTTGTTGTCTGTCAGTTTCTGTTGAGCTGACTCTGTGTCCCAGTAGGACTGTGCTCAATAGGGTTGTCAATGATCTACTTAGAAGTAGATCATAAGGTCTTTTTTTATAGGTACCTCCAGGAGGGGAAGCAGACTTGAACTGCTAACCTGCGGATTGGCACACAAGCGTATTCACGGCAGCAACCGGGGACTCCCGGTGTTACTTTGAGACTATTCTTTGGGGTTCCTCTGTTATAGCAGTCATATTTACAAGCTGAGACACCCCAAGCAAGTCTTCAGTCTGGATGCAAACTGCATGTTTTCAATGCAAAAGAAAGCCCTCTGCATCTCCCACGTGGCACTGCTGGGCTCTGCGGCTGCTGCCCTGCCCTCTCTCAGCTGGATCCCCAGCACCTTCCCCCCTGCGCGAGCCTGCTCTCTCCCCACTGTGAGGCCCCTCCTGGACCAGGTCTGCACAAGCAGGAAGGAGGGGAGCACAGAGCAGGGGCGTACAGCCAGCTGGGCCGGCGATGACTACTTGTTCTCAGCAGCCCCTGGACGGTCCTCTTGGCCTCCCCCTCTCTGAGGATGGGGCACTCCATAAAGAATGCGGGGTCAGCTGCGCTGAGGGGCCGCTGGGGACAGAAGGCTGCCAGGCTTTGCAGATGAAATTGCCACGATGTCAGAATAATAACTCTAGTCCCCGGCCGGCTGCCTCAGCAGGCGGGGCTCTCCCTCAGCTCAGTGATCTCAGCCTCCCCATCCCAAACCCTGTTCCCATAAAATCACAAGAGCACTGCCAATTAGGGGTCTGCAGGCCCAGGCCCCTCGGAATGTGATCTGTCGTAATAATGTAACAGCCATACGTTTGGGAAGGTCTTTGGAAGCTCAGAATCTGTATCCCAGTAGCCTAGTTAATCTGTAAACCCGTCTGTTTTGCCCTGGCCAGGCCAATTATCTCTGCTTGCCCGGCCTGCTGGCCTGCTGGCCTCCTGGCCTGCTGGCCTCCTGGCCTCAGCTCGCCAGGCCTGCTGACGGGTAGCAGAGACATTGTACATGCTTCACGCACTCTCCATCTCCTTGCAGCTTGCACCCTGCACGACAACACAGTGCAGAGTACAAAAGGCTTAATGCACTCACGTCCACATGCCCCCAAGAGGAATCAGACCTCCTCCCCAGTGGGTGCCAAGGAGTGTTCGAGAATGAGCAGAGCTGTAATCAGGGAAAGATTTACTGCGCAATGCTTCACGTTGGATTAAGTGTACCACGCGGCTGAAAAAGGAGGCTGCAGATAGGAAACAAATGTTGGAGCGTCTTCGTGGGTGACCTCCAAATTTCCTCGGGCTCCTAATCCGCGTGTCATAATTCAGGCCTGTTGGCCTCGAGATGATGGCTTGGCTGGTGGAATCCAGCGATATATCAGTGGCGTTTCTCAGGCAGCCAGGGGTTCCCCCCATGGGGCGCAGCCGGCTGACATATTTCTCTAGCAGGATGGAAGCCCACATCTCCATTTGGACCAGCAGGAAAGCAGAAACCTGGCCCAGATCTCATCTTCCCAGGGAAGGAGGAGGAGGAGGGAGAGTCTGTCCCAGAGCGAGGGTGAGGAAAGAGCTCCGAGCCAGCTTGCTCTTAGGAAACAGGGTTTGTGTTTTATTTTCCAAGAGAGTGGAGAATTTTCCTAGAATGAAGAGAAATAGAAAGACTGGTAAATAGTCTCAATGGCCCCCAAAGGGTGAGTTGTTATGGTGACTTAGATAGGACAGGTCTTCAGCAACGGCCCCTCCACCCACCTCCCCATATTCTTCTCTCTCTCTCCTTTCTCCCATTCGGTAATTTGTTGAGCCCTACGGCAAGTTCTGCTGGGTCCTACAAGGTTGCTATGTGTTGAAATTGACTGCAGTGTGAACAGGGACCCCCAGCACCTACATACTTTGCTTGTTGCTTGAGGGATATTAGAACCTCGTTCTAAAGAAGAAGCTTGAGAAGTGGCATTTATGTCTGACTTAAGAGTCCCCAACATCACCAAGAAAACTTCCCCGACTATGACAGCTGTGCACAATCGTGAGTCTCTGGCAGTGACTCCTGTGTGGAATGGCCCACGAGGCTGCCCGGATGCAGTCACAGCGAGCGTGTGATGCAGAGGCTTACGGTTCAAACTCACCAGCCACTCTGCAAGAGGAAGAGGGCAGGGCGACTTCTGCAAAGGTTACAGCCTTGGAAAGCTTGGACGTCCCTACAGGTCAGCAGCAGCTTGACCGCAGGGAGCTTGGTTGAGCTTGGTTACTTGATCTTACTTTTCGCCACTAACGAGATTTGAGTTATAATTAAGAGTTCATTTCCCCCACCAAGAGTTTGTAGACCTCCAGCACCTCCCAGCCATCCTGAGCTCCTTCTTCTCAGAGAGGAAAAAGGACCTGATTATCCAAATCTCCCCAGACATCTAGTACCTTATGTCCTGTGGAACATGTGTACCTTATGTCCTCCCTGGGGGCTCTTACAGGGGAGCCAGCTGTGGAAAGAAGGCAGCCTAAGCCCCTGAACCTGTGGTTGGAACAGGGGGTCCCGTGAGGAGAGGGACTTCTCTGAGGCTCTCTGATCACAACTCTGAGGTCTCCCTGGGCCTTGTGGCAGAGCCCCACGCCTGAGCCATTTTAGAATAGAGAATCTGGTTTCTGGGACATACTTTTCAGAGGGTGAAAAATAAAAAACCAACACAACACAACAACAAAACCCCAAAAAGATGTAAGTTAAGGTAGAATGTCTTGAAAATATCACCCAAAAGGCTGCGCTTGTTGATCTGATGGTGGAACCCCAAGACTAAGGCTCTTGTCATCCTTCAAGCTTGAACTTGAACTCACCCCAGTGACTCAGCTTTCTTCCAATCCATAGAAACCCCCCCAAGGTCTGCACTGCTGAGGGCCATTCCATAGCCAAAGTGCAAAGTTTGCCCAGAGGCAAAGCTCAGAAGCCTGGAAGCGGTGGAGGGCCAGAAGAGGCACACAAAGGGGAAATGCCATGGGGGAAATTGGGAAGAGGGCTGTTGCTTTGGGGAGATTGTGACCAATGTCAGGAAACAAGATATGTTTGAGTGTTGAGTGCAAGGTCCACTTGATCTGCAAACTTCCACCGAAATTACAGTAAAAAAATTGAAAAAGGAGAGAAAGAACAAAACTATGAGAACAATAATATAAGCAGAATTCTTCCTAGTGATGTAGGCGCACCACCTTGCCTGAGCACCCAGCAGCCCTGGACTGAGAGACCTTCACCAGGATTCAACTGTGCTCCCCAAAAGCCTGTGTTTGCTTGGCAGAGCCATCATTTTCTGTGTGCTGGATATAACAACGCGGTGTGGCAATTGTCTGACCAAGGCCCCATGATCTGATACACCAAACTACTACAAGAAGATCAGGGGTGGGACGCAGCACTGTTCGAAATCCACACAGTCCCTGACCTTCTTCAGGAAGTGCTTCAAGCCCTTTTCAGACAAGCACGTCTCATCTACCTAATGAGGGTTATTGATGAGTCTCCTTGGATCCTAATTCCACGTTCTTTTTCACAGAGTCCAGCTTCTTGAATTGTTGGCTCAGCATACAGATTGGATAGGTACGGAGAAAGGCTACAACCCTGATGCACATTTTTCTTGGTTTATGCCATGCAGTGTCTCCTTGTGTTAGAACGACTGCCTCTTGGTTCATGTATAGCTAACACAGAAAGACCTAAGTGCTCTGGAATTCCCATTCTTCTCAGCGGTGTTCGTAATTTACGATGATCCCGCAGTTGGATGCCTTTGCATCGTCAGGAAAACATATACACATCTTTCCGGCATTCTCTGCCTTCAGGCAAGATCCATCTGACGTCAATGAAGATATGGATCGTTCCCCAGCCTCTTCAGAAAGCAGCTTGGCTTTCTGGCGATTTGTACTTGTGCTGCTCCAGCTGGTTCTGAAGATCTTACGTCCCACTAACCCACGTCACCTCTATCTTGATTTCTCTGTTCTGGATTTTCTTCAGGGAACTCTGGTGGCGTCATCCGTATATGTGAGATCTTACAGTATAGGGTGGCCTGTGGGTCTGGCTTCTTTCACTGAGCATAATGCTTTCAAAGTCCATCCACACCGTGGCACATAACAGGATTTAATTCCTTTTTATGGACGAATAACTACGCTGCTATGTTTAACTGTCCATCAGCTGGTGGACGTTGGCTGGCTCCGGTCATCATTACAGGGAATACTGCTGCCATCTATACACACTCATGTGTAATTTGTGTGCACCTGGGTTTACCTTCCTCTTGAGCATATACCTAGGAATAGGGTTCTGAGATCCTGGGGTAATTCTAAAGAGTCCGTAGTGTCACCAATGGCTGATCATTTTCCTACCAGCTCAAAGATTGGCAGCTTGAACCCACCTAGAGTTGCCGTGGAAGACAGGCCTGGCAAGCCACTTCCCAAAGGTCACAGCTTTCTGCTGAGGGTGTAGAGAGATTGTACCTGCCAGTGAGAATGTTAAATGGTGCAACCAACATGGAAACCAGTTTAGTTCTTTCTTAGAAAATTGAGAATAGGAATATCATTCCAGCAATCTCGTTACTAGGTATGTATCCCAAAGAAATAAGAACCGCATCACAAGCCGACCATTACACCCATGTTTACTACAGCAAAGAGTTGGAAACAACCTATGTGCTCACCAACAGATAAATAACTGAAGAAACTGTGGGACGTTCACATAATGGAGTATTATACATCACTGGAAAGCAGTCAGGATTGTGTGGAAAACTTCCCGGCATGGATAAATCCAGTACAAATTGTGCTGAGGGGCGTAAGTCAATCACCAAAGGACAGTTGCACTAATATAAAAAGCTAAGGAGAGGTTTACGTACAGGTGGAGTCAGCCCTGGAGGGTTAGAAGAGAGAAGACTCAAGATAGCAAAAATTAATTTTAAATAAATAGAACAACAAAGGTCCTAGCCTTGGAAACCTCTCAGAGTAACAACTAACAACAGTAAAGGATAATTCTACATTTAACTCGCTGGGGAGCCCCCAAATTATCTTGCACAGGAGCTGTGTCACTTTCCACCTGCGTCCGCGTGGCTGAATTCCATTTCTGCACATTGTGCCGCCAAGCGCTTCATGCTGTCTGACTGCCATCCTAGCCACCCCACTGCTGCTGGGTGCCACCAGATCGGCTCTGACTCCTGGTAAATCCCATGCACAGCAGAACAACTAACTGCCCGGCCTTTCGTCACCCACAGTTGTTGCTGCCTGAGGCCCCTACTGCAATCATTGTGTCCACACAGCCTGCCTTTCCATGACTCCACTTCTCTGAGCATCATGTCCTTCTCCAGGGACTGAAGCGCATCCAAAGCTGGTCCTTCTGAATAACATGCCCAAAGTGTGTGACCTGAAGACTCCCACTGCTATTGCTTCCAAGGAGCGCTCTGATTGTACTTTGTCCAAACCAGGTTTCCCGGTTCTTCTGACAGTCCATGCCACACTCGCTATTTCTCACTAACGCCATCACTGAAAGGCATCACTTCTTCCTCAGTCTTCCTCGGTCATTGACCAACTTTCACATGCATGTGAACCAGTTTAAATGCCATGCTTGTGTCAGTCACACCTTAGTCCTCATGGTGACATCTTTACTCTTTAAAATACTTGAGATCAGTCTTCTGAAGCAGGCGAGCTCCCTGCAATGTACTTTTTGGCCTCGTGACTGGTGTTTTCACGGCACTGGCTGTGCATGTAAAGTAAGGGGTATCTTCTTTAAAGTAATCTGTGCAAGTGTTGTTTGCCTGAGTCTCATTTTCTTAGGGTTACAGATCCATGAACTTCGGCCAACAACGATGACCTTGTAAACACAACCCTGACTTGGGTGTGTTCCTGTTGTTACGCACCGTCAAGTCAGAGCTCATTCATAGCTGTCTCTCCAGCAGGTTTTCAGAGACTATAAATCACAAGGGAGAAGATTGCCCATCTTTCTTCTGTGGAGCAGCTGGTGGATTCAAACTGCCTGCCTTGGGTTTGACAGCGCAGCTCCTTACCACTAGGCCATCAGAGCTCTCCGTGACCGAGATACAGGACCTACCACTTCCTAACTCTAAAATACCTTCTTCTCCCTCTTGGTGATGATCAAGTCCTTCACCGCTCCCAGGCTGGAGAGCCCTCTGACCTGTTCCCTGTCTCTGCCGGATTTTTGCCCTCTTAGGATGGAACCTTCTAAGTCTGGCTTCTTCTACTCACCATGAC
>NW_006399943.1:1049883-1097469 GCF_000299155.1 Elephantulus edwardii
ACAAGGTTGGAGATTGCATAAAAGAATGTTGTACAATCAATGACAACATTGCAATGTACAATCATTGCACACGCCTTTTTAAAAAAATCACCCCAATGATAACTAGAGACTGTTTGTGTGGACCTCACCTAGTGGGACACACAGGAAATCAATGGAGAGGCTCGATATTGTTAGTCAGAATAAGGCCGGGGGCTGACTGTGGAGCAGACCACCTACTGCTCATACAACAGCACAAAATGAAGCTGGAGAGAATGAAAACAATTGTGTAAGAGTAAAACTCTGACATAGAGTCTCCCACACCTGGCCTCGGAGTGTAGAGACCATTGAAAGAAGAGATGTGATGCTTTGAACACTAAATAATGAAGATTGGCCCAGTGGTGAGATGAGAGCTACGACATCATCCATGAGGAAGGAAAATGTCGTGGGAAAGACATGAAAGAAGAAAAGACTCAAATGTGTGTCAGCAGAGACTCAGAACTTGCTCTAGAAAACAGAGAAGCTCAAGAAAAGGGAAAATGGTGAAATGCGAGGGCTGAACAGAAAAGCAGCTCAAGAAGACAAATAAAGGATTCATCAAAATGTAAACTCAGAGGGGAAAGTGTGTGAGGCATGTTTCGAACAGAAGGAACTGAAGAAGATTGGAACCTCAAGTTGCAAAACTAATGAATTCTGCAGGCAAAATGCTGAACAAAGCAGGAAGCATCAAAGGAAAGTGGAAGGAACAGAGTCACTGTACCAGAAAGAATTAGTGTAATTGGCATATGATCAAGAACTGCAAGCTACACTGAAGACACTGGCAAACAATTAGTCTCCAGCAATTAACAGCGTCCCAACAAGTATTACAACCAGCAAACGCAACCCTGGGCGTGCTCACTGGTCAAGCAACTGTCAAGAAAGCATTTCTTAGGGCCCTTAAGATTATGTGAAACCTAGACATAGAACAGAACAATGGGATATTCATGGTTCAGATCATAAAAATATGTGGCTGTTGTATCCTTCCTCCATATCCATTCAACATACGCAGAGCCAGTAACTCAAGATCATCTAAGAAGGTGACATCAGGGTTGGAGGAAGACTAGTTAGTCAACAAGCTGCAACATGCAGATGACCTTCCTAGCTGAAAACGAAGAGGACTTAAAGTACTTACAGAAGATTGATGGTTCCATCCCCTAGAATGGGCTATAAAACTCCACAAAAAGAAGACAAAAATCCTCACAAACACATTAACAGAAACATGGTAGACGGAGAAAATCTGAAGTTGTCAATTATTTCATTTGACCTGGATCCACAATCAACACCAATAGAAGGAACAGTCAGAAAATCAAAATATATATTGCATTGGGCAAATCTGCTGTCAAGGACATCCCCTAAGTACTAGCGAGTAATGATGTCAACTTGAAGACTAAGGTGTGCCTGACCCAAGCCATGGTATTTTCAACTGCCTCATATGCATGTGAAAGTTGAACAATGAATAGGCCTATTGACTTGACCACACACCACCAGAAAGGTAAAAAAAATCTGTCCTGGAAGAAGTCAAGGAGCACCCAGGGTGTATGTACGACGGTGAGACTTTGTCCCACATACTTTGGGCATGTTATCAGGAAGGACTAATTTACAGAAAAGCACATCATGCTTGGAACAGTAGCAGGCCAGAGAGGAAAAAAGACCCTCCACAGGATGCACTGACATGATGACCACACAGTGGACATAAGCAGAGCAGAGACTGTGAGGATTGTTTGTTGTCTCCTGTGACCCTCTCACAGGGCTGTGCTGTCCACGATGGCAGGGTCCTCTCGTCATGCCCCCTGGACCTCACACCATGTGGTACCTGGTAGCTCCATGGACTGAAGAAGGTGCGGATATATGCTCAAGAATTCTGTGTTGAACCCTAAGTTCCCTCTCCTCCCTTTATTCTGGAAGCTTCCAAAGAAATCAAGAACGTCCAAGTCAGGGCGGGAGGGCTGGAGGCCATGGCTAGATGGCTTTCACAAATGTGTGGTGAAATGTTCTCTGCGGCTTTTCTGGAGCCACAGCTTGTGCCAAGATAGACACAGTCCTCCTCACTGCTTCCCAGACCTCCGTCAGTGCTGCTGGCCCGTCCAGGACCCAGCTCAGCTTCCTTGGGCTCCTGGCAGGGGTGCCCAGGCCACACAGCCACCCCGGCCCTGCCGAGGGCCGCCGTGGGCCAGGCTGAACTAACCTGTGCATCAGGCCCCGAGGAGTGTGCCACAGTGCTCCGTGTGCACCCTACTCAGCTCAGCATCAGAAAAAAATGGGGGTCCTCCCCCTCCTCCCACCTCATCCTGCTCCAACCCAGTCCCAAGCGAAGGCACAATGACGTCACGGAGGCAGAAGTAGACCCCCAAACCCAGCCCTTTGCTGTAGTCATCCCACGTCATAGCAGCCCTGATGGTGCAGTAGGTTAGTTGCTGGTCTGCTAACTGAAAAATTGGTAGTTTGAACCCACCGTCGGCTCAGCTGGAGAAAGATGTGGCCTCTAAAGGTCATAGCCTTGGAACCCAGGAGGGCTGTCCTAGTCTTTCCTGCAGGGTCGATGTGAGTCAGAATCAACTCCACGGCAGTGGCTGGATGGCTTAGTGGTTAGACATATCCAAAAGGTTGGTTGTTCAAACTCACCAGCCTTTCCATAGAAGAAAGATGTGCTGGTGTGATGTGAGGGTCACAGCCTCAGAACCCAGTGGGCCAGTTCTGCTCTGTCCACAGTCACCGGCGGAGGGGGAAGACCCTCCGAATGCTGCAGCTGGCTCTGGATGTGCACCCACCACCACACACGCTGACCTAAAGGTCCCCCCTCCCTGTGAGACCAGGCTAGCATTCCAGAACCAAGCAAGAACTGAGACAAAGTCTTAAACTAGAGAAGCATGGGTACGCTATGTTGATTGCACGTCAACGTGGATGTGGAAAAGGGAGGGTAGGGGCTGGATGGAAGGAGGCAGGGGACAACAGAGCCCGGTGAGGTCCAGACTGGAAGGAGGATAGGTGGAAACAGCAAATGGAAGAGGGAAGTGGGAAGAGTGTGGTTATGTCGTGGGAACAGCCGTCAGTGTCGCAGAATGAAACGGGATGTTGTTGAGTCAACAGCAGTTCCTCGTGACCCCGTGAACAGCAGATCTGAACCTGCCTGTCCTGCGCCAGCTCGGATACACTGGAGCCCATGTGGCCGTCCCTGGGTCCGTCCGTCTTGTTGAGGATCTCCTCTTTCTCTAACCCTCCTCAGTTGCCAGTGTGATGTCTTTTTCCAAGGGCTGATTCCTCCTGACAACACGCCCACAGCATGTGAGGGGAGGCGTCACGATCCCTGCTTCCAAGGTCGCACTTCGTCCAAGACAGACAAGTCTGTTCCTTGGACAGTCCATGGTTGACTGGAAAGCCAACTTGTTCTATGAACTTTCTTTCACTCAAATCACAACAAAACATTAAAAAGAGAGAAATGTGGACATTGCTCTTTGAAGCAGGCCCAGAGCTGGATCTCTGTGTGGACGTTGGCCGCCCAGTGAACACCTCTGACAGAGACAGTGACTTATCAGTCACAGACATTCAACTGTCACAGATTTCACCAGCTGGGGATGGACTCACATCCCCCAAACACCTAGACACTGATGTATAAACCTCCTGCTTTCTTATCCATTTGAAAACACAAGCATGACTGTCAGCCAGACTCCTACCTTGTGTCTGCTCTCCACGGTTGTGAAGGGGCTGAGGGAGGTCCAGTGGGCCTCCAAAGACTGGACTGTGAGGGGCTAGAGAAACACCACTCAGGAGGTAGGTACCTTAGTGATAACCACCCAGGCCCTGGCGGCCTGTGCTGAATTTCACAATAGGGTTTCATCCCTGCCTGAAACGTCGTATGTGGTAGATAGGCGGACTATGGAAAGGCCTTCACAGACCTGCTCCCCTTCTCTCCTGGCCACTTCCCCCCTACAGCCCCGTCTTGCCTGCACTGCAGTCCCCAAAGTCTTACTCTGCCCTGAGCTTGCAGACTTCTCAGAGGCCTGACCCCTATGGCATCATTCTTGGGGTGCAGGGGTACAGATCACACAGGGTGGCACTATCAGAGGGGGTGCATCAAAATTACTATAATATTTTTGTGTAATGTTTCAGGGGGGGAAATGTGTTCTTTTTTCCATTAAAAATTCCATGCCATTTTAAAAACAGAAAACTTTTTTCTTTTTTTTTTTATGTGTGTACCATCAAATCGGATCTGACTGGTACTGGAGGAGATTGCCCCTCCTCCAGCAGAGCATCTGGTGGATTTGAACCACATACCTCTGGGATTGCAGTGCAGCTTCTTGCCACTAGGCCACCAGAGCTCCCCTAGAAACCTTTTTTTGTAAGCCCAGCTCATATGTACTACTACAAGGCTAAATAAAACACAATGCAGATGTACTTTTGGAACTTCCTAATGTGCCCCGGTCTGAGCTGTAATTGTCACCCACACTTGAGGTGGCTTGGGGTCCCCTGGGTTCGCCCACATGCTACAAGCTCTGTTTGTCTGATTCTTAAGTGCTGTTGAGTCACTTTCAACACATCGCCACTCTGTACAGGGCAGACAGAAACCTCACCTGGTGCTCCACTGTCCTCACACGCTGGGCTGCACTGAAGCCCCTTGGTGTGGTCCCTGGGTCAGTTTTTGTGGTGGGTCGTCCTCTCCTTCACTGACCCTCTACTTTTCTGAGCATGATGTCCTTCTCCAGAGACTGGCCTTGCCTCACAACATACCCGAAGCCTCTGAAATGAAGTCTCACTGTCCTTGTCACTGAGAAGTGCCTTTTCGTAGTCCACGGTGAATCCGGTATTCTTTGTCAAAGCCATAATCCAGAGCCACCCTTAGTCAACGTGCAACCTTCACATGCACACGAGGCAACGGGAACCGCCGTGGCTTGTGCCTTCAGACTGACTTCGTGAGTCTCCAGCGCTTTGGAGAGGTCCTTACCAGCAATTTCGCCAATGCTTTTGATTCTTGACTGCTGTTATGTAGATGTGGATTGTGGGTAAAATCAACTGAAATGATTGGTACCACCATTCTTTTCTCCACCTATCATGATGTTACATTTTGCTGTATTGGTGAGAATTTTTGTTTTCTTGATGTTGAGCTGTAATCCATATTGAAAGCTATAGTCTTTGATCTTCTTCAGTAAATAATGTCAAGTCCTCTGTACTTAGAGCGAGCAAGGTTGTGTCACCTGCATAGAACAGGTTTGGAGTCTTCCACGTCCCTCCTCAGAGTCCAGCTTCTCAGATTAATTGTTCAACATACAAGTTGAACAGGCTTGAGAAACAGATACAATACTGATGCTGACCCTTCCTGATTTTGAGCCATGCTGTGTGCCTTTGTTTTCTCTGTTAAGACGATTCTTCTTGGTTCTTAAAGGTTCCACATAAGAATAATTAAGTGTTCGGGAATGCCCATTTTTCTCACTGGTATCCATAATTTGTTATGATCCACCCAGTTGAAAACCAAGAAGCCATGGTGAGATAGTGGTTAAAATACTTAACTGCTAATCTCAAGGTTAGTGGTTCAAATCCACCAGGTGGGTGTCTGCTTCTCTAAAAAGCCTTTAGGGTTTGATTTGCTGGTATCTGTTAACATAAAATCCCCAACAATCAGTCATTTTAACAGTCACTGGTTTTGTAAAATTTTCTCATGTTTTAGCCACATGTCATGGTAATTGATGTTCATGAACCTCCATTAAGAACGTTTTTTGAAAAGGAAGCAATAATTACAGTTAAAAAAGGAGAAAAATAAAAAAGACTTTTGCTCAGTTTCTAATAGTGTTGTAACTAATGATGTTGGAATGCGATATAGAAAGATCTTGTTAGTACTTTATAATCGGAAAAAGATTCCATGGAAGCAGTTTGCCGCTGCATTTATCACACATTACGCCGTGCTCCGACTGATAACCAGCATCGGTGACAGCGAGCCTAGGCCTGTGGTCAGGAGGGAGGAACAAGATCTGTGGCAGGAAAGGTCACAGCGGGGTGGTGCCAATCCTGGTGATTGTCACTGCCTGCCATTGGCCTGAGGGACAAGTGTGACCCCAGGAAGTGGCTCACCGGAGGTCAGGAGCTGGTCCTCTCTAAAGCAGAGGCAGGCGGCAGTGCCACGTGGCCGTGCTGATGTCCACTGGACAAACACTGATAGCACATAGGGTAGTATGGAGGCTGCACCTCAGGCTTAGCACCTTCCTCCAGAGAGTAAGCAGTGGCCAGAGCCCTGGGCTGGGATGGTAAGTGCAAAGGCCCTGGGGCATCAGCATGCTGGCACCTTTGAGGGCAAACCCTGGCAGGACTGACTGGAGCAGACCATAGAGACCATCAGAGAAGGCATAGGGCACCAGAACACATGACCCACGGGAGACACTGTGGCTGGCACCCAGGGCCACTGGAGAACCTTGGTGTTTGGGTTATATCCCTTCCTCACAGGAAGGCTTCCTGGCAGCGGGCAGGGTGACACCTTCCCAGCCTTGAGGCCCATGGGGTGACAGAACTGTGGAGCTCCTGGGGCTAGCTTTCTGCTTGTGAGGTCAGGGTCCTCAATGCCCTATCGTCCCTGTGACCCCAGAAGCTTCCTCGGGGTGGAGGCTGGGTGAGGGTGCAGTCAGAGGTGCTGGTCGGAAGCTCTAGCCATGTTGGCTGTTGGGGGCCCTGGTTTCTTGAGGTGTAAGCATTTTCTCTGGAAAACAATCAGGGCCCTCAGTCAGGAGGTCAACCAGGCCTGTAGTCTCTGACACCTTCTGGGTCCCCAACAGGAAGCTGGCTTCCCTATTCCTGGGAGGGCCTGTTCTCCTGGCGGAGCCTTTGCCGCTGCAGGGGCCACAAGCCAGTGAGGCATCCAATCATGAACCCCTGGACTAAACTCAGGCTCCCAGGACCCATCACCCAGTACTGAGGCATGTACACCCCACGGTCAACGCCCTGGCTCCTCTGAAGGGCCCAAGGCCATCCCAGTCACTCACTGGTCTTTTCTCCTGGAAAAGGCACCTGTGTCCCCGGGTCTTGGCAGGACCTGGATGGAGCAGCTGTATGTGTGCTGTGTCATGTGTGTGCTGTGTGCTATATGTGCCCTATCGCGTATGTGCAGTTTCCCCTGTGTGTGATATATCCTGCATATACTGTGTACTATCGTCAGAACAGAGCAAGGAAACACTGCCTGATTCAAAATTGGGAAGGGTGTACGCCAGGGATGTGTCCTGTCTCCATACCTTTTCAACCTGTATGCAGAACAGATCATCCGGGAGGCTGGGCTCTATGAGAAGTGCTGCATCAGGGTTGGTGGGAGATCTGTCAACAATCTGCGTTATGCAGATGACACAACCGTGCTTACTGAAACTGAAGAGGACCTCAAGCACCTGCTGCAGAGGGTCAAGGACTGCAGCCTCCAGTATGGATTGAGGCTCAATGTCAAGAAGACAAAGATTCTCACCACTGGACCAATTGGCAGCATCAGGACGGATGGCGAAGAGATTGAGATTGTACACAGCTTTAGTTTGCTTGACTCCACAGTCAACACTCTTGGCATCAGCAGCCAGGAAATTAAAAGATGTAATATGATGGGAAAGTCTGCTGTTAGGGACCTCTCCAAAGTATTGAAGAGCAATGGTGTCTCTCTGGAGACTAAGGTGCATCTGGTACAGGCCATGGTCTTTGCTATCACTTGTTATGCATCAAAGTTGGACAATGACTAGGGAGGATAGAAGGAGAATTGATGCCTTTGAGCTGTGGTGCTGGAGAAGAGTATTGAATGTACCAGGGACTGCTAGGAAAACAAACAGATTCATCCTGGAAAGGGTTAAACCGGGTGGCTCTTTGGAGGCAAGGATTCTGAGGCTTTGTCTAACATACTTTGGACATGTTGTAAGGAGGGACACATCCTTGGAGAGGGACATCATGCTTGGTAGGGTGGAGGGACAGCGCAGGAGAGGAAGACCCTCTATGAGGTGGCTTGATTCAGTGACTGGGATAATTGAGTTGGGAGTGTCAGAGACAGTGCGACTGGCACAAGACAGAGCAGGATTTAGGGCTGTTGTACATAGGGTCACTATGAGTCACACGCGACTCGATGGCACATAACAACAACAACAATGGCCCCATGTGGGCTGGGCCCTCATCTGGGTCTGACTGTCCCTCCGTCCTTACACCAGGCCTGCTCAGGAGAGACCAGGGCTCTGTCACTCAGGGGCTGTGTGGCCTGGGCAGGCCTGGGAACCTCAAGCCTCAGGTGCCTCACAAAGCAGAGCTTTCTGGGGTCCTGTAAATCACCCATTCCCGCCAGGGCCAAATCCTGCTTTCTCTGTGTGTATAACACGGAGGCGTCCTCTTCTCCCGTTCTTCTTCCAGCCCTCCCTCCCTGCTGCCCTCCTCTCTCGCTCCTTCCCTCTCTCCAGCCTCCCTCCCTCCATCTCTTCCTTCCTCATCCTCTGGGCCTCTCTCTCCTTCCTCTTCTGTCTCGTCCCACTGCTCCTTGTCTCTAGTGTCCACACCTCCAGGAGTCCGCCTGTCCCTCTGTCTCCTGACTTCTCTCTCTCTTCCTCTCCCCCCTCCTCCTTCTGTCTCTCCCTTCCTCTTCCTCCTCCTTCTCTCCCCTTCCTCCCCCCTCCCCCTTCCTTCTCTTCTTGCCCTCATCCATCACAGTTCTTTTCCCTCCTTCCCTCCCCACCCCTCATCCTTCACCTTTCTCCTCCTCACCTCTTCTCCCCTCTCTCGCCTTTCCTCTCCTCCACCTCCCTCTTCCTTGTTGATCTCTCTCCCTCACCCCCTCCTTTTTTCCTTCCTCTCCTGATTAGATAGTCAGCCAGTACTCAGCTGCTCCTGCTGACTGGGGTCTGTCCGCTCCTGTGTCCTGAGCTCAGCCGTGCTGGCAGGACCTGACCAGGGCCCCCACCAGGTAGGGAGAAGAAGGTGGACAGAGGCTCTCACACGATCTCACATCCATGAGTTTAACAAGCCACAAGAGTAGGACCTGGAGGAGGGGGTGTCAGCGCCCAGCGGTGTTTGCCCCGACAGCCAGTGAAGAGACTGGAAACATGGCCACACCTCACTTCCTGGGGATGGGAACCTGTCTCCTCAAGTCACCGTCCTAACACCTATTCTCTCCGTGGGCCATCCTCCAAGGTCAATGTTTGTGCAGTCTTACAAGCTTACATCAGACCACCGTGGGAACGCGAGTAGACAGAAAGCTTTCTAACTCCTTGTAAGTGTTGAGGGCTGGGGAGGTTTAGAGAGCTCTGGTGGCCTAGGGATAAAAACTGTGCGTCAATCTCGAAGGCACCCAGTTCAAATCTACTAGCTGCTCCACGGCAGAAGGATGGGCAGTCTCCTCCTGTGTGATTTACTGCCTCTTAAACCCTGCTAGAGGCTCAGCTGGGAGTTAGTTCCTACTGGCAAGGACTCAACAGCAACAACAACAAGGGGCGTGGGTGGTGGGAAGTGCAGGTGGGAAGGTTTTCTCTTTCTTCTGTGACTTCAACCCGGGACACACCCCTGAACCTCACCGCCTTCATTCAAAGCTAAAAAGCCACGTCTCAGAGGCAACCGAGATAGACTCAAGGTCGTATTTTGGGTTCCTGTGGACTAGTTTTCATTTTCTTCAGCTTCGATTTAAATTTGCACATGAATAATTGCTGGTCGGTTCCACATCGGTACCTGGTATGAGTTTTATTGCTGATACTGCTGCACTTCTCCAATGATTCTTCTGCAAATATAGGCAATCCGATTCCTGTGCAGTCCATTAGGTGACGTCCATATGTAAAGCCACCTTTTGGGTTGTTTACAAAAGGGAATTTGTTATGAATAAATGATTGAGTGCACAAAATTCGACCTCCAGCCTCAGAATCAGAGGAAGACTCATCAACAACCTGTGTTATACAGACAACACAACCTTGCTTGCTGAAAGTGAGGAGGATATGGAACACTTGCTGCAGAAGATCAAGGATACAGCCCTTGACATAGGCTAGATGTTAGCATAAAAAAAACACAGGTCTTCACTGCAGGGCCAGCAGTCAGCACTAGGATATATGGAGAAAGGTTTGAAGCTGTCAGTGATCTCATCTTGCTGGGATCAACAATCAACACTCTTGGTACTAGCAATCAGGAAATCAGGAGATGTATTGCATTAGGCAAGTCTGCTGTCAAGGACCTCTGCAAAATACTAAAAAAACCCCAAAACCAGTGATATCAGTTTGAAAAAGAGCGCCTGATTCAGGCCATGGTCTTCTCAATCACCTTCTGCACATGAGAGAGCTGGGCAATTAGTAAGAGGACAGAAGAAGAACTGATGCTTTGGAACTGTGGTGTTGGAGAAGAGTACTGACTATCCCTTCGCCTACCAAAGGAAGAAACCTCTACATCTTGGGAAAAGTGCGGCCCGAGTACTCCATGGGAGCAAAGATGGCAAAGCCTCAGCTCCCATTCTTTGGACATGTAGCTAGGCGAGGCTATTCCTTGGAAAAGGACAACTTGCTTGGAAAGATGGAGGGTCGGCAAAGAAGAAGATCTTGAATGAGATGGATTGACACCGTGACTATAGCAATAGACTTCAGTGTGTCAGAGACGAGGAGGATAACACGAGATAAGACAGGGTTCAGGTCCACTCTTCAAAGGGTCACTATGAGCCACATTCAACTTGACAGCACCCAACAACAACAAACATGGGGAGAAACCAGAAAAAACTACTGCCACCAAGAAAGGAGCTTAGAAGCTTCTAAGTGCTATGTAGTAGTCCATCGAATAAATGTTCCACAATTTCTCCATCCATTCTATTGTAGTTGAACATTTGGGCTCTCCCCATGTTCTTGTAAATAACACTGCTATGAGCATTGGTGCACAAATCTCTGTTTGTATCTAAGTTCTAATTTCCTTGCGGTATATTCCCAGCAGTGGAATAGCTGGGTCATATGGAATTTCTATGTTCAGTTTCTTGAGGAAATGCCAACTGCCTTCCAGAATGGTTGTACTATTTTACAATCGCACCAGCAGTGTATGAGAGTTCCTATCTCTCTACATCCTCTCCAACAGTTATTGCTTTCAGTCCTGTTAAACTTAACCACTGCTACTGGGGTGAGATGGTATCTCCTTGTAGCTTTGATTTGCATCTCTCTTACTGACAGCAGTTTTGAGCATTTCTTTTTGTGTCTCTTGGCCATCCAAATGTCTTCCTCTGTGAAGAGTCTTTCCGTGTCTCTTGTCCATTTTCCCCTTTATATTTATTTCTATTATTATTCATTTTAATGAAAGTTTACAGAGACTTTGGATTTCCATTCATTCGTTGTTGCAGTTTTCTCCCTGCTCTTGCCCATTTTGTAGTTGGGTTATCAGTCTTTTTCTTGTGGAGACCCTGTAGGATTCTATAAATTTTGTTACAAGACCCTTGTCTGAGATGGAACTACCAGATGTTTTTTCACAGGCAATAGGATTTCTTTTCACCCTGTTGGGAAAGGTTTTGATGTGCACAGACATTTAATGTTTAGAAGGTTCCGTTCATCAATTTGTATCCTCTCTTGGTTATGTCTTTCTGGCTGTATTTGACAGCATCTTCATGCCACAGGCAAGGCCTTCTATGCTTGGTCCCAGTTTGTTTCTCATGATATTTATAGTTTTGGGCTTTCTGCCTAGGTCTCTGATCCATCTGGAGTTTATTTTTGTGTATCGTGAGAGATGTGGATCCTGCTTCAGCTTTCTGCAGGTAGTAGTTGAGTTTTGCCAGCACCATTTACTGAAACGGTTGTCATTTCCTCATTTGATAGGTTTCGTTTCCTTATAGAATATCAGTCGACCGTAGATAGATGGGTTAATTTCTGGGTTCTCAATTCTGTTCCATTGGTCTATGTGCCTATCATTGTACCAGTACCATGCTGTTTTGGTTATTACAGCTGTGTAGTGGGTTTTGATATCAGGGGATGGTTTGCCTCCCACTCCATCCTTGTTTTTCAGAAGGATTTTGCTTATTTGGGGTCTCTTTCCTCTCCAAATAAACTTACCAGTTGCATTTTCTATCTCTTTGGATGATGAATTTGGTATCTGTTATTGATGTTGGATTAAACAGGTAGATTGCTTTTTGTAGGCTTGTCATTTTCACTGTTTTGAGTCTCTCTGTCCATTAAAATGGAACTTCCCCTATTTATTTAGATCTTTCATTGTTTCTCACAGAAGCATTTTGTAGTTTTCTTTGTAAAGATCTTTTGTGTCTCTAGTTAGGTTTATTCCTAAGTATCTCAGTTTGTGGTTATCTGTGGTAAATGGTATTGCTTTATTCGTTTCCTTCTCTGTGTTTTCTTTGTTTCTGCCAAAGAATCTTACAGACTTGTGTGTATTGATCTTGCATCCTGCCACTCTACTAAACTGTGGACCCACATATTTTTAAAGGAGACAAACATCACTTTCTAATGTTAAGGAAGAAAGGAAGTCCTCCAGAGTTGGCCCTCTGGATGTGTTTTTCCCGGCCCCTAAACTCTGGTAAATTGAGGCCATTCGTTGGAGAGGGACATCATGCTTGGGAAGGTGGAGGGACGGCAAAAAAGAGAAAGCTCTCGATCAGATGGATTGACACAGTGACTGCAGCAATGGGCTCAAGAGTGTCAGAGATTGTGAGGACGGCACAGGGCAGGACAAGACTCAGATCTGTCATTCATACGGTCACTCGGAATCGTACTTGGCTTGATGGCACCTCACAACAACAACAACAAACTCTGGTGGCGTAGCCAATAGGAAATCGAATTGCTAAGCCAAACCCGGCACGTCTCTGCCAGATCGAGTCCACCGGAGACTCTGAAGGAGAAAGATGGACAATCTCCTCCCACGTGACTTATAGCTTCTGAAAATACCACTGGAGGATCAGCTGCGAGTCAGTTCCACTTCGAAGGCAATGAGTTTAGTTTTTAAACGGTAAGAACACCAGCAAACAGCAGAGAATGCCAGAAAGAGGCTTACTTATGTTTCATTGACTACACGAAGGCGTTCAGCTGTGTGCATTGGAATACATTATGAATAACACTGACTAGAAGGGGAATTCCGGAACACTGCATTGGGCTCATGAGGAACCTGTCTGTGAACCAAGATGCGGTCATTAGAAACAGAACAAGTGGGTCCTGCTGGATTTGAAATCGGGAGAGGTGTGCTTCAGAGTTGGCTCTTTTCACCACACCTACTCAATATGTATCCTGAGGAAATAATTTAAAAAGCTAGACTGCATGTAGAAGAATATGGCATCGGGACTGGAGAAAGACTCACTGACTCGCAGTATGCACATGACACAACCTCACTTGCTTAAAGTGAAGAGGACATGCAGTACTTACTAAAGAAGACCAAAGACTATCTAGATTTCCAGTCTTCAGTTGGTGGACACCCGAATTGTTTCCACTTCGGGGCTATTATGAGGAATGGCCACCACTCATCTGTCAGTTTCCTGTAACGTGGTGGCTTGCTGTGCCACTGACATTTCAAATATCAGCAGGGCATTTCCACCTATGGTGGGCAGGTAGCAGCAGACCTTTCAGACTGAGACAAACTACGAAGCAAGACAGATCATCTGTTTCTGAAATAACAGACCTTCCAAACCCCTGTGAGTTACATTGGAACATAACAGGTATAGTCCTGGAGATGAGCCCTTCGGCTTGGAAGGATCTCAAAAGAACTGCTCTTATATGGTCTACCTTCATGATGCAGAGGAGATGAAGTGTTCACCTAATCAAGGATCTTCATCTGCTGACGTGGCAAGGTTCAGAATGAGAACAAATAGCTGACACCATGACTATGGCAATGGACTTGAACTTGGGGGAGTGCATGAGGCTGATACAAGATAGGCCAAGGTTTCCATCAGAAGGTCATTACAAGTTATAGTCAGCTTGAGGGAACCTAGCAACAACCTTAGCAATTGTCCCATGCACGTTTCTTGTACAAATATTTGTGTGGACACAAGGTTTTTTCTTCTCTTCTCCTGTTTGGTCATGTGTTAACTCTTCCACACAAAGAAAACAGGAATTTTCAAAACTGGACCAATAGACATGACCATGATAAACACCGATAATATTCAAGTTGTCAAATATTTCCTTTTATTGGATCCACAATTAACAATCAGAGAAGCATCGGTCAAGAAGCCAAGACATGTATTACACTGGACAGACCTTCAGTCTTCATTAAATGGTCAAAGATGCTGCTTCGTGGACTAAGGTACATTTCATGTGTCCGTGAAAGCTGGGCAATGAATAAGGAAGATGAGGAAGGAATCAATGTCTTTGAATCATGGTGTTGGCAAAGAGGATGAAAAATACCACAGACAAGTACATGTATGTTGGGACATGCACGTATAGTCACAGGACTCCTTAGAAGCAAGGATGATGAGCCTTCATCTCCTGTACTTTGGGCCTGTGATGAGGAGGGCCAGTCCCTGAAGAAAGGCAACATGCAAAGCAGAGGCTCAGGAAAGCAAACTCTCAGCCCTGTAGGCTGACACAGTGCCGGCTACAACGAGCCCACCCCGGCAGTGACCGTGAGGCTGGGACGGGCCAGCAGGTGGGCTGACCCAGTGTCTGATAATAAGCACCCCGGCAGTGACCACAAGGCTGGGGCGGGCCAGCAGTGTTTGGCTGTGTTGTCCACAGCGTCCATGTGAGTTGGAACTGACTCAGCGGCGCCCAACATTAATAACAACGTGGTAACGCTGCTCATCTCTTGAACTGCTCAGTTGTGTTTCAAAGTAGCTGCACCCTTTTACATGCCCACCGGCCATACATGAGGGCTTCATTTCTCCACGTGCTTGCCGACACCTGCAGTTATCTGTCTTTTCTGTTATAACCATTCTAGTGAGTGTGATGTGGTGTTTTATTGAGGTTTTGATTTGCATTCATCCGTTGCTTTTAACGTATTCCCTCCTCTTCTGCCAAGTTTCCTTCACTTGGGTCTTCCTTTCTTCTGCTTTCTTCCTTTCTTCAAGCCCCTCCGTCAACCTCACTCCTCTCAAGGTAAGAGCCCTGCTGTAGGATTTCCAAGGTTTGACGTGAATACCCAGCTAGCTCTGGCATGTCAACTTTTTACTTGCCAGTGGTGCATTAATGGGATTTTATTAAGCACCTCCGGTGTGTCTGGCTCTACCTCAGGAGATAGGAGTTGGAGATGAGATCCAGAAGTGGTCCTTCTGGTGATGGTGTACAGGGTACCCCGAGGGAGGAGGAAACACTCCCTAAAATTAGTGCCCATCAGGGGGCAACCTGAAGGACGAGAGGGAGGGTCAGGACATCGAACATGTCTCCTCCATTCTTTCAATGATTGATTTCCACTGTGTTCTGGGCACTGTGCATATCAGCTACTGGCACAGAAGTAGAACCTTGCTTGTTCTCTGACAAAGATGAACTTGGTATGAGTTTGATGAAGTTCTTCCAGCCGGGTGAGCCGTCCTCAACCTGCAGGACAGCTTGTGATTACAACAGCATGCAAATCTCTAGGTCAAGGGCATGTTGACATTTGTGACTGACCGTGCCACCTCCTTCTAACCATTGCATAGAGCAGCCTGTGCGGTGGGCTTCTGATTGTTCCTGCGTTGTGTTTGAATGGAGAACTCCCCTCTCAGGCTCATCCACATCTGTCCAGGTGGCACCAAGTTTGGCAATGCATTAAAACGTTTATGTTTTCCATCTTGGTAATAGAAGCTTTCCAACCATTGGGAGAGCAGCTTTGGTGGAGAAGCCAGCCCCCAGTGTCTACTTTTGTGTGATGGACCTTCCACACCCCTCACTACAACCACCCCTGGACCTGGCAATATTTTGTTCAAAGTCTCAATCCTTTGCTCAAATTTAGGGCATGGAGTACAGAGGCTTGAGGGACACTTCCAGGGGTTTGGGCAGAGCACTCCCTACCATTTGAGATTTCCACTTGGGTTCTTGCCAAGTGCCTGGAGCATGACATAAAGCGTTACTGGAATCACTGTACAAATGTCTCCTCTCTCCCCAGACCATCATCTGCAAATTGACGTTCAGGCTTTAGCCGATGATTTATATGTGCTCTAGACATTTCACACACTCGGTTTCTGTTAGGACTTTCCAGCTTAAAACATCACAACACCCCACATTTGTTTCGTTCAGGCCAGGATTGTGAGGAAATTTTCTCCCCTCTCCCTTTCTCCTTTTTTTTTTTCTTTAACGGCGCTGCTGTGTTTAGAAAGGGTGAATGAAAATGGGACCTCAGATAAGGCTGCAAGGAGAAGCATTTCTCTTCTGGGGATATGTGGCCGTGGAGTCCGCCAGCGGGGTCTTCGGTGGGGAGCTGGCTAAGGCAGCCTTGGGAGGAACAAGTCGTATTTCAAGTTGTAAGGAGTCATAGTTCTATTTCAAGACCTGTGTAACGGAGACCATGCTGCCTGTGCCAATGGTTTGTTTGGATTAAGCAATCCCTTCTCCTGGACCCCGTCTGGGACACACACTCTGAACTTCAGCTTCCCCAAGTTCAAGTGCAGACCCCTGTGAGGGATTGGGTGAATGGTCAGACAACCAGGGGCTTTCTTCTGAGGCAGCTCTAGGAGCCTTTGAACTACCTGCCATGCCGTTTCAGAAACCCTCTAGGCAGGTCTGCTCTGTCCTGGAGCATTGTTGAGTTAGAATCGACCCAAGAGCAATGGATTTGGGTTTTACCGGTTAACAGCCAAGAAAGCCAACTTTGGAGCCCCTCAGGAACATCCGAAGGCCCCCTTGGAGCCCTGTGAGTTAGGACATTTGGCTGCTAATGAAAGAGTCCGTGGTTCAAGCCACTTCTTGAAAGAAAGCTGAGGAGTCTACGTAGACTGTAGAGACTTCCAGGCTTTGAAGCCTCTGGGAGCAGATCTAGTCTGTCCAGAAGGGCCACCGTGGAGCAGAATCAGCACCGTTGTGATGGCTTTGACTTTTCTGTTGAGTCAATTCCCAATCAGCACAGAGTAGACCTGCCTAGGAGGGTTTCCAAGCCCCTGATGGAGAGTACTGTGCTCAAAATAAAAAAAGACAACCTCTCCAGTGGTTCAAATCTACCAGCTGCTGGCAGAAGATGGGCCATCTGCTCCACTCCCACTTACAGCCCAGGAACCTGGCGGGAGGTTGCGAGGAGTCGAGTGACTTCACGGCAGTGAATGAACCTTTATGGGATTAGACAGCACAGTCTTTCTCCTGCAGAACAGCTCCAGACTGTGGACCTTAGCTTGGCGTCCGAGCACTTAATCAGTGCGTCACCAGGTCTCATGCTTTTAACAGTAACATTCAGGAAATGTTTGAGTGCTAATAGGCGGAGAGTCCTAAGCACCTTGTCAACAATGACTCCTGACGTGTTGATTTATTTACAAAAGGTAAGTACTAGTAGGTGAAGGAAGGCTCATGACTTGCTGGCGTCTCCCGGCTGAGAAACAGCAGAGCTGAAACAGCAGCAGGAGAAAAACCAGCATTTCTCAGGCTCCTCCCCACCAGCAGCTCCGACTGAGAGAAATGAAAGAACAGCGAAGTCTCGCCTTCTCTTAGGTCCATCTTACTCGTTCCCATTCATCGCAGCCTTCCACCGAGTTTCTGAGGCTGACACTAACTCTTATGCTAACTCTAGCCCAAACACTCGCCTTCACCCTCGCTCGCACCCTGACCCTCACCCTCCATTGGGTTTCTGAGGCTGTAGACTTTCAGAGGAGACCACTTTTCTCCTGTGAGCAGCTGGGGGATTTGACCTGCCACCCTTCAGGTTAGCAACCTGCTGTTATGCACTAAACCACCACAGCTTAAATGTTTTACCTACTCTCTGCCAAGTCCAAGAACTTGAACTTCAGGACAGAGACTCTCACAAGAGGCAATAACTCTGGCCATGTGGCCTGGGGGTGTTTGGGAGAGGCCTCACCCTGCAGGCAATCTGTAGATATCCTATGGGCCCCTGGTGATGGGTGGGCAGGCCAGGCCAGCTCCAGCACCCCCTCAGCCTTCACACGGAGATATTTGCCGGACACTGCTCGGGGCTGAGCTCCTACTGAGTCCCTACTGGGCTCAGTGCACGTCCAATGTGACAGAATGACTGCTCATGTGAGGCCGAAGCCAGAACCTGGGCTCCCACCCGCAGTCAGCAAGCAGCCTCCCCCCTCAGAAGGGTTGGTGGCCCCAGGGAGCTGGGTAGCAGGGTGGGGGTGGCAGTGAGATTAGATAAGGGCTGGGGGCCTGGGAAGGAGCAATGCGGGGCAGCCGCCACCTGCATCTGGGCGGCTCCATCTGCTTCTCTCAGCAGACAAGTATGCTGTGCTCGAGGGCAGCGTGTGGACGCCCTGCTCCCCCCAGCCCCCCACTCAGAGGCCTAAACAGATTGGAGGGAGCAGGATAATGGTGTCTTCGTGACAGTCCAATTTTCTCCCCTTCTGGAAAGTCTCTCACGGCAACTCTCACTTCCGGTTCCTTCCTCCCAGGCCCCTGCCCTGAACCCCCTCTTTCCAGGGCCTTCCATATGTGAAGGCAGCCCCAGCTTGGCCCACTGCATCCAGCCTGGCTGTACTTTCAGTCACCCTGGCCCAGGAAGGCTTTTGGACACAGTCTGGACTGAGAAGAGATGGACTGGGGGTCTGGGGGAAACAGCCCACCCGGGGAAGTGCTGGATATAACCGCCTGGCTGGTCCTGGAGACCCACACCTTACCCTCCACCCTGCTGCGCTTCTGAGACTCTCCACAGCCTTAGTTCCATGCACCACCTGGAAAATGGGTCAGTCCTGCTAGCCTGGTCCAACTCGGAGCACAGGGATGTGCTCTCTAGTCACTTCTAGTCTGCACTAGGATTTTCGGAAATGTCACCAAGAAAAATGTTTCCCCCCAGAAGGCCTTAGGGTATTTTAGGCAGAAAGATGTTGCAGTATGATTAAAGTTTGTAAAAATGTTCAGTATCTGATAAGCTCTGGTGGCCTAGTGGCAAGAAGCTGCACTGCAATCCCCGAGGATAGCGGTTCGAATCCACCAGATGCTGTGCTGGAGAAAGAGAGACAATCTCCTCTGGTACCAGTCAGATCCGATTTGATGGTACGCGCGCGCGCGCATGCGCGCGCACACACACACACACACACACACACACACACACACACACACACACCCAACAAAAAAAGCAAAACCAAAAACAAAACAACCAACCACACACACAAAAACCAAACAACCAAAAAACCCAACAAAAGTGTTCAGTATCATCTCATTTACTTGGTCTCATTAGAGAATGAAATTTAAAAGGAAGAAATGGAAATCTAAAATGCTATCAGAGTAATGTTTCTGTGAGAGTGTTAATGCAGGGTTTTAAAGGGGAGACCAGTTGGAGCAGAGTCTTTCTTCGAGTGACCAGGGCAGAGACATCAAAGGGCAGACACTGTGGTTCTCAACATCTTTCTAAACTTCTTAAAGTTGGCATTGGGTTGAGTTAGGTTGGGTTCATAATGATGCTAGGGTTTGGGTTACGATTAGAATCGGGCTGAATTTAGTTGGGGCTCAAGTTGGGTTGTATTGGGTTCAGAGAGTTAGCATTCACATGAAGACTACATGGGCCTACAGTGAGGTTATTGAAAACTCATGACGTTCAAGTCAAAATTGACTCCACTGGGTTTCCAAGGCTAGAAGTCACACAGGAGGGGGTGACCCATCTTCCTCCTCCAGAGTGGTGGATTCAAGCCACTGGACGGTGGGCTTTTGGGTCAGCAGAGCAACCCCCTGTGGACTTTGCTGTTGCTATGGAACCAACTCATAACTGACCCTCC
The DNA here is from genome assembly GCF_000299155.1 of Elephantulus edwardii. NCBI lineage: Eukaryota > Metazoa > Chordata > Mammalia > Macroscelidea > Macroscelididae > Elephantulus > Elephantulus edwardii. The sequence continues at coordinate 1,069,610 of NW_006399943.1, forward strand.
AGCAGGTTTCCAGAGGGAGCAGACTGTGTGGGAGGAGCTGACAGCTGGTAAACAGACTTGAGTGCCTTTGAGTTGACAACACAGCTCCTTACCACTGGGCCACCAGGGCCACCTACAGACTCGACCATTAGAACTCCTGCAAGCAGTTCGGTTAGGATACGTTTAGGGCTGGGATGAGATTTAGGGTCAAGGTTGAGTCAGTCAGAGTTTAAGTTCGGATTACAGTAAGTTTTGGGGTTAATATTAGTTTGAATTAGCACTGGGTTTGTTTGAGTTAAGGTGCATTTAACTTTGGGATGAGTTTAGAATTAGGATTTGAGTTGGGGTTAAGGCTGAGTTAGCCTGGATTGGGTTGAACCGGGCTTCAAATTGGATTGTGTACGATTAGGGCTGGGATTAGACTTGGAGTTAGGTTAAATTGGGTTGGTTAGGGTTAGAGCTGGGAGAAGACTTGGGTTTATGGTTAAATTGGGTTGGTTAGGGTTAAGGGCTAGACTTGAGGTTATGGTTAAAATTAGTTGCTTTGGATGTAATTATGCTTAGACTTGAATTTAGGTTTCCAGTTGGGCTGAGGTCAAGCTCAGTGTTAGTTTAGGATTCCGGTTGGTTGGAATTAGGATTAATCTTTGGTATGAAATTTCTGTCCCTTCCCAGATCCCTTCCTATCTCTTTACTCCGGCTGAAAGTTTACATTCTGAGAGGAGTTGGCTCCCTGGCAGTCAGAGTTAAGGTCAAAGAACTTTCTCATCTCTCAAAGCACTAATGCAAGGGGCTTTCAAGAAGATAGAGGAGAGCACATCCCTCTAATGAAGCAAGCTCCCCCCGTGGACAGCAGGACAGAGGATGGTGCACGGGACGAGGGCCTGGTTTGACTCATCTCCCTGAGCAGGGCCAGCACAGCTGCAATTTACTGACTTTGCTCCAAGGGCTGGCCTGCAACCTGTCCCCACATTGAATTCTGCTTGGACAGCCTCAGCATGACCCCTGGTCTTGGCCTGCCTCATCTTCATCATCTTCTCACCAGCTGAAGCCAAGCCCTGTCCATTCTCTCTACATAGTCGATAGTGAAGGCATTCCTATAACTCTGTCTCTAACCGTTGTAGCTGTGTGACTTCACATCTCTAGCTTTAGGTTCCTCATTTATGAAATAAGACAAACAGTGTCAACTTCATTAGATGTTTCTTTCTTTCCACTCATTGAACACTGACTATGTAGATTAAATGAGAGAAGCACGAAAGAGTTCATTTCCAGCACAGAGAAGGAACTCACCCCATGACACCATTAGTGGTAGGTGCTGTTGTGTTGATTCTGACTCTGTGCTGATTCTGTGGACAATCCCACAAGCCACAGAGCAAAGCACTGGCCAGTCCTATGCTGTCCTCCACTGTTGTAGCCATTGTGTGGATCTATCTTGTTGACAGTCCACCTCTTTCTATTCACTGGCCTCTACCAAGTCTGATGTCCTTCTCCAGGGACTGGTCCCTCTTGGTGGCATGAACAGAGTACAGCAGGCGATGTCTCACATCCTTACTTGCTAGGACGTTAGAGCCGCACTTCCTCCAGGACGAATTTGTCAGGCCTTCCAGCACTCTATGGTGTGTATAATATTCTTACCAAGACCGCGATTCAAAAGTATCACTTCTTCTTCAGTCCCCCTTAGTTGTCCAGCTTTCCTGTGCAGATGAGATGCTGGAAAGTGGTGTGGTTTGGGCAAAATGCTCTTTAGTCCCCAGAGTGACAGTTTTCCTCCTCAATCTTTAAAGAAGTTCTTCACAATATTCTTGTCCAGTGCAGTATGTTGTTTCATTTCTTTTTTTTTTTTTTTTTTTTTTTTGACTTGGAAAGTAAGGCTTTCTTTATTAAGTGATTTTGCAAAATCGGGTGTCCAAGCCCAAAGAAGTAGGCTGGTACACCTTTCTCATCCCACCAAGAGTTTTTATCTCCCTAGCTCAGAGTCCCTCCCTCCCCTGATTCCTCATTGGCTGATTGCTGTAAGGTGTACATTCTTTCCTGGAAATAACCTAAGTATTATCTCTTCTTCTTCTTTTTTTAAATATATGTTGTTTCATTTCGTGACTGCTGTTTCCATGGGCATTGATTTTGGATCCAAGTAAAATGAAATTCCTGTCATCGTCAGTATTTTACTCAATCGTGATCCTGCTGTTTTTGGGTTCAGTTGTGAGGAATTTCGTTTTCAGAATGTTGAAATGTCATCCTCACTGAATACTGTAGTCTTCAATCTTCATTAATAAACACATTACATTCTCTTCACTCTCAGCTCCTTGTTCTGATCCTCATGCCACATTTTTCTCCATATAGTCTAATTTCTTTGATTATTTTCTTAGCATATAGATTGAGTAAATACTAGGAAAGGCTGCAACCCTGGCACGTGCTCTTCCTGACTTTAAACCACTCAGTTCCTCCTTGTTCTGTTGAACAGACTATCTCCTGGTCCCCATGAGTACAAGTGTCCAGAGTTCCCTTTATTCAATATGTTACCCCTACTTTGTTGTAACCTGCACCGTTGATTTCCTTTGCATAGTTGATAAAACACAAGTAAACGTATTTCTAGTATTCTTGTTTCAGCCAAGATCTATCTAACATAGGCAATGTTATCTCTCCTTCCCTGTACTCCTCTGAATCTAGCTTAAATTTCTAGCAGTTGCCCCCCTGATGTATTCTTGCAGCCATGTTTTTATCCTCAGCGAAATTTTACTTGGACGTGATGTTGATTACACTGCTGGATAATTTCACAATCTGTTGGTTTGTCTTCCTTTGGAATGAGCACATGACTTGTCCAGGTAGCTGTCTTCCAAATGTTTTGGCCTGAGCTGCATCTGTCTGTAGGATTGCTATTTCTTCTGTTTCTGGAGCCTTGTTTTTCACCAATGCCTTCAGTGTTGTCTGATGCCTGGTCATATGCTCTCTCCATAGATGGTTGAGATAATATAACAAAACTGTGTATTCCGTTCATCTTCTTTTGCTATTTCCTGTTTCATTGTATATTTTGCCCTTGGAATCCTTTACTTAATTCAAGGATTGACTTTTTTTCTTTCAGTTCTTTCCATTTGGGAAATTCTAGCTGTTATAATAATGAAATGTACAGCCCATAGTACCTAGTGTCATCATTGGCCCCTGGTCCCTGCCCACTGCAGATGCCAAGAGAGGTCCACTCCTCTGATCTTTTCATGGAGGTTAGATTCCTGCGGGTCTCTGAGCCTTGAGAAGGAAGAGCAGGGCTATCTCGTGGCATGGACACTCCATCGCGATGGACATGAATCGAGAGCAGCCTTCTCTCCCACCAGGAGATCAAGAAGGTTGACATGTAGACAAACAAACAAAAAAAGAAAAGAAAAGAAAAAGAAGCAAACAAAAAAATTTAAAAAGGGGAGCTCTGGTGGCCTAGTGGCAAGGAGCTGCAACTACAATCCCAGAGGCACACGGTTCGAATCCACCAGATGCTCTGCCGGGAAAAGGAGGGACAATCTCCTCCTGTACCAGTCAGATCTGATTTGACGGTACACTCACACACACACACACACACACACACACACACACACACACACACACACAAAAAAAAAAATTTAAAAAGAAAAAACAAGAAGGTTGACATGGGTGAATGAGTGAGGATGGAGCATGATGGGAGCCCAGAAATGGCAGATGCTTCCCGCCAGCAGCGCGTTCCCACCCAGCAGCGCGTTCCCACCAGCAGTGTGTTTCTATGGTCTCTAATTCCTGCTGGTTGTTCTCTCCTGTCTCTTCCTCTTCTCTCCTCCCCCTTCTCTTCACTCCCTTCCTTCTTTTTTATTCTGTTCCACTTTCTTTGCTCCCAATTTTCTTTCCTTTCACTGTCTTTCTTCTGTGAGTAGGAAACGTTTAGTAAATGTATACATCTGTGTGAGATGGTGGTTGTTCGATTTACTAAAACCATCCAGGGACACTGGATCACTTCTGGGTGGTCCTGGGGACATTTCCACCCCTAAACCATAACGTCCAAGAGCAAAGACAGTCCTAACAAACAAAGAGCCATTTGGACAAGCCCCTCACAGGGCTCCCTGCCAAGAATTCCCCCTCCTCTTGAGAGAGAAAGTTGCCCTGGGAAGCCAGAATGGTAGTTCAGGGGCAGGGACACTAGGCTTCTGAGAACCATGCAGGAAGCCTTGTCACGCCTTCTGGGTTTCACAAGATGATCTTGGACTGCTGATCAGACCAACTTGGAGCCCAAGAAAACGAAGGCAGGACCAGTGAGGTTCTAACTTCAGGATAGGGTTTCATTGCATTGGCTCCATTCTGCTAAGCACTGTTGTTTCTGAATCTCCTGGGACTCCATCACAGGCTTGAGCTACAAAGCACTGCATTCTGGGAGTCCACAGAAATCACACCGTGAGGTCCACCTGGCTCTCCCCACCATGGTGCTCATTCTATCGCTTCTTGGAGCCCACCCATAGCTGTCAGAATCTGGACCCAGCAGAGGACCCCATCCCCACCCAGGCATGGACAGTCCCACCAAACCCATTTCCTGCCCACTGTCTCCTCATCTCTGTGTTCTCACACAACACCACCACTGTCCACATGGCCACTATCTCCTCAGCTCCACATCTGGCCAGTCCTGGCTCCTTTAGGTCAATGGCATTGTCCCTTCCCTCTCTGTGACCATTGTCTCCACACACACCCAGGTCATGTTCAATCCATGGGGCCACCTGGGAGGTGGAAGCCACTGACCAGAGCACTCTATGGTTTGATCTGACCAGGTGAGCGCTCATGGTCTCCTCACCTACAAGAGTGGTCAAGGGACAGAGCAGCCAAGGGGCTTGTCCGTGACCACACAGCAGATGTGTGGACCGGTGCCAGTCACTGTCTTGGGAAGGAGGGAGGAAAGGAAGAGAAAGATAGGAAGAGAGGGAGACGAAGGAGAGAGAGGAGAGAAGAATGGGAGGAAAGAGAGGGGTGAGAAGGAGAGAGATGGGTGTGTGCATCGCTAGTGTGGATGTGAGTGCGTGCGCATGTGAGTAGGTGACTGGTTATACGTGTGTGTGTGTGTGTGTAAGAGAGAGATAGAGTTTGTGTGTGAACAATTAGTGTGAGTGGGCATATGTAGTAAATGTGAATGTGGAGATGATTGTGCATGTGTGTGATATGGGTGTATCTGTACACACATGGATATGAGTGTGTGTGTGCAGAGTCAGTGTCCCCATACCACCTGCCTGCACTGTCCACGTGTATCTGTAATTCTCTCTCAGCAGTGTGTGGGTGGCATCTGAGCTGGCAAGAGGCTGACTCATGCCACTTTCCGAGTGAGTCACTGGCTGAGCTGTAGACTGCAGGAGCACTCAGCTCTGACCCCCACCTGGCCGCCTGTCCCCAGCCTGTGCCCACGCAGGCCACCCACACCCTCGCCTACAGGTCGTGCTGTGAGCAAACGCCGCTTCCCCGGGTGGATGGGGACAGTGACAGTCTGCCGAACAGAGACAGGGGGGCAGAGGGCAGGCAGTCCTTCAAGATCCCGCATTCTTTCTGTCTGTGGGGTGGGGCTGAAGACACGACAGACCCATCTCTCCTGAAGCCAAGAGCCCAGGGAGAAGGACAAACAATGGACACACAGACAGACACAAGCAAATGACAAATTAATGTGGTGTGAGGCTGAGAGAGAAAAACACTGTCTGACATGTGTTCATAGCTGTCTGTGTACTGGACACAGAGCCCCAGGCCCACCACAGGCCCTCCCCAGCAAAGTAAGGCATCTCCAGGAGCAATGGTGGAGGAGAGCTGGAAGGCAGCCCCAAGGACCCTCTCTCCCACCCTTGACCAAAATGCCACCCTCAGTCTGCTCCCCTCTCCAACACCCGCAAACACCCAAATCTGCAGACAGTAACCAAACGCCCACCCTGATGGGCGGGATTCTAGGGGATGCAAGGGCTGCCAGGAGCACTTGTCAAACCTTCTAGGGATCAGTTTGTTATTGACAATGACAGAGGGAAAAACTATTAGCAGTAGAAACATTAAAGGCTTTGGCTATTACATACTTCCAAGCTGAAGAACGTACTCTGTGCCCTGTCCTCACAGTTTGGTGTCCAGAAGTCCCATGTGAGGTCAGAGTCCTCTGGGCCTATCATCCCATGCTGGGGACCCCACTCAACCAAGAATTCAGGGAGTCCTTCTCCTCTAAAGCCAACCCAGCAATCTCTGGGTATTGCAGAAGTGAGACACTCAACTGTTAACTAAAGTCCATCCAGAAGCACCTTGGTTGAAAGCCCAGGCTACTCCTTAGGAATGAGGACGGTAAGATTTCATCTCTCTCTCTTTGGACATGTCAACAGGAAGAGCCCGTCCCTGAAGAAGGGCTGCTTGGGAAAGTTGAGGGTCAATGAAAAGGAGGAAGACCCTCGATGAGATAGATGGACACAGTAGCTACAACACGGGTCAAATTTAGCAAGAGTCGTTGAGGGTTGTGCTGGATCAGGCAGTGTTCCGTTCTATTACACATGGGCTGTTGAGTCAGAACGGACCTGAGCACCGTGACAGTAAGTTAGATGTTAAACAACAGCTTGCCAGGAGTTGGAGTCAACTCAAAAGCAATTGACGGGCCAACTGGTGGATTCTGAGTACCTGACTCAGGACGCAGAGGGCAGGGTGACACGGTGCTGGAGGAGGTCTTTTCTCTCTCTGGTGACTCTTCTCTTCATCTGCTCCATTCATGGTCACCTGTGTTTCCTCCTGTCCTGCTTCCTCCTCCTCCTCCTCCTCACACTCGCCTTTCTCTCCCTCTTCTCCTTGTAGCTGGATCTCCTGCCTTTCCCTTTTCTCCTCCTCTCCTCCTCTCTTCCACATCGTCTGTTCAATTCCCAAGACCAAGATTAAATGAAAAGTGGTCCCCGCTGCATCACCTGCGGCCGTCACCTGTGAGGGAGCTGCCACTCCTGTGGGGCGTGCTGGCAACTGTGCTGTGCTGTTCACCATGCTTCCAGCTTCTCCGTTTCAGGGGTTGGAAACCAGGCTACTAATAGAGTTTGGACTGTTTTGGGCAGGGATGGGTAGTCCTGGTCAAGACTAGGTGTGAAGACTGTTGTTTCTAGAAACTTCTCTCACTCTCTCTGGCTCCTGACTGGAGAACATTCTGTCTAAACTCTCAAAGACTCCACTCCCCCCACTTTCTTCTAGCCCCTCGGCCCAATGGTGTTGCATGCAAGGGGGCTTACAGAGATTGTTTTCCTCCAATAGTTCAGATGACTGATGTCTTGGAAACTCATTCTCCAAGACCATCATCTCCCATAAGCCCATCTCCCCAGTACCTGCCAGGTAGTCAATGCTGAGACCCTTTTCTATGGGAACCATCGACATACGGAATTCATTTTTCTTTTAAAAAAACAAGAAACTCCCCCTTTCCCCACTTTCCCCCGGCCCCGCACCACTGCTAACCTGTCAGCACAGGACTGTAGCTACCTCAGGGGCTTGTGATCATATCCGGTCTGAAAAGTCTCCACCTTCACCACCACCCTCAGTTTGGTCAAGCTCCCTTGTGCTGCAGGGACCATGTCAGGGCCTGGGCCAGGCCAGGGAAGCCCTACCTCCTTGACCCTGACCCTTCTTGGGCTGTCCCCGTGTTGGTGCCCCTCTGACTTTGACCCTCCATGGCCACCAGCTAGTCCATACAGGTGTGTGTGTGTGTGTGTGTGTGTGTGTGTGTGTGTGTGTGTATCTTCCCTCAAGTAGCTCTTCCCTCCACAGCCGCAGGAGGGTGTAGCCAAATTGGTTCTCAAGCCTGCTGCCCCGAGAAGATTCCAACTTGAAGCACCTCTCTGACAGAGTAGAGGTGGCCCATAGGGATTCCACAGCTGCCAATCTTTTACACAATCAGATTGTCAGATCTTTCTTCCTGGGAGTGGCTGAGTTGGAACTGTTGACTTTTTGTTAGCAGTTAAGTGCTTTATCACTGGGCTATCAGGAGAGGGGAAGGGGCTCAGTGGCTTTGGAAAGTTTGGACATAAATCGGGAGGAATTCATGCCACCACCACCACCATGCTTCCGTAGGCACTTCCTGCAGCCTGGAACCTCACCCTCGCATGCATTACTGAGCCCGTGCTACTCCAGGCCCATTTCCCAGGCCGGGTAGCTGAAGCTCAGGAAGGGCCAAGGCATTTTCCAGGGTTGAGCAAGGTCAGAGGACCGAGCCCAGTTCTGACCACAAGGCCTCGCCCATCCATCCTCTGTGAATCCACACTCACCTTGAGGTCACCAGGGCCACCTCTGGAGTTGGTGTCATTCTCACCAGTTCTGCTTGTCTGTCATCAAAACACCAAGATGTGTTTTTGCAAGGAGAGAAAATGCAGAACAGACTTGGAAATTCTTGGGGAAGCTAGACTTTCTGCAGCTCCTGAGACTGAATGAGTGTCCAGAGTGAAGGCCAGAAACCATTGTCCAGAGATAATCTCAAACCAAAACTGTCCCCTGAAGTTTTAAACCAAACAGTAGTTTCATTCAACTAATCATGTCTAATGTTTTACTCCTTTAAGATTTATCTCCACGGGCTCAAATGACTACGGCAACTGCGGAGCTTAGACAGGATTGTTGTTTTACAGGATGGTGGGTTTAGTTCATGATGGAGGAGCAGCTGAGGGGGGTGGGGAGGCAGCTGGGGAGTGGGGAGGCAGCTGGGGGGTGGGGAGGCAGCTGGGGAGTGGGGAGGCAGCGGCGGGAAGGCAGTTGGGGGGAAGGCAGTTCAAAGAGCATCATCAATGCCACACACTTCTCATGTAGAGAGTTGAACTGAAGATGTTCATTTCGCTGTGTTTTTTTCTCACTGACAACAACAACAAAAATTTTTCCTTAAAAACAGATGTCTTTTTGCAGATGTTTTCATGAGGGACTCAAATCAATTCAGTCTAGGGGGAAATAGAATGATTGAGAAAAAGACCATTATCGTCAAATAAGCATCCTGCAAACCTCTCCTTTCTCACAGCCACCAGGGCTGCCGAGTTCCCTCCCCCACTGTATGTCACCCGGAGGCCCGCGTAGACAGGAGTCTGTGGTCTGTCACCAGCCATCTGCCTTCTCAGAGGGCTGGCCTGTGTGGATTGTTTGCATTTGGGGAAATGCTGATTGTCTGGGCCAGGTCTGTAGACAGCACTTCTAGGCACCCTGGTCCGGAGGCTCCAAAGACTCAGAATACCCTGCACACAAAGCAACAGCCTGCAGCCATTAGGGAGAGTGATGCGGTTTGAGGGGATAGTGCCCTGGGCGTCCAGGAACCAATTTGCAGTCCCAGGCGTGATGAAATGGCTGTTTTCTTAATAGATCCCCGAAGGGAACATGATCCAGTGCTCCTGAGCTTCAAAGAAACTTCTCACTCTAGCCTCTTCAAATTTCAGGCAAAATCCAAACATTTATCTGTCTTCCTCCACCCCACTCCCTAATGCTGAGTCTGTGTAACACTCTCAGTTGCTCATTTCCTGAAACGAGACCCCCAGCTGCTGTGAGGGTCCAGCTCAGCCGTCTCCCACCGGCTTCTAGGACCTCGTCCTTAGGGGAGGATGTGGCTAAGTGGCTTCTCCTGGAGATGTTTCAGCAGGTGGAAGGACATGCTTCCTCCGCTCCCACCTCCTTCCCCTGCCATCCACGTTCCCCTGAAGGAGCTGGTCCTCACCAGTGGGCTGTGGACACCCCTCTGCTGGTGAATCTATCCTGACTCCCATCGAGGCTGTAAGACAAACAGAACCACCCCATTGGGTTTCCAAAGCTGCAGTCACGATGAGGCAGGCAGTACTGTGAAGAGTCAGGTGCTGTGCTGACACCGTGGTGGCCCGCTGCTTCCTGAGGAATTGCCGTCTTGGGGATCCTGTGGGCAGCTCTGCTCTGTCCTTCAGTGTCACTGTGAGTCACAACCAACTCGGTGGCCATTCAGTTTCAAATCCTGTTCAAATCCAGCAAAGTGGCTGGTGGGTTTGAACTACAAGCTTTTTGGTTAACAGCTAAGCACTTAACTCCTGCACCACCAGGGCCCTTTCCAGTGTTGGTAGTCCTCTAGCCATTGAATATTAAACTTGCTCCTTAAAAAAAGAAAGAAAACAAATTCCCCACAGAGGATCCCCAGACAATGCCCAGACAGACAGCAGTCCCCCCCGGACCCCTTCAAAAGGACAGTTTCCCTCCTAGGCAAGTGGCTCCTGCTCCGAGCTCCTAAAACCTTTATCCTCCCTCCGACCTGCCAGCAATTAATCAGATCCCTGATTCTCTCCCATTGTTGTACTGAACGGTTCTTTAACCCTTGTCAACTGTGAACTTTCACTGTCTTGTCTTTCTAGCCAGCCTCTGGGTTTCTGAGGGGCTGGGCTCTAGCCATCTGTCTGTCTCCCGGCCTGTCCCCTCAATCTGCCAGGTCTTGTGACCCTTGCGGGTGAAGGTGGTTCCCAGAGTGGGAAAGTGTTCATCTCAGAGCCTGGGAGGCGGCGAGCGCTCAGCACTGTCACTAATGTCCTGTGCTTTGTCCACGCAGGTATTTACTCAGCACCCATGGAACTCTGTATGCCCGGCTGCTAACAACAAGGTTGGAGGTTCAAATCTACTAGCTGCACCATGGGAGAAAGACAAGGCCGTCTGCTCTCATTATGGTTGACAGCCTTGGGAACCCGGTGGAGGGGCAGCAGGCACTGGAATGAACTCAGTGGTCTGTTGTTCAAATCCACCAGCTTCTCCTCAGGGTAAAGGGTGGAGCAAGGTGCTCCTGTGAAGGACTGACCCTCGGGGACGCTGAGAGGCAGCTGGGCTCGGTCCTGCAGGGCCCCCATGAGCCAGGTAAACTGGATGACAGAAGCATGGTTTGGACTTGTACGTGCTGGAGCAGCCTGGTGACCGTGGGTTAAGTGTTAGGCTGCTAGCCTGTAGGATGGAAGTTGAAATCCAATGGCTGCCCTGTGGGAGAAAGATAAGACACTATTTCCCCAAAGATCACCGCCTTGAATGCCCATCGGGCCACTCCGCTCTGTTGTCAGGGCTATTGTGGGCCAAGACAGACTTGGTGGCGGTGACCTGTGTGCCAGGCTCCAGGCCAGGTGATTTAGATGAACCGGAAAGCAGTTGAGTTGCTGCAGAGTGGATGGAGATTATGGGGACTGGGGTGCGTTCACAGACAGCTGGGGGTGAGGGGTGGGAGCTGGTGGGAGGTCTTTCTGCTCTCGGAAGCACCCCTCAAGCTGGCGTCCTGCCCCCAGTCAGGCTCCGCCTTAGCCTCCTGTGTGCAGAGGTCCAGTGAGGGCAGAGTGCGTGATCCCGGATAGGCGAGGGCAGACAGGTCGCCGTCTTGAGGTGAGCACAAGGGTAGCTCCTGTGGCCGCTCCTCGCGGCCTTATTACAACCACCTGCACCTGGCATGAACGCACAGCAAGCATTTCCCAGAATCTATGTTACTCGGGCAAACCCCCCATTCTGAGCCGTGCCTCACCTGGCCCCCATGGTTACGACCCCCAGGAGGCCCATTCCACAGCCAATTCCCAGAAAAAGCCCATTTCAGGGACAGCTGGAACCAGCCCAAGCTCCAAAAAGAGACCCCACGCAGATCCCTGCCCAGTTCATGATGGAAGCCCTGACAGCCCTGCTGACATGACAAGGACTGAAAGACACGTTCCCTGCTCCCCAGGTGACTTTTAAGACAAAAGGGGGGGGGGGGAGAAACGTATTGTCATTATTACTGTTATTATTGTGGAATCCAAGGTGGCCTAGCTGTCCATCAGCAAAGAAAAGGCAGCAGGGAAAGCAGCGCTCCGCCCTTCCGAATGCACCCCACCTGTGAGTAGATGCCCCGTCCCCCAAGGCGAAGCCTGAACTGAGGACCAGCTGGTGGTCCACGCGGACCTGGGAGTGTAGCTGCTAAGCTTGCCTTCTCCTCTAGGGGCTGTTGGGATGTAGGGGCAGCCTTGGTGACTGAGTCACAATGGCAGCTGTGGGTGCTGGGCTTGAGGGTGGTGTTGCAGTTACTCTGTGGGGCCATCGTGGGAGGGTCTGCCTCTGTTTCCTGGCCTTCCACAGCACCAAGCATGATGCCTTTCTCCAGCAACTTGTCCGTCCTAGGAACAGGCTCAAAGAGCAAGACGGAGTCTCACCAGCCTTGCGTCTGAGGAACAGGAGAGCTGCATTTCTTCCAAGATAGACTCGTTTGTTCTTTCCACTGAGCCCTCTTCTTTCAAAGAAAGAGCAGAGGTGGGAAGAATGCAGCCACAGGCCGAGGCATGCCAGGAGCTACCAGGAGCTGGAAGAGGCAGGGAAGGGTGCTTCTCAAGGTTCTTCTGAGAGACTGTGGAGTTGTAGACTTCTTGATTTTAGACTTTGAGAGTAAGTCCGTGTTGTTTTAAGTCCACTTTTGTGGGGCTCTGTCACAGGGAACTAACACAATTCCACAGGAGCTGACACCTCAGGCTACCTGGGAGATGGTTGTAGAACCAAAGGTGGAGTGTGGATTGGGGTGTTTGCTGGGGGCTGCAGAAAGTGGGTATAGATAAAACTGGGGCTACTGAAGGAGATAGACTAGGCTACCTGGAGCCCTGGTGGCTGCAAGAACAGGAAGGAATATAAGATTCATTCAAGATGGGGGAGTCAGAAGGATCATAGTCTTCAGAAGATGTGGGGGTGGCTGTTTATACCTAACACGGCTCTTTGCTGGCATCAGAGGCCCTGAAGTGGTTGTGGTCATAAACATTGTGAAGGACTTCAACAGACTCTTCTGGGTAACACTCTCCTGGTCCAGCCCTGCCCCTCGCCTCCTCTGAGATCCTGCCTTAGTCCCTAGTGCTGCTGAGACAGAGATACCAGAAGCGGGTAGTTTTACAAACAGAACTTTATTTTCTCACAGTTTTGGAAGACAAAGGCCCATCTTGAGGGGAGAGTGCTCTGTCTAGAGGGAAGTCCTGGTTTCCCTCAGCATCTGAGGGTCTGGTATAAGTGTCTTGGTCCTCCCATTGTCGAGGAGCTTCCATGTGTAGGGGTTTGGGTCCAAACAGACACGCCACTCCAGGCGATTCCTCCTCCTGAGTCGTATCGAGGCTCTGCCCTCCACTCAATTTTTCTTTCCTTTTCTCTCTCAGGGGATGTCCCAGGCCACATCACTGGGTAACTTCCCTTACAGGATCATTGCTATAGTGGACTTAAGGGATGTTGCATCCCACCCTTAATCCTTAATCCTAGGACATTACAACCTTCTACCCTACAGTATTGCATAGGCACACAATTCAATTCATGATAGACCTCAACCCCAAAGGAGCCCAAGTAAAAAGTCCCTAAGAGGCTAACTCTAGGGCCATGAGGTTCTGAGTTCGAGTCCGGACTGTCTTATTAACCCACTCTGTGCCCTTGATCAAGCGACTTAACTTCTCCTAGCCTCCCTTCTTCCTCTTCTGTGAAATATTGAGAAGACCTCTCTGATCTTCAGTTCCTCCATCTGTAAAATGGAACTGTTCATAGTGCCTTACCAGTCTGCCCTGAAGACAAAGGCGCTGGGCCATGTGACGTGTTTAGGCTGTCAGGAATATTAATTATTCCAAGCCAAGGAGACATATTTCTTGATCATTTCTCGCTTACTGACAGACTGGTCATGCCAGTACTTGGGAAAAACTCAGCATCACAGGCTCTCCTGAGGACAGAGGTCATGTCTCCAGGGCACAATGGAGGAGTTGCAGGACCCCCCAGACTGTTCGTGTTATTAGCCGCCACAAAATCAGCCCCAAATCATGATTACCCTAACAGAGAAGCCCAGCCCAGCCCTGTGCGTTCCCATGAGAAGCTGTGGATCAGGCTCGTTCTCAGAAGTAGATTGCCAGGCCTTCCTTCCTGGTCCTTCCTCATTGGGACAGTTCACTGAGGCCTGTTCAGCATCCCAGTCACACACAGACACCACCAACGGACAGGTGATGAGCCGTGTGGGCCACGAGGGAGAGCCCGGCCTATCACCTGGAAGGTGTGGACGCTGTCACGCACCACACCTCCTCAGTCACGCACGACAAAGCAAAGACCACAGCCGTCAAGGCTGCTGGGATTCGCAGTGACCCCGCAGGACAGAGTGGAGGCGCCCGGAGGCCCCTCAGGTTGTGAGTCTTTGCAGAAGCGGAGTACTTCGTCCCCCCTCCACAAAGCGGCAGTGGGTTCAAACCACTGGCCTTTTGATCAGCAATTCAATGCTTTAACTATTGAAGGAGCCTTGACAGTGTGACACATGACGCATCAGGCTGTTAACCTGAAGGGCAGCACTCCAAACCCACCAGCTGCTCCACGGGAGAGAAATGAGCAGTTTCCTCAGTAAAGATTTCCGGCCTCAGAATAGCCTGGTGCCTATGAATTAGCCAGGGAGAGGGACGAGGCGATGAAGGGGCATCTGGCTGCCAGGTGGGAGACGAGAAATGGGAAGAAGTTAGCACTCTGCAGCTCCAGGGCTTCTCTTCTGCCCCAAACACCTCCGTGCCTGGCACGCCATGGGACAGGGCACCAAGACCCCCACCCAGGAGAACACGCACCCACTGCCCTCCACGCTAAGCTGGTTCTGAGAGCCTGCAAGGGCCCCACCTCCTTGTGGTCACTCCGGTTCTGTTTGGGGAGCATCTGTGACAGCAGCCATCAGTGGGTGGGACGTAGTGCTGATAAATTATCTTCATGAAAAAGGAAAATTCCCACAGAAGCCCACTTCGCACGGTGTCCACGTGGGTGTGATTTTCTGACCCACAGGTCAGCCGGAATCTCTCTTGATAAATCGTGAAGACTTCCCTTCTCTGAGGTCAGGACAGCAACAGGATGGCCCAGGACAAAATCCAGGGGAACATGAAAACTTCAAGTGTAAGAGGAATGGGAGGAGTCCCATGGGTTCAGCGGATTAGCCACTGGGCAAGTAACCTAAAGGTGAACAGTTCAAATCCAAGAGGTGCCCGTGGCAGAAACACCAGAGATCTCCCAGAGTCTGTCTCCCTCCTCTGGTACAGCACAAGGAGCCTTGGTGGCACAATGATTAAAACCCTCACAGTTAGCCAAAGGTTGATGGTTCGAACCCCCCAGCAGTTCTGTGGGAGAACAAGGAGGCAGTGGCTTCTGAAAGGAACATGGTCGTGGGTGTGGGGGGCAGTCCAGGGCTGTCCTGCAGTCACCAACGTGTGAAGAGTAATCACCTTAACACCATGGTTTCTGAGCTTCAAAAAGGGGAAGGTCAAACGATGTCCACCACAGAGTGGGGAGTCTTGGAAGAGAACTTTCTAGAAGAACTTTGAGGGTCCCACCTGCCTTCCTCAGGACTCACACTCCCTGGCTCCCTCTGTTCCTGTATCTGTGTCCCTGGAAGTGGTGACACTCCTAAGCAGTCAAAGCTGCAGGGAGTGGGGACCCTTGGTGTCTCCACTGTCCCTGTGTCTTCCTCGGAGGTCAGCAGGTGAGTTCGAATTGCCAACTTTCTCTTAGCGGCCAAGCGCTGAAACACTGCACCACCAAGGCTTCTACGCAAAAGTATGCTGGTTTCCTGTGAGCTCTGGGCCCCCCTTTAACTTCTACTCTGGGGACCACCACTCACTCCCAGGAGGTTTGTTCACTCACTAGCGATTCATTCATTCTTTCATTCTCTCAACAGATATTTACCCGGTGCTTGAGCTGTGCGATGGAGCCACCCACCACCTGAGTGCCAGAGGCCACCGCGGCCTGTGGTCTGGGAGGAAGACGGGGACCCTGTCACCCTCTGAAGACAACCTGAGAAGCCCTGGGGACTCTGTGGTTAAAGTGCTCGGGTGCTAACCCAACGCTGATGGTTCGAACCCACGAGGAGAAAGATGAGACAGTCTGATTCCTGAACAGTCTTGGAAACCTGTCGGGCAGTTCCGTTCTGTCCTGCAGGGAGAGAATCGACTGGCCGCTCAGCAGTGGGTCTGCTTCGTGTAGGTGTGGTCACCCCCTGGGCTTCCAGGTCACCCGTCATGTCCGTCAGTCTGTGCGGCTGGGGCCTGACCCAGCACTGGCGCCCCAGAACACATGAGCCTCCCTGACCCTTGGAGGGTGATGGAGAAGCTCTCAAACGGGACCACGGGACCCAGTGCAAGCCAATGAGCCTCAGTTCTGGAGCCCTCGCTGGGATGACCAGTGAGCACAGAGGTGTGATTTGCCAACACAGTTGAACAAAAACAGGCAAAAAGCGTCTTGCCGTTGAGCTGATTCCAACCCATGGCAACTCCACACATCGTGAAGCGTGTCCCAGGTTCTCAGTGGCTTGCAGCCCTGCCTCCCAGGTGCCCAGTGTTGGGCTTGAACCTCTAGCCACGGGGTTAGCTGCTGAATGTGTTAACCGTTTACATGCCCAAGGACTCCAATCTGATTAAACATTCTTCGGTCTGGGAGAGTTTCCTGGTGACTGCATTGGTGAGCACATCCAGAACTCCCACGTGGCTGTCACCCGTCTGGTGGCCCCTCCACCCTGCATTCACTGTGTACATGCCGTGCACCAGGCAGCGAGAGCTGCAGACAGGCTCCAGCATGGCCTTGACCGGAGATGGTGCCAGGCTGGGCCACACGCCACTCCATGCTCCACTCAGCGGTCCACAGGGAACTCCACAACACCTAACAACAGTGCCATCACCTTGCAGGTATGAATGGCTCAACCAAAGGGTCTGTGCGTTTTGACCCGTGTGCGAGGGGTTCCTGCTTCTTCTGTTCCCTCTGGTGTGCACCCCCACCTGTCATGGATTGAGTTGTGTCTCCTCGATTTATGAGTGCACTTGGCAGTAGGATGTAATTATCCTGCGTGTTGTAAAGCCCAACCTCAATAATGTTCACAAGACAGCTTTGCCTTCTCACTTACTCTACTAAGTCAGTTCCAGTTCATGGCCATCTGCATTGTATTTAAATTGCAATGGGAAGAGATTGCCCATCTTTCTCCCTGCTTGGATTTGAACTATCAGACAAGGGTAATCTTAGAGTTCACAATGAACTTGTTATACGAATTGTGCCAGCAAAGCTCCCTTATCAAGGTGGGACCAGAGCAGTTAGGGAATGATGTCATCAGTCTCCACATCACGACCTGAGATGAGACCAGCCAATCAGTTACAGGGTAGTTACAGTGGGATGCCACAGCCCCCTTAATTAGGTCACAGCTCTGATATATGAAACAGGTGTTCCCCTGGGGCATGGTCCTATATCACTTTTTTCTTTCACAAGAAATAAAAAGGGAGAAATTCACAGAAAAGGAGAACCTCCCTGCTGCCCAGAAAGAGGGGCCAGGAGTTCAGCAGGTCCAGTGGACCCAGGTTTCTGCACCAAGAAACTGCTCAAACCTGAAGATACAAAGATGGAAAGCCTTCCCCTTGAGGACTTGAAGGCTGGCGCCTTGAGTTCCGACTTCTAAACTACGTCATATGCCTGCAACGGTGGGCTCAGGCGCCGCCGACGCTGTGAGGATGGGGTTGACGTGGCCTCAGCACCCCTAAGAGCCGAAGGTGAGAGAATCAGGTGCCTTAAGTCCATCCACGCTTCACAACTCTGTCGTAGCAGCCCCGGAGAACTGAGACAGCACCGCACCCTCGCTTGTGAACTAGGTCACGGACTTTCCCTCCACAGGGAAAGAAAATGGTGCTGAAGTCCCACACAAGCTCACTGGGAGAGGGTGGTCTTCGTAGAGGACTTTGGGGAGACTCAGGGTCTCCATGGAGGTGTCTGGGGTGCACTAAGAAGCTGCTGTGAGAGCCAAAAGAACCAGGTTCAAGGCCAAACTCCCCCACTACACAGCTGTACGACCTTGAGCCAATGGCCCCCTTTCTCTGGGAATGTATCCAATACATTATTTCTAAATGAATTAACTAGAAACGCCCAGGCCAGGAGGCCTGGAATAGCAGCCAAAGGCCGACCAAAAAACCCTGTCCCAGTTCTCGACTGCTTTTCTAATGGAAATACCACAAGGGAATGGCTTTAACAGGCAAACTTGTACTCTCTCACAGTGGAGGAGGCCAGAAGTCCAAGTTCAGGGCCAGGCTCCACGGGAAGGCTTCCTGTCTCTGTCAGCTCAGAGGGAAAGGACTTGTCTCCTTCCAACTCTAGTCCCTTGGAGATCTCCTACAGGGTGTCATCTCCTGCCGCTCTACCACCAATCTCTGCTTGTTTACTACATCTGCTCTTTTTTTTTTATCTCAAGAGAGAATGATTTGAACACTATTTGATTAATATGCAAACATAACCCATTCCCAGATGGAATCGTCACCACAGGTGTAGAGGTTGGAATTTACAGCACACATTTCTTTTTGGGAGGAGGGAGCTTTGGCATTTCCAATTGTCTAACTTGCATGTGAGACATGAACAGTGCATAAAGACAAACTGACACCTTTGAATTGTGTTGTTGGCAAGGAACGTTGAGCATACCGTAGACTATCTACACAGCACACGGACCCACTGAGGAAGAAATGCAGCCCACGGGCTCCCTACGAGGAAGGATAATGAGACTTATCTCACAGATTTTGGCTATGTTCTCAGGAGAGGTCAAACCCTGGAGAAAGACAGCCTGCGGAAGAGATGAAGACCCCCATGAGATGGAGTGATGTGTTGACTGTCACAAGAGGCCCAAGCACAGCAGAGATTGCAAGACTGGTCAGGCGTCAGGCGGGGCTTTGGTCCACTGCACACGGGCAGTGGGGGCTGACTTCACGGTCCTTATCGACAAGTCAGTCCTCTCAAACTGTGTTCCCATCTGCTGGATTAGGACGCCCGTCCTGCCCAAAACGGCTGCTCCACCACTCCCAGCCCAGCTCCCAGCCCTTTCCTCTTCATCGTCTGTCTCCTGTGCAGGCAGAATCCGATAAGAAAGTCTGTCCAATGAAGACAGAAATGCTTGATGTTGCTAATGGCGTCCCGCGGAAATGAAGCACAAAACTGCATGCGTTCTTCAACTTCATGCCAGGCCTTTCCCAGAGACCTGGGGGAGAAGGACCGGGTGGGAGGGAGTGCGATTTCCTTGAAAAGGGGGGATTCTGGCAAACAGGATTCAGACACAGGATGGAAGGCTGGCCCATCCAGGGCAGAAACCAAGACACGAAGCCATTTCTCTGGGTCACACACCACATTTCATCCCCACTTTTGAGAGCAAGTCTGTGTGTGGGCGTTCACGGGGCCAACTTTAAAAGAAGCTTGGACTCCAGAATGTTCTTGGGATAGAATCCAAACTCCCTTCTCGGCCTCCAAGGCCAAGGTCTGACCTGCCTCGAGCTTCCATCCCCTCTGTGCACTTCCCTCCTCGTGAGCCTGTAGCCAGCCTGGCTCCTCCACGTTCCTCAAAGAAGATTCCAGATTATCCACCACAGAGTGCTTGCTCTTAAGGTCCTCTCTGCCTGAGCACTGTCCCCACAGCCACCCCTCCTCCCTTTGGAAGGAGGCCTCGCTGACCCATACTGGGCCACGTAGACCCTGGCCAGTGTCACTCTCAAAGATTGCACTGTCTCTCTGTTGCCTGGTTTCTGATTTCTCCTTTCAGAAAGTGAGCCGCGAGAAATGAGAGTCCCATTGATTGCTTTGTCTGTCACTGTCCTCAGGGTCAAGCACATGGTAGGTAAACAGCCAGAATCAACCAGAAGAGCAAAAGGGAAAAAAGGCAGACAAATAAACCATTTTCATGTAAATAACTTGTGCATTACACAGGTTTTTTGCAAACTGCGCAAACCTCTTGTGAGTTCGCTTCCTGTAAATACTCGGTATGTGTTGTGTGTGGCGTGTTGTCCTTTTCATGTGCCTGCTGTCTGTGGAACACGGTCTGCATCTTCAGGAACGTGGTATAGCTTTGACTTAATGCACTGACGAGGCTGCATCT
Source organism: Elephantulus edwardii (assembly GCF_000299155.1). Taxonomy (NCBI): domain Eukaryota; kingdom Metazoa; phylum Chordata; class Mammalia; order Macroscelidea; family Macroscelididae; genus Elephantulus; species Elephantulus edwardii. The sequence goes on from NW_006399943.1 coordinate 1,089,402, forward strand.
GTGTGTCTAACACATGGGCTTCAGGGCCACAAGGTAGGCAGTCAGGAGAAGGTGGACATGACCTGGGCTGATGTCCCAAAGGAACAAGCAGATTCCCTCTGGAGGCTGTTCCTGTAGCCTCTGACGGTGGTAACAATAGTCCTGCAGGTGACAATCCCTTCCTCACACCGGTGAGCACACACACACACGCCCCAGGGCCAGGAGCCTAGGAAGCTGAGGAGGGACCCAGGGTAACCTTTGGGGAGTGTTCTCACCATCCATGAGGTGAGCTAGCCTGGCAGGAGCAATGTGAGTCGGCTACAAAACGTGCCTCAGGCCTCCCGACGCCGTCAGATCTCGGATTTCGTCAGATCCCGTGTGTGCTTAACAGCCTGTCCCAACTAGAAGCACACTAGGGCAGGAAATCTAGGAGAAGCAGGTCAGCCTGGCCGAGTTGACAAGTTCCCAAGTGGCTGCACTGGCTCAACTCTCAGAGGGGACTGATGGGAGGAACAAGCCCTGTTGGACCTGAGTGAGAGCCTCTCGGCCAGGTAGGTCCTGCATGTCAACCTTGAGGCCAAGCCCACCTTCCTCTCAGCCCACCTTCGGACTCACACGGGCTGTCCCCACTGCTCAGAAGACCATCTACTGTCCACTATCTACCATCTTTGAACCCCAAAGGTACAACCTTAAAGCACCATCTCTTTCTGTGTTCTTTCCTCACTAGCTGGGTCACAGCCTCCCCTCTGCTGGCCTCCTGCTTCCCCTCCTGGAATGAACCATGATTACAGATTTTCTGGGTCATCTCTAATCATTTACCAACACAGTATCTGTTACTCTCCCCCCACATGGAACCTAGCTTACTACACATTTTTAACTGTATCTTGCAAGATTTTCTCCCTCTTAATACTGTACCTTGGAGATTATTCTGAATCTGTAGACACAGCACTTCCTTGTTCTTTCTATCTGTTGCATGGCATTCCACAGAGATGGGCCGTAACTGACTCAACTGGTCCCTTTTTTGTTGGACCAGGAAATGGTTTCCAGTTTTTCACCACGATAAACAGCTGCTGAGAATATCTTGGAGGCCACATCTGCTCCTTCTAATGCCTGGCTAACTTCTCGTTCTCTGCCGCAAATAGCACCTCTTCCAAGAAGCCCACCTGGATCTTCACTGTTAGGTGGGCTTCTTTTGTTAGGATTCTCGGCACCTGGTGGCCCTCTCTGTTGAAGTTATGTACTGTCAAGTTCAAACTGACCCATCGCTGACCCTCCAGCAGGTGTTCAGAAGCAGTAAGTCACACACGAGGAGACTCTTCCCCTTTCTCCTGTGGAGTATCTGGTGGATTTGAACCGCATGACTTTAGGTGGCCAACACAGCTCCTTACCACTAGGTCAGCAGAGCTCTCTCGACTGTAGCACTTCGTTCAAGATCTACTGTCTAACTTTCCTTGTGTTTTGTGCATTTCTGATTTCCAGGATGAGTCGAGAAAGGTGAATGGAGTGGACACAGAAAGTAAGTAAGGTCTTAACTTTCAGAAGTCCCTCCTCCAATCTGTTTACCTGTCTTCTGTCCCGTGACCCCTTAAAGCTCAGCCAGCTCGTCTGGTTTCTGTCTTGCCCCTCACACATCTTATCCCGAGTCCTGTTCTTCAGTTTCCTCTTCCCTCCGGTCTGGGAAGCACACTGAATTCGTGGACTGAATTGTGTCCCCCAAAGTGCAAGTAGGTAATGATGTGACACAGAAGTTATGTGATGAGCTCCAGTGAGCTGTACAACAAGCAAGCTGATGCAACCTGCTCATCCCATCACGGCCCCAGTTCTGATCTCAGAGGGATGTCTCCAGGGTGTGGACTGTAACATCTCCCATCTCACAGGAAATAAAAAGAGAGAGAAGCCAGGTAACAGCAGGGATCTAGAACCAGCAAGAAAGGTTACCAGGAGTGGAGGCAAACTTTGGATACAGACCTCTGTGCTGGGAAGCTCCTGGATTCAGGGATGGCCTGGCATGAGTGATCCCCGGGAAAGCCAGACCTTCAGATGCTGAAGGCAGTGAGGCCCTTTCCCTCCAGAGCCAGCAGAGGAAGAAGGCCTTCCCCTAGAGTGGGCACCCTGCACTTAGACTTGCCAGCCTCCTCCACGGACAGTGAACGTGTTTGTTAAAGGCACTCGCTTGTGGTATCTCTGTTACCACAGCACGAGATCAGCACACCATGCCCAGCCCTTCGGCTGCACGGCTTCCCTCCTTCACCTTCTCTACCATGAAGGAGGTGTCTGCTGAAATATCGATCTCTCCCTTTGCTGAACTGCTGCTACCCTTCGAGCCACTTGGGCATATTTTTTCAAGCTCCACTGCTCACTAATTGTCCCCGTCTGCTGGTTTTGTGTTCCCAGCCAGACAGTGAGTGTTTTAAGAGCAGAGTGGCCTGCTTCTCCCACAGTCCTGGGCTTATGGCAGCTGCTCGAATCTTTTGTGTTGGTAACCTGACAGGCCCATTCATTGGTTGAGTCAGACCCTAACACAGTCCCGAGTTACCACCAGGCCCCGTTTCAAAGACTCCACAGAGCTGGTTGTGAGGAAGGTAGGATATTTCTGGCGTTTTCTTTGTTTTCATTTTCTATCTTTGGAGATTGAAAGCAGAAGCTTACAGATGTATTTTAATACATTTAAAAAATCTCAGCACCTTTGCATCTGTTTTGACTCTTAGCAACCCTGCATGGGGTTTCCAAGGCTCTAAGTCTTTCTAGGAGAAGATTGCCCATCTTTTTCCCTTGAAGCAGCGAGTGGATTCAAACCACTGACCTTTTGTTAATTAGTGAAACACAGAATACACTCTGATACAAGAGCTCCTTAGTTTTAATGTAAAATTATATATCTGTGAATGAACATTCTTGAATGTTATTGTTGTTGTTAGGTGCCACGGAGTCGAATACTACTCACAGCAACTCTAGAACAAAAGATCTGAACCCTGTTCTATCCTGCACCATCCTCACACTTCCTGACACACAAAGGGTGAGTCTCTAGCTTGGAGGAGTTGGATTCTGGAGGATAAGTGTTTTTTATTTACTTGAAAGCTCGTTGTAAACTGTTTGGGCATTTTTTGTTAACAAACAAATGTAAGCTAATTGGCCATTTCTGATTTTGTTAACAATCAGCTGTGGGCTGGAAGCCTCTTGTTTAAGCAATCAAGACCTGGTGGGTGGACATTTGTATTTTTATTTTCTTTCTTTTTTTTTTAATAATTTTTTGCTTGGGAGGGTGGAGGGACAGCACAGGAGAGGAAGGCCCTCTATGAGGTGGACTGGATGGGTGTATCAGAGACAGTGCGATTGGCACAGGACAGAGCAGGGTTTAGGGATGTTGTACATAGGGTCGCTATGAATCACACGCAACTCGATGGCACATAACAACAATAACAACAACATGTTTTTATTAATTTTAATGAAACCTTAAAGAGACTTTGGATTTCCATTCATTCCTTGTCGCACTTTTCTCCCTCCCCTCCCCAGTACACTCTTCTCTTTGAAAAGTAAAAGAAAAGTTTCCCCATTGTTTTACAGTCCCTCCCCCAAGATCCACTCCACTGTGCAGCCTTCGCTCTAGACTCCTGTCATGACAATAATACCTAATCACATATTCCTTTTATACAGTTTTCTCCCTCATCTGTTTCAATGCAGTATACGTTATTTATTCCATCTTTCTCAGTCTCCCCCCAACCCCGATGTCAGTCCCATTTTACAACAGTGGCACTATGCGGTATTTGTCCCCTTGTGACTGAGATATTTCACTCAGCATAATGTCCTCCAGGGTCACCCATTTTGAATAATTTTGTATAAGTTCCTTGTTTTTCAATGCAGCGTAGCATTCCATTGTGTGAATATACCATAGTTTCTCTATCCATGCGTTTGTTGATGGGCACTTAGGTTGTTTCCAACTTCTTGCTTTGGTGAACAAGGCCACAATAAATGTGAGTGTGCATATTTCTGCTTGGGTGGCAGTTATGGTCTCTTTGGGGTATATTCCCAATAGTGGAATTGCTGGGTCAAATGGTATCTCTATTTGCAACTTTTTGAGAAAGCACCATACCACTTTGCACAGTGGTTGCACCATTTTACCCTTCCGCCAACAGTGAATAAGGGTTCCAGTTTCTCCACAACCTCGTCAGCATTTGTTGTTTGCTGTTCAGTTAAATTTTGCTATTCTTACTGCGGTGAGAAGGTATCTCATAGTTGTTTTGATTTGCACCTCTCGTAGAGCTAGGGATTTTGAACATTTCTTTATATGCTTGTTGGCCCTCTGGATGTCTTCTTTGGTGAAGTGTCTGTTCACATCCTGTGCCCATTTTTCAATTGTATTATTTGCCTTTATGTTGTTGTGGTGCTCAAGTATTTTATAAATTCAATATATAAGTGGACCTTTGAATTTAAAAATTGGTTGGGTCCTGTCAGAAGGTGAGACTCTCTTCTAGGGTGATGACATCAGCAAATTCCACGTTTGCAACAAAGTATGTATTACTAACGATAAGGTATACAAAACAACAGAAACAACAAAAATCAGTCTTCGTAAATTCGTTGGTGTTGAATACCATCGAGTCCATGTGTCACAGCTTCCCATGTGAGAGCAGGCTGCCCTGGTAGGGGCTTCCAGGATGTGATCCTTATGGTGCAGATAGACACATCTTTCTTCCATGGAGCCACCAGGTAAGTTCGAACCACCAACCTTTGGGTTAGCAGATGAGTGTTTAACCACCATGCTACCCGGGCTCTTTAGTCCAGGATGGTTTGTACTGTCTGCTGGAAATCTGATGACCTCTGAGGTGAGAAATTTATCCTACAGATTGAACCTACCTTAGGAGAGGTCAGTCTCTGCAGGAGGCTGTCGTGCTTGGGGCCGTGGCTGTCAGTGGAAGACCCTCAACAAGATGGAAGGACACAGTGGTTGCAACAATGGACTGGAAAAACTGTGAGGCTGCTGCAGAAGTGCGGGTGTTGCATTGTGCTCTGACTGGGGCTCCTGAGCTGAAGCTACTGGACGACCTCCAGGAACAACCCAGACTGGGCAAGATCGGTGACCCTAAAGACTTTCCAGACCTGAAAAGGACCCTCATTTTGGACACAGAACCCGTGTCCTAGACCCCCAGCCCCTGAAACCAGAGAGAATCAATTAAACAAAATCCGGATCCAGAATCCTGTCGTATTTCCAGGGGCAATTTGACACAAGTCTACTTCAATCAGCCTTTATTTCCATCAAAGGACACGGAGCAGGCGGCAGGGTGCATCGACTGGTACAGTTAAGTCACGTCTGATGCAGCCAGAGGATACAGCTAGCTGGCTTAGCACTGAACTTCAGAAGGGAACAGAGAGAAAGAGGAGCCAGCGACATGTGCTCCTTACTGACGAACCAACCTCAAGGCCCAGATTGATTTATTTGCTGGCTGAAGGCAGGTTGCCCTTTGAATGAGGAAGAGATGAGCCAATGGAGACAGCAGGGGCTCAAACCAAAGGCAGATGCAGTCCTGCCCCCACGCCTACCACTGCCCTGGGCTACAGGACCTTCTCATCAATTTCAAGCCCCTCTAGGCATTGGCCCCTGGTGGCTTCTCTCACTTCCAGGTCACAGGTCACAGGCATCAAAGCCACCTCCCTGGACCCCTCTTGGCCTCAAATTAGAATTCAAAGGGGACTCCTGACCCCTGAGCTTTGACTTTGAGAAGCATCTTTATCCTGTGGTGAGCTGGTAGCTCTCTGCCCTGCGCTCTGTGCCTGCTGCTCCCACCTCACTCCCCACAAGTCTTTCTTTGGCCACATATGATGAGTGAGCCCCTCCCTAGGTAATGCAAATGGCTACCTGGAAGGTTGGGGGTTCAATTCCACCCAGAGGTAGACTTTTGCATTCCAAAGAGTCATCCCTTGATAACCCTGTGAGCCCAGTTCTGCCCCTAATGCCCACACGGCAGCGTCCCGAATGGGCCTGTTCTGACCACACTGGTCTCGTTTTTGCATCAGGTGCTGGAGACACAGGCGATAGTGGACCCTGCATCTTCATCCAAGGACTCCTCATCTTAGTGAAGGGCAGGCCGGAGAGAAGACCACCCCAAGAGAAGCGGCAAATGACTGCGCCCAGGTCTCTGTGCTCCGAGAAGCAGCGTGACCAGTGGTGCCTGGGCTGGCTGTGGAAAGGTAGAAGGAGGTCTGCAGGAGAAGGTTAGCCATGGAGGGCAGAGGCAGGGGGAACCGGGGGTCGGAGAGACGGGAACGCTGTCACGGGCTGTACAGACGTTCTGCAGGTGACATTGGCAGTGAGAGGAGCTGGAGAGACCGCAGACACTTCAGACTGCTCCAGGCAGAGCTGGAGATTTACTGGTAGGCTGTAAAGTTGGCAAAGGAAATGAAGCATTGGGCTGCTAAGCCACAGGTCGGTGGTTCAAATCCAGCTGCTCCTCTATGAGGCAGCTTGCTTCTCCAGTGATTTGTTTACGGGGGGGGGGGACGTTTAGAGAGCAGAGTCCTCTGGGTCAGGGCTCCTCACAACAAGCTACTGTGAGGACTGTCCAGGTAGAGGGCGCCTTGGGGCAGTGGATGGGGGTGGCGGGTTTGCGGTGCAGAATTTCTTACAGAGGACCCGGCGATAGAAGTGGCAGGTGGGGGGCAATGAGGAGCCAGGCTTAAGGCTGACGTCAAAGGTTCTGTCTATGGGAGTTCTGGTAAGACCACACTTCCCAGGTGGCATCATTTGGGTTGGTTGGTAACTGAAAGGCTGAAAGTACAAACCCACCCCCAGACATTTGGGAAGGAGCTGGTGGCCTCCTCCCATGGAGATCCCAGCCAAGAGGGCTCGAGCGCAGTGCTCTGCTCACTTGGGGTCCGGGGAGACTCCACACAGGGGCTTCGGTTTGAGTTTGTTTGTAAAGATGAAGGATGAAGGAAGAGGCACTTAGGAGGGAGGCTCACGGTTCACAGCTCGATGTGTGGACCTTGTGGTGACCCTGACCGGAAGTTAAACACTGATCCCTGTGGAAGGTGATGCCTGAGATGGGGCTTGTGAAGCAGCCATGGCTGTCAGGTGCTGTGGGGGTGGCCAGGGTACTGTCCTCACAGTCTCCGTGTTGCTGTTCGACCCACATCGTGGAGAACCCCAAGTTAGGTGCCCCTGAGGCCAGAGAAAGGAGGGGAGTGGGCGAAGGAATGCAGTGTCGGCACCACGTTGAGGGACATCAATATCTGGGGGCGACTGAGAGACTGCGGCGAGAAAGGTGAACCCCTCTTCAGTCAGACTCCCTAAGGCCAGAGCAAGGTTTCTCAGGAACAGGAAGCTGGCATCATAGCAGGTACACAGGACGAGTGGGGCAGAGAGAGACCTGTCGTAGGCCCCCTGCCCCTTTCCTTGGCTCCTGGCTCAGACTTGAGGAAAGACCAACTTGTCCTCCATGTGTGGATCTGGCCTGCCCCTCTCACCTTCCTGAGGCCAGAGGTGACCAGGTGACTAATCCGGCGACCACCCCTTTCTGGCCACAACAATGGGTCTGGGAATAAGAAGTGGCTGGAGACTTGTCTTGAAATGACCGGGAAGAGAAGCTGTCTCTCTGTCGGGCTGCTGCGCCGCCCTGAGATCTAAGTGTTTCCAGACATCAATTTGCCACCTCAGGAGGAGCGTGGAGCTGAGAATGAAAGCGACGCGGAGGGGGAAGGGCTGGGAGGCCAGCGAGACTCCTGGAGATAGTGTTTGCTCTCTGGATCCAACTTTGTCTAGATTCTTCCGTACTTGGGAAAAACACATTTGTTTCATTGTGACTGGGTGCTGAGGAGCACATGCCAGCTGCTGGTGGTCCTGGGACAGGAGAACAGGCGTGAGGCTTTCAAGACCATCACTGTGACAGGAGCAAGTTTACCAGGTCTCCTCCCACAAAGCTGCTGGGTGATTAAAATCACCAGTCTTCAGTTAGCAGCTGATTTATTGTCTTCCTTTTTTTTTTAATTTTATGTGTGTGTGTGTGTGTGTGTGTGTGTGTGTGTACCGTCAAATCGGATCTGACTGGTACAGGAGATTGTCCCTCCTTCTCCAGCAGTGCATCTGGTGGATTCAAACCAC
>NW_006399943.1:1098774-1105111 GCF_000299155.1 Elephantulus edwardii
TATGTGCCGTCGAGTCGCTTGTGACTCATAGCGACCCTATGTACAACAGCCCTAAACTCTGCTCTGTCCTGTGCCAATTGCACTGCCTCTGACACTCCCATCCCAATCATCCCAGTCACTGAATCAATCCACCTCCCAGAGGGCCTGCTCTCCATTAGTTTAATTTCTTTCCTACCAGCCAAGAAACAGTCAGTAGTTAATATTAGCTATGACCACATCAGACCCAGCTTGGAGGGCACCTGGTTTCCTTGAAGTGTGCTTGAAAACCCCTAGTGGTGACCACCTGGAGCTGTTCTGGCCCCGGGCAGGCTGGGGCAGGCTGGGACATACACTTCGGAAAGGTCAGCATGGTTGCAGGGTGGAGGGTGAGTGGAGAGGAAGAGGAAGATAGTGGCTGCAAGGCTGTGGCTGAATCCACAGGTAGAGAACCAGACTTCCCAGATGACTCACTTTTCACCTCCGTCCAGTGCCTGGCTACACCTGGCAAAGCCACAGCTCAATTTGTAGACCCGCCGATGGAACTGAAAGTCTGGCGTAAAAAGATAATAGAGTCTGGAAGAAAGAGAGCTCTTGACTCTCCCCCCCGTGGTCCCACGGTATGGGGAGGTGTCATGACTGAAGATCGGGAGCTGGGGTTTGTTCTGAGGGTGGAAACACTTAAGGTTTTGAGGAGCTATTGAGACCGACACTACCGAGCCCCTGTTTCCAGAATCCAGCCAGGCCCCATCTGTTATGTCCGCACTGTGGAAAAGAGACCTTTTTTCTTTCTTTTCTTTTTTTAATAAAAAAGCTTTCAAGGCTTTTGCAAAAGATCATCTTAACAAAAGAATGATAGCTTTTCTATACCAAACCCAACCCACGGCCTCTGAGTCAGTCCTCCAGGTAAGGACCCTGTAGCAGAGAGAGCAGAACTTCTCCACAGCATGCTGTCTCATCTTCCAAAGAATGCCTGGTGGGTTCTAACGGCCCAATGCCTCAGCCTCAGTCCTACTGAGGAGCTAGAAAGTCCAAAGTTTCTTAAAGACTTATTGTTGTGGAATCAATCACAATTCAAAACAGCCCTGACTGTGCTCTGTGTTTTCTCAATGGCTGACCTTTGTTTAGTAAATTGCCAGGACTTTCTTCTTCGGCACCTCTGGGTAGACATGACCTTCCAACCTTTTTATTAGTAGCTAATCACATCACCCTTTCCCCCCCCAAGCCTAGGAGCTCAAAGGTGAAAGAGGTGTCCACTGAGGATGGTAAAAGATGAGAGTCCACTGGAGGCAACTCCAGCTTCCCAAACTAGAGTGTGCATTTGGACAAAGTGCCCGGAGAGGGTCCAGCCCTGCCCACTCCTCTGGTGTCTGTGGTTGTGTCTTTCAGAAGGAGCAGGATTGATGAGAACATCCCACCAACAAGGTGGCAGTGCCAGTCACCTGGGTGGACAGCATCACTGCAGCCTGGCCTGTGCTGGGCTTCTCACAGGCCCCATCTCTAAACTCAGCACACCTGAACACCAGCCTCTCAGCTCTTCACCCTTGCCACTGTTGGAAAGTCCATGAGGATATCTCCCCTTTCCACACAGATTAAGACAGCAGGACAGGAGTGAAACTCTCGTCCCCCAAAATGACTATGGATTTGGGAACAAAATGTTAGAAAGTAGGGACTGCGCCCAAGAAGCCGGACACGAGGCCCTTCGAGTTTGGGGACTATTACAGAATCCTCACCCGGGCCAGCAGTGAGTCATAGTGAAAGCTTTTCAAATAGAAAACCATCAACCTAGATTTCAATTCCAAGGAAACATACTTGGCCATGAGGGAATGCTTAAAAAAAAAAAAAATCAGGCTTAAGCCACTTGACAGGAAAACAAAACAGCCAAGAAACATTCAGCTCTAATGATGTACATCCTGTGCAGCTCCTTTCCAGCGGGGTCAGGGCTGCGGGGCGCAGCTGCGGCCTGTGTGCCTTCTCCCTGCTCCCCACCCTGGCCCGGGTGCAGTCCTCCGCGGCACCGTGCGGCTTGCTATTGCCAATCGCTTCCTCATTTCCCTGCCGTTCGGCTCAGGGGTTGCTTGGCATGGCTACTCTTTAGAGAAAACAAGGACTTCCCCGCTTCTCCATTATTAATGTCTGCAAGTGTAGCCCCCAAAGAAACGGAGGCCTGATTGAGCTCCTAAATGTCAAAAGGTTGTCCCGCAAGAAATGTTTCAGACTGACCAGGAAAGGGCCACCACCTGCTGAAACACGAGGCCGGGGTGTACTTTGTTAAGCTTTCTTGGAGAAGCGAAGGAATCCTAACTGTCCGCATGTTTGTTCAGCACCTGAGTTGACAAAGGCTCTCTCACTTATCTCACTTGATCTTCTCTCCAACCCCAGAAAGGGAGATAGGGCGCGATGACGAGGAACATGAAATCCCCCCACTTGTCTCCCTCCTAGCAGCTAGGGTCTCCCACGGCTCAAAGTCGCTCCGAGGAGGCTTAGAAGTTTGGGGGAAATCGCGGGTCTTTCATTCATTCCTGCACGAATTTAACAAACATGCATCCGCCGGCTGCGCGGAGCAGACGAGATGGCAGTGGGTACAAAGGTGAATAAAGCTCGGTCCCCGCATCGCTGTAGCCCCGGGGAGAGGGCGACAATAAAGGCTTTGCGCGGCGAGGAGTGCAGCGCGCACAGCCGCATTTTCAATGCCGTGTTCTTGGCAATTCTTCTCCCCTCCCTCAAAAGCAGTAGGGGGGTTGATGGTGTAAAGGGGGGTCTCATGCCGAGGGTGAACGCTCTCCCTCCTTCGGCAAATATGTCCTGGGGTGCGCTCTGTGCCGGGATGGGGGGCTCGGTCCCCGGCTCCGCGGCCTCTGCTCCACGGGAGAAGTCGGGGTCCCTGCCTCTTCCATCCACCCGCAGCCCCACGCGCAAAAAGAAGCTTCCCGCTCTCCGTGGGGACCGCGGCACGAGTCGCCCGAGCGGGAGACCCGCCGCCTTCGTCTCCCCCGCGCCCCCTGGCTCCGGCAGCCGGCGCCCCTTCCTCTCAATGCGCTCGCCCGGCGTGCTCTCCTTTTTTCTTTTTCTCTGCATTTTTATATTTTCCCCAAAGATATTTTAAAATTCTCAGCTACACAACTAAGTGCTTAAAGCATTTTCCTTGAGAAGAAAACAAAGCCCTAGGTCGGCCGGCGAGGCCGCCTGCACCCCGACTCGGCGCGCCCCTCGCGGGTCTTTGTGCTCGGCGGCCGGCTCCCCGCGCTCGGACTCGGCTTCGCGGGGCCGTGCTCGGGAAACGCGCGTGTGCGCAAAGTTTATTCCAGAAACCCACGCGGGAACGGGGTCGCTCCCAGTGTCCGGGGACACCTCCTTTTGGGGGACATCACCCCTTTTTTAGGACACCCCCCTTTTTGCAGGCCCGGCTCGCTCGGGAAGAGGAGCCGCCAGTCCTGGCGCAGGCCAGGTCGCTCAGGCACCGGCTCGGCTCGGCTTCCCGAGTCTCAGGCTCGGGCTCGAGGGTCCAAGGTTTTGGGGTCTCCAAAGAGTCATGCTTGGGGCCCTGGTCTCCGAGATCTCGAGGATCACATTTGGGTTCTAGGGTCTTGTGGGCCAGCTCGGGCTGGGGTCCCGGGGTCTCGGAGTTGGGATTCAGGCCGGCGCCCGAGGTCTCAGGGTTCACACCTCTGGGTCTCGGGCATTGGGCTTGGGCCCCGAGGTCTCTTGGCGCCGGTTTAGGGTCCCTAGTTTCAGAGTCTGGGCTTGGCCCCTGAGCCTCGGGATTCGGTTTCAGCTTAGGTTCGGACTTGGGGGTCTCGAGCCACCGGGCGCACGGCCGTGGTCCCCCTTTGACCTTGCCCACCTCCGCTGGCCGGCTCCCAGCGCGGCCCCCCAAGCCCGGATCCCGCTGCCCGCGCCGTCTCTGGGGGCGAGTCCCGGGTAAGGCAGGCGCGGAGCTGAGCCGGCAGCGCCGGAGCGAAGACCCCCCGACTCTCGGGCGCGCGCGCCGGCCCCCCGAGAGAGAAAAGTTTGTTTTCAGCGGGGTGGAGAGTGACGGGGGCACGTTCCCACTTGAGGTTTTGCAACCCTGCAGTGCCCTCTTGAGAGCGCGGGACCCCGAGACCCCCAGAGGGGCGGTGCGGAGGCCGGAGAGGGCCTGGAGCTGGCTTTTTCCCTTTTGTGATATTTATTTTTTGTCCTGGTTGTTTTTCTAAACAGCCTTTTCACAGAGAGCGAGCGGGCGGGCGAGCGGCTGCAGCGGCGCGTGCTCAGCCTCCGGGGCGGGGTGCCCCCTTGGCGCGCCCGCCCCCCTTCCCGCGCCTGCCCGCCGCTCGGCTCCACTCGAAGGGGGAGCCAGCGCCTCGGCGGAGCGCGCGCAGCGCGGGGCCCAAGTCCCCGAGTTCGGGCCCGGCTGCCAGCCATCCCCCAGATCGGGCCCGGACTGTGCGGGGGAGATGGGGGACTGTGCGGGGGAGATGGGCCCCTCCCCACGAGCACCCCAGCGCAGGGCGGCGCGCTCAGCGGCCCGGGGCAGGGAGGCGGGCGGCGATCCGCGCGCGGAACCTTACGAGCAAGGCCCGTGAGCGTCGCAGGGGGGCACTCGTGAGGGACGGACAGGAAGCGGGCCGGTGGGGACGCCGGAGCCCGGGACCACACACGGAAGCGGCCCGGGCCGGGCTGCAGGCGCATCCGGGCTGCGGGGAGCGGGTCCTGCTGCTGCCCCGCTGGAGGCCTAGGCCGCCCGGGGACGGGGTCAGGAGGTCGGCCCGGCCCCGGCCGCAGAGGGCAGCCCGGGGCGCTCCGAGTGGAGGGCCCAGATCTGCCGTGGGGTGTCCTCGAGGGCCCGAGAGCTAGGCCTCTAGTGGGGACACGGAGGCAGGCCCAGGCGTGGAGGGCGCGGCCCCGACGCCGCAGAGCCCATCCAGGGGTGGGGGGCTAGGACCCCCGGGGTCTCGGGCGCCAGGGAAGGTAGGGGGCTTCGGGCGGGACCACCGGATTGGCGATTCACACGCTTGTGGATCCGAGGTTGGATTGGGGAGGGGTCTTTAGGACACGGGCTCGCCCGCCAGGATTGGGGGGATCCAAGTGCTTGGAGATCCGATCGGAGCCTGGGTAGGGGGAGTCAGACCATCGGGAAGCCCAGGCAGTTATTTGGGGAGGGGTCTTCGCGCCTCGGCCCCGCGCAAAGCAGCGCCCGCGGGGCCGGGAGGCGCGAGGCCTCGTCGACGGAGGCGTCGTCCCCGGACGGGCCGTCGAGGCCACGAGACACAGTGCACCCACGGCCACGTGGTGGGGGGGCCCCTGCCCGGGGGGTCACGAGGGGCCGCCATGGCCACCAGGCGTTTAACCGACGCTTTCTTGTTGTTGCGGAATAATTCCATCCAAAACCGGCAGCTGTTAGCCGAACAAGTGAGTAGTCCCACCACCGCGAGCGCTCGGCGTTCACGTAGCCATGCTGCGGTGAGTCCCCCCACACACGCCCGCGGCTCGTCTGTCTGTCTGTCTGTCTGTCTCGCTCGGTCTAAGGCAAAGGAGCCCCGCTCCCCCTGCGCGCACTTCCGCAGCCCTCCCCGCGCAGCGCGGCGTCACCGCCCATTTACATATGCTTCGGCCCCGAAATGGGCAAAATCCGGCCCTTTTTGGGGCCGCCTGCCCTCGTGGCTTGAGCCTCTCCCCGCCCCCCGACCCCGAGCCTGCAGATGCGCCCCCCTCTCCCTCCCCCTCCGGGGCGCAGAGACTTGTTTTTCTGCACGGATTTTTCTCGAAAAGGGGCCTCTGTGCGCCGGGGATGTTGTTTTCCTTCCCGGGCTCGTGCTTATCAAGCGGTGGGGGTTCAGCCCTGCGCTTTCCCGTTTGTTGCTTTCTGGGTTTTTTTTTTTCCCCTCTCCCAGACAGGAACTGCAACTTGCCACCCCCGCCCTTCTTTCCAACTTTCCAAACAGCCCAAAGCAGCGCCATGATGGGCCTGTGAAAATGAGCCCCCAGACCCCCAGCCTTTGTGTTGGGGACCTGAGCCCAAGGAGGGTCTTTCTTAGGAAGTTCCTAGAAAGAAGCTGGGAGGCGTTTGGTGTCCAGAAGGGGCTGCTTTCCCTTGTGGGCCTTAAGACTTCTGCTCTGTTAGATAAGGGGAAAGGTCTGCATGCTACCTGGACACTGGTTATTCCTGCTGGAAGTCTCTTACCCTTTCTAGAAAGTCTGGAGGCATTTGGTGTCCAGAAGGGGCTGCTTTCCCTTGAGGGCCTTAAGGTTTTTTGCTCTGTTAAATAAGAGGAATGGTCTGCATGCTACCTGGAGACTCTATTCCTCCTGGAAGTCTCTTAACCCTTTCTAGAAAGAAGTCTGGAGGCGTTTGGTGTCCAGCAGGGGCTGCCTTCCCTTG
>NW_006399943.1:1105211-1106440 GCF_000299155.1 Elephantulus edwardii
GGAGATTGTCCCTCCTTTCCCAGGAGAGCATCTGGTGGATTCGAACCATGCACCTCTGGGATTGCAGTGCAGCTTCTTGCCATTAGGCCACCAGAGCTCCCTGCAGCTGATTTCTTAACCCTTGTGCCACTAGGACTCTTTTCAGTATATTTAGAGTGGGCTCCAGCCACCGCAAGGAAAGGAGTCCTGACCACACCAGGCCACGTGGCCACCAAGGGGCTGCTGGTCACCATAGCAGTGCCCAGGAAAGTCTGGAGTTCAAGTAGGCACTTGCATGTAACAAGGGGTTCAGATGCCAAGTTCAGGTCCATGGTAATAACGGCTCTGTAAAGATGTTTGCTATGGGTGAGCTGGCCATGTCTCAGTACCTGTCAGTGTAGACACATGATCACTTCCTTTCTCTTTGTCAAGAGCGATTCAGGCCAATCAGCTCTGGCTTGGCACCCATTGTCTCCCTCCTGCCAGAGGAGATGACTGAGGTGGGAGAGTTGTTGTATGTGAATCCACGCTATCCCAGAAAGGAGAATATGGGTCTCCCTCGCTGGTGCATCTGCCCCCAAAGAGGCCTCTTCTTTCTAGACCTCAAGGCCAACAGCCATGACACTAGACCTTGTTGGAGTCTTGAAGTTGACCACGGCTGGATATTCCACAAGCATTCATTTCAATTCAGTCGGACACTGGGGTAGCCTTCAAGTTGGTTCCTGCTCATACTGACCTTTGTACAGCGGAAGGACGTGCTGCCCAGGCCACCATATCACAGAATTGCTACGTTTCAACCCATTGTTGCAGCTGCGAGGGCTCGAAGTCTTGAACTTGCTACCCTAGCAAGAGAGGAAAGAATGGCACACAGGAAAGCCGCGTGCCAAGGGCTGGAGGAGCTTCCACTGGCTTTGAGAAGGGCTCTGCATGCCAGTCCTCCACCCCACTGGGCACCCCACCATGTCCAAAGAGTACAAAACTTCCATGAAGAACACTGGGAAATATTAATGCATATGGAAATTTGTCCTCTGGGATTTAGGATTCTTTGATAAATCAGACCTCATGTTCTGTTATGTTCTAATACAGATATAAGAGTGGCCAGAAGTTTAAGAGGAAATGATGGGAGAAGCACTTAGAATCGAGACTGTGCTCTCCATTGTTGTTGTTGTTATGTGCCGTCGAGTCGCTTGTGACTCATAGCGACCCTATGTACAACAGCCCTAAACTCTGCTCTGTCCTGTGCCAATTGC
>NW_006399943.1:1113161-1137133 GCF_000299155.1 Elephantulus edwardii
TATTCCTCCTGGAAGTCTCTTAACCCTTTCTAGAAAGAAGTCTGGAGGCCTTTGGTGTTCAGCAGGGGCTGCCTTCCCTTTCCCAGCTTTAAGTTTTTCGCTCTGTTAAATAAGGGGAATGGTCTGCATGCTGTCTAGACACTGGTTATTTGCTCTGCAAGCTGGGGAACTGAAAAATGAAGTGGTAGGGGTGGTAGGGGCAGGCCAGCCAGGCCTGGGGGCAGCATTGAGGGAGGAAGGAATAAATTGGTGTCTTGGAGTCTGTACTTGGAACAACAGTTTGGGAATCTCACACTTGGCTTTGACTCTCAAAGACTTTGTTGCTTACCTTCCCCCCCCCCACCCCAAATGCTTCAGAAAAATTTATATTTTATGTTTTGTTACTAATACAATGCAGCCACAAAAACCACACACACAAAAAAAGCCACAGAAACCAGTCCTTTTTGAGTGGCAAGTGGAATCATGTGTTTGATGGTGCCAGCTTGTTTGTAGATGTTTTACCCCTGATGAACAATTCTAGCAGCAAAGTCAGGTGAACCAGGTTAAAGAGCAAAAGCAAGCAGGGACAATGTGTGTTGGGGTTTTCAGTCACCGATGGTCTGCAAGACTTTGGGAATTTTTATGCGGAAAGCAGCTGTGTGAAAGGAGTGGAAAGATGACCCGCGGTATGCAAACGGTTGCTGGCAGGCCACTCGTTTTGAGAGCAATATTCCGAAGCAAGCCAAGAAATAATGGGTAGAAATTGAGTGAATAAAATCTCTCAATGCACATTTAGTTTGGTTAAATTAGAAGCACTAGCTGCATGTTCCTTAAATGACTTAATCTTATGGTCCCTCATGGAAAAACGAGCAACTCAGCGGGCGTCGGGTTTCTAGGACTAGCTGTTTTAACTGATTGAAAAGAATATTGTTTGCTTTTAAATTTTTAATTGTATCAGGCCTCCAGCTCACCCTAGATCTTTGGGTAACGCGCGCGCGCGCGTGTGTGTGTGTGTGTGTACGTACGTGTGTAAATCAGGAAGGCATTTTAAAAACTTGGCGCCTCAGCGTTTTCAAAGTGCATCTCTAATTAAATCACTTTTTTGAGTGTTTTCCTACCTTAGGCAACTTAAAATATATATGCTAAGCTAGATAATTTGAAGTGGGTAGCTAAATTACACAGCTTGAAAAAATAGAAATGTCAGAAAAGATACATATAATTTTACTAATCACATAATTTCTCGAAAATGAGTTTCTAAACAAAACAGTTTAAAAACATATATCTTAAGCTGAGACATTAAAAAGCAATTTGTGTGTGAATCATGCTATTTAAATATTAGAGATTTGTATTAGACTGGCCTGTTTAAAATTTTTCTCAGATTATAAAAAACATTATTTAAGATGTTTCTGCCGTGAGTTTGGATGAGCAAAAAATTAGATTTTGTTATCAAACGGAAAGCATTTGTCTCCGATTTAAAAGGAAAACGCATTTCTCTGTTCTAATTGTGTATGTTAAATGTGCGTTGAAAAGCACATTGATGCCCAAGTATTTACATGTGAATTCCACCCGCTTGCTTACAAGTGGTTCTACGGAAACTCTGCACCTGGGAGCCGGGAAGCTCACACTCGCATACACTCAAATACGGAGAGATGCTAATTTAGGGACCAGAAAAGCATGGATTTTTTTCAACTCTTGTGAAAGTTTTAAAAGTTTTATAATAAACAGCCTTTGATGAAAAGCTACGTCTAGCAGAATTATTTAAAAGCACTTTATATTGAATAACTGGTGCATTTTTACTGCATTAAGGAAAAAAAATTTTTTTTAAACCTCATTTCTGAATGATATATTTCAGAAGGACCGTGCCTCACATAAAACTCTTATGTCCCAGATTTTAACACGGGGCATTAAATGATTAAGAACCATTAATTACATTAATTAATACTAATGAAATGTGTTAATTTTGTTAGGGAGACCTACTGAAATGTTGAATAAAATGTCGGATGTCTTAGAAGATTTTAAATACGTTTGAGTCCCCCCATCCCCAAGTGAAAAAAAGCCGTGAAGGCCCAGCATTACCGGCTGTTAGATGTGGTCTGTAGAAGGAAGTGACCCTGCTTCCCTGTCTTGTCTGTTTGAAAATTCTAATCTTAAAGAAATGTACCTTGTATATTTAAAACGTGAGTAAAATAAAGAGCGATAGTTCATAAACATGTTTCTAAAACTCAGGGAATTAAAAAGTAAATAACTCAACCTGAGAGTATAACTTCATTTAAAAAACTCATAACCTGAATTTCTAAGTTCCTTGTTAGCAGAAGAGGCTATGGAAGTGATTTTGTTGTGTGTATTTGTACAGTTTTCACACAACTAAAAGCAAATCACACCTTAATAGATAGATTTTTATTTTTTTTTTTAATTTGACACTAATTTTTGCATCCTTATTTGAGGAAAAAGGCACAGAAAATGATGGTGAAGTAATAGGTGTTGTGTAAGTAAGTCTTAACTGCACAAAATGCTGCTAGAAGCCACATCTTCAGCCAGTTTATTCGAAGAACTTAACCCTTAATGCCTGAGGTGAGGAAAGAAAGCTTTTGGTCGTCTGGAGACGCGTTCCCCGTTTGCACGAACTAAACAAGGTACAGGTGGCCCAGCTCCGCAGATGCTGCAGGGGCCGGCCGGCACCCTCACTGGTAGACTTCGCGCTGCTGTCACGTGGTGGTGGAACACTGCAGGACAGAGCAGGGCTCCCCGGGAATGTTTCCAAGCTTGGGACCCTAAAGGGAAGTTGACTGCATCTTCTTAACTTTACTGAGAATCACCTGGTGGGTCCAGACCACCAACCTTTTTATGTTAGAGGCCCAATTCCATCAATACCACACTGCCTCTCACGTCTAAAACACCTTTGCTTGCGTGAACCCCAGATTTCTCTGTGCCCTCCACCCTCAGCTCCTACTTCTAGGTCTTTCTCTGTGTCCTCCGACGTGGGGATCCTCTTCCTGTGAGGTGGCCCCAGAAGCTTTCTGTCACCCCAGCCCTCCCTGGGTCCAGCAGCCCCATTCCTTTCCCTCTGGTTGGCGTCTGCTTTCCCAGCATCCTTTTCACACTCAGCACCAAGGCCGACCTCAGTCCTCCTTCCCCTGTTGTTAATGATTATTGTTGTTAGGTGCCGTCAAGTCTAGTACAACCCACAGTGGCCCTCTGGACAAAGACCTGAACCCTGACCTGTCCGTAACATCCACATCGCTGACACACTTGAGTCCCTTGGTGCCGTCATGGTGTCAGCCCCCCTTGGTAATCAATATTAATAAATGAGACGTTCGTTGTTAAGAACAGGTGGACGGAGGCTGGATTTTAAACTCTCAGCAGAGTCCGGGTGGTTGGTTTCCCCGCCCGTGGTCAGGCTCCAGCCTCTGGGGTGAGGGTCCTTGTCACACCTGCTGCTCTGAGCTGTGTTCAGGCAAGCTTTTGATCTCACTGGCATCTTCTGCCTCATTTGAAAAGGAGAGGTTCCAGTTAGCTCATTTTCAGCGGCCCTCCCAGTGTCTTCTCAAAATCTGCCTAAGACCTTGCATCCCCCAGACCAAGGCACCCAGCTCCCACTGCCTCTGCAAACCCTCTAGAAGGGACCCCACTAGCTGTGCACTAGTGCGTTCATTGACACCACATGGACCAAGTACAGGCCTCAAGGTAGCAATGCTTTGCTTTGGGTAGTTGATGTGAATTTACAGAGTGAAGTAATCTTCAGGGAGCGAACGTGGGAGCGTCTCGCTTGAATGTCAGGCAGATGTTGAGGTGATGCTTGGAGCCCAGGAGTTGCAGGATGACTGATGTCCTTTAGATCTCCTGAGGTGGATTTCAACCAAGGGACTGGAGCAACTTTGCCGGTGTTTACAGCCTAATCTCTGTGCAGCTTCAAAATAATGCAGAATCTATAAATGGAAGCTAGAGCTAATTGCTCTTAGATTAGTTTGAAACCCCACACATTATTTTTAATAAAACATGGTGTGCTTCAGAGAAGTGGAAAGGAAATAAAGGGTTAGCCATGATTCTCAGAAACCTTGTTTTTCCTTCTGTCTGGACAGAGGTTAGCTTGACTTTATTGCTGACTCCCCAAGCCCGGGTGTAGACCAAACCTGCCCTTCTCCCACGGCCTTATCAAGGTGGTGCGGCTGTTTTTCTGAGGATACAGATAAGAAACCAGGACTTGGAAGTTAGGAAACTTTGTCCCCAGAGAATAGGGTGCTGGGATTGGAGCTGGACAGCTCTACTGCCTCCCTCTACCTCCCAGTCCTGTGCCCACCAAAGGCACCATGCTGGGGCTGGCCAAGGGATCAGAACTTGTGCCATATGTCCCCAAAGGCCGAAGGACCTATGGGGGTTTTTTTGGTTGTTTGTTTTTGTGGGACCTATGGGGGTTTTTTTGGTTGTTTGTTTTTGTGGGTTTTATTTGTTTGTTTGTTTGTTTGTGTTTTTTCCCCCCCATTTCTCCCCCCTTGGAAATGGGATAACATCTTTCTCTGTCTCATACTCCAACCTGGTCCAGTCCATTTTGCTTGCGTATAGAAGGATCTCCTTTTTTAACTTCAGCTTAGTTGTTCGGAAAATGAGTGCCCAGTCTTGAGAGTCCAAGTATGCAATCTCTGTGTGCTTCTCTTTAGATCTGTTTACTTTTCTGCTTCTAAAGGTTCCATTTGAGCAGAGAAGCTGGCTGGGGAATAAGGACATTTTGTTGGTGAAAGTGAAGCAAACTTACTGTTGGAGGGAAGGCGACCATGGTGCTGGCAGAAGACTTGTGCTTGCAGCTTCTCCCCTCAGCTTTCCTAGACTGCCTTAGACACGGATGAGACTCCGCTTAGTTCTCCGCCTTAATGTGCAGAGTTCTGGAGGCCATAAACTCCACATGGCATGGGGAGTCTTCAGAATTTGCTTGATTGATTGGCATTGGCGGATGAGAACCTGAGAAGTAGATAGTCTGACGTTTTAGGGGGTGGCGATGTGAAGAGCTGGGTTTTCATTTGCCCCAAGTTAGGGCTTTTTGTCTGATGGTGATTCTAAGTGTTAATTCAGTTCTTGACAAAAAGTTGTGCTAATTCGGTGTAGCTGGCTGGAGCAGTGGAGAAAGCTTGCGATGTTTAAGTGGCAGAATGGGGAGTTCTTTGCGATGATGACCTTCTGAATTGAAGAACTGATAACGTCACTGCTTATCGGAGGCAATTCTCCAAATTGTTACTATTATTAGAGAAAGGCAGGAGGCTGGGTGGACAGAGGCCAAGACACCTGGGGCTGGCCCCCTGTGCCTCATTCAGGCTCTCTAACTCAGGGCAATGCACTTCTGCCTTCTGCAGCAGACTGAATTTTCTTCCTTTTATTTTTCACTTTTTTTTTTTTTTCACTTTTTGATAGATGCCTTTCTGGCCCATAATTCTGATTTTACTTCTTAACAGCTAATGCTTTGGAGCCGAAACAACCTGTGTGCTGAAGGGGTGCAGGCACACGTGTTTGAGGGCCTGCGCCCAGGTCTGCATGGTCCTTGCTTGGTTTGAGAGGGAGGACACCAGCCTTGACTCTAGTCCAGGGAAAGCGGCAGGCCCAGCCCTGAGGTCAGGCGCTTCCCTTGGTCTGTTCACGGATAAAAGGCTTCTGTACTCTCTTGATGAAAATGTCAAGCTTTTTCCAGATAAAAACATTTTTCTTTTTCAGAGTAGGAGGTAGCTAAGTCGTTTTCCCTCCGATACCATCTTCCTGGTGAATATCTCCCAGTCCTGCCATTCTGGCCGCGTGTGGAAATGAGAAACAGTTCTCTGTGGCTCCTGGAAGAGACTGGAGAAAGAGTGCGAGGCTTTGAGCTTCTGTAGCGGGTGGCACGGTGTGGAGCCCGTTTTTATGGCTGTCATTGCTTAAGTCTATCCTGGCCCTGATGGACCAGTGTCATTTGCATCATTAATTTTTAAACAGGGAAGTTATGATTTTTTGTTTTCTAAATTTACTGCTAAGTATAAAAGAAGGAAAAAACCAGAAAAACCCACACAGTTGATTATTGACATTCAGCCCTAATTATTTAACTAATCAGTACTGTAAAATAAGACTTGCGTGTGTAGATTATCTGTAATTAGTAAATATCTGTTGGAAGATAGAGTTTTGTGTCTCTGAAAAAGAATGTTTAATTTGAAATTGAAACTTGAGCCTCTGGTATTCTGGGGCGGCTTCTCCCTCAACACCACTTTCTAAAAAAACCTTCTGTTTTGTTTTTATAATAGCTTTGCAAATAACTGAGTGCTTTCTAGACTAATAGTAATAAATGCCAAGCAAATGGTAAGAGTTTTTCCTTGTATTTTCTGCCTGTGTCTCTCTCCGGGAAGCCTGTTGGCTCGGCTCCCCTATCACCAAGGATAAAGCCCGCGGCTGCGGGATTAATTTGAGGTGGCCTTACACGCGGCCTCACCACAGTTACCCGAAGCCTGCAGAGGCCAGTGTTTTTGTGGGCTGTTCTTTTTTTTTTTCCTTTAAATTTTTTAATTGTGTTGCAGTTACGAGGCTGGTTTATGTGTTAAAACAAAATTGATCTGACATAGTAAAAGGACATTTTTAACTCCACTGTCTTATTTTACCTAAAGGAAATTTAGAACCTTGTCCTGTGTGTTGACGTTTGGTACTTATGTGAAACCGAATCGAGTGTCTTTTATTTGTTGCTGTTGTACTTAACATTTTGACACCTGTTTGTGGGGTGCTGTCCTGTCTCAGAACGACAGCCACTGTAAAGTAAATGAAGGTGACCACGGAGGTGCAGTTGGTTGTGATTTTCTGAATGAAGAATCTGCAGGGGTGAGGGGGCTGGGGGGTGGTATTTTAGAAATATTTTGGTGTGTGGGTTTTTATTTGTAGTGAATGTAGAGTTGTATACAATCTCAGTGCTCCCTGAACTGATCATGCTCTGTCTGTCTGTCTGTCCCCATCCTCTTCCCACTGCTGTCCCTCACTGGATGGGACTGATGGAACAACATCTGCCTTCAGGAGCTGGATGAGGTATTTACCCGGTTTTGAATATTTCTGTGTTCTATCACCATAGAGTGTTTTAGTTGTTAGAATTATACCTGTTTTCCTGAAGCCTCTTCCCCATGTAAACTGCCACTAGGGCTGACACATAGTTTAGCATTTGTTTTGACAACCGATAATTGTTGTGTTGAACAATTCAAGACTCGATATTGGTCCGGTGCCGTTCTGCACCATATGAATAAGTGACAGCTTAGAGAAGGATTTAAGAATGTTATTTACAGCTCTTGGGAAAGAGCCTCGACTCTGGAAGCAGCAAAGCTTGGACATTTTCATGAACTTGAAAGGGAGCAGACAGTGGTGGGCTTCCTCGGCCCATAGCCCCCTGAGGCCTGTGCCATGTGGTGGAGGGCAGGCTGGACTGCCGGGACCATGGAAGGGCCTTCAGTGGCTGTCGGCTGTGGCCAGGCCTCAGTGAGTGACACCCTGCCCAGGCTGCCAAGCTGGTCATTAACTGGTCCCCTGCTTCTGCCACTTGCTGGCAGTGTGCTCTGGCCTTTTCATTCCTCATTAGTTCTCCCCCAGAAGGGGCGAGCGCATATTCCCAGCACTTTAATTCAGTAGCTCTAATGAAAGGGTTTGGAGAACGGAGAATTAAGCGACGCTTGTTAATGTTTGTGCGTTTCTAGTGTCTGTTTTAGAAGTGAAGGGTAAGAACGCATTTCCTGAGTGGCAGCATTTCAGAGAGTGACCTGGGGAGGGGGGCAGAGGGGCTGCACACGTACATCGTTGTTGTTTGAATTTAGAAGATCCACAGTGAGGTGGGACCAGAGGTCAGACCCGACCCATTGCCTTCACACTGAGTCCGGCTCCGAGCTTCAGGCTTTTGCAGCCACAGCCCTTCCAGAACAGGCTGCCACATCTTTTCTCCCCACGGGTTGCTGGTGGGTTAAGGGTTTGAACCTCTGACCTTTTGGTTAGCAGCTGAGTGCTTGAGCGATGCGCCACCAGTGCTGCTTGCCTTCGGATCAGAATCTGCAAAACCAGAAGGATTCCTAACTAGCTGGTTAAGGTTTATTTGTCGTTGCTCTTTGCTCTCGAGTCGGAACCAACTCAGAGCTGAGCCTCAGCTCCACGGAGCGCCTGGGAGACTCAGACTACCTGACTTTGAGCTGGTAGTTCAACTCCTTACCCACGAGGCCACTAGAGCTCAGTTCTGTCTAGTTCTGAAAAGCTGAACTAGTTGATAAAGACAACTGACCCCACCTCACTAGGAAGTGGTGAGTCAGTTCCATGGCATCTCCAAGACTCTTAAGAAGAGGACAGGTCATCTGTGAGGACCACACTGGACGGAGCCCACGCGGGACAGAGCCCACGCTGAACGGAGCCACGCAGGACGGAGCCCACGCAGGACGAGCCCACGCAGGACGGAGCGCAGCCACAGTGCACCGAGGAGGATGAAGCTGCAAACACGAGTTGAGAACAGCACGCCCGCTGGCACCACCGCTGCTCTTGGCAGTAGGACCTCACATGATCTCATGACTTCTGTGAATGTGCACATCAGACGCCCAGTGACTGTCTCCCAGCACAAGCCTGTTGGGGCGGAGAACTTGGGGCTTGCCTCTCGGGCTGGATTTGCCTGTGTTCTTCGATGTACGGCATGCCACACTTACACTACATTTGGGGCTTTTATCTTCTCCCTAGTACTCTGGCTACGTGAGATGTGGCACTGGGGCGGTGCCTAATTTCCCGAAGTGTTCGTTCAGAGACATGCATGTGCTGGGATTTATGAAGCTACTGATAGTGAAAGGCAGTAATAATGGAACTTTAAAAAGGAAATATTCAGCTTGTGTCAGAACTGGCTTACAGACAGCCTCCTTGGGATAGGGCCCAGTTTGAAGTCTTGGACTACCTGTATTGTTGTTTTTGTTTTGTTTTGTTTTTTAAAAAAAAGCCATGTGGAATTTTGCTTAAATAGCATTTGAAATAAAACCCTTAGCTGAGGAAGCCCTGAGCTGGTGATGTTTGGAGTCCATTTCCTTGGCCAAGTCTGCATTGGGACTCCAGAGAGATGAAAAGTTATCCTGGTCCCTACAGACACGTGTAAGGGTCTCTGGGTTACAGTGGACGTGGATGGCTTTGTTAGCAGTCTGCAGCTGTTCAGAATCTTCGGGGCACACAAGGCAGGCATCCCCTTACTGGACACTGTGAAGGTGCATCAGTGACCCCGGGCAAAGTGTGACAGGGAGGAATGTCCAACAGTGGCGACACTTCCTTGGGAGAAACATTTGAAGACTTTGATAAGAGCACCCAACCAGCCAGCCATCTGAAGTGACCGTAGGCTGTGCCTGAGCTGCCCTCCCGCCATGGAGGTGCCAGTGAATCCGGCTCTTCTGCCAAGCCTCTGAGCGGGTGGGCTGCAGCTGCCCGTCGCAGGAACCGCACGTGGGTTAGAAGCGTGGCGGCAGTAGAAGCAGATCCTGACGCATCCCTCCTGGAGACTCAGAGCCACCTCCCACCGAGGCGTCTGAGGCCCCTTTTGTCCAGCACTAATATATCATCTGTGAAGTGCAGCCTTGGGAATTGATCGCCTTGTTTTCTGTTTACCTCACTGATTCATCCCCTCCATTTGTGGCTGACACTGCATTTTAGCTAATGATAATTGCATTATTGCCCAACACCAGGTGCTGAGCCGGGGGCTGGGATGGAGGGGGACGGGGCCCCGGGTTTGCTTCTCTGAGGCTGAGCTGGAGGAGCGGTGACTGAAGTCCCTGACTGCTGCCCCGTGTGTCTGGGCCGTGAAGGGGCTTCTCGCAGCCTGTGCGTGTCTGCTGTGGGACTGGAGGAGATGGCCTTGGGCACACTGCTCCAGAGATGCCGCGTGAGGTGTTTGTGATGGGCTGGCCACCGCGCGGCCCACTGCGGAGGCACTTGGTATGACGTAGCTTTATTTGTGGTCTCTAATGGGTGTCCTGTGCTGCTAGCCAAGAGCTCTCCCAGAGGGGTTGTTAATTTTAGAACAGGCCATACTGAATCTCCTGCCATCGAGTCGGGTATGACTCTGGTCATCTTCCACTGGGTGTCTGAGCTGTAACTCCACAGGAGTGGACTGTCCACCTTTTCTCCCAGAGAGGGACGAGTGGACTCTAAACTTACGGCCTTTGAGTTAGCAGCCCAATATTTTGCACACCAAGGATCCATGATGTGAAAATATGAACTGTTGGAAAATTTCAAGAGCCAAATGCCAGATTGCCTAAAGGCTGCGGAACCATCAGCATGGAGGGACGGGGCTACGTGGTGACCCGGAGGCTGTGGGCCTGGCTGGGAGTGCTGGGACTGGGGCCACCCCCAACCTGCGGCTCTCACTGTGCTGTGGGGAGCATAGAGTTGATGGGGTTAAACACTGAGGGACCAGCCGTGTAAGGACAGGTACCTCCTGCTCACTGCTCTCGGCCTCTTATTATTACAAAACTAGAAATACATAAGTGATGTGATTATCAGTTTCTTAATTTCTCAGTTATGAACAATGATTAATTTCATACCAAGGAAAAACAAAATTACTTACACAAATACAGGTTTTTATTTAATAAGTGCAGTGTTGGCATCCCCTGACTTTCTTTCTCTCTGCTCCCCCCATCCCCCCCAGTTCCGTGGTCATCTCTTCCCCTCGGCTGTCAGGGAATCTCCCAGCCGTCCCACTCAGGGCCTTGTCCCGTGGTCAGCTTGCTCGCACTGCAGACACCCTGCATTGTCCACATTGTTTCTTGCTGCTGGAGTGACATGGCTGAACTGTGCCTGCTGCTTTATTGAGGAGTAGGAAGGGTCTGGCTTCTCCAGCCTCTGCCCAGCTGTGCATCCCTTTGCTCGTCCAGCATTGAAGTTGATATCGGCCTCTCCTAAGGTCAGCCTTCCAGGCGGAGCAGCGAGATTTATGGCCTCTGTATGTGTGTGCATACCTTCCATAGATCAAGGGTTTGTTCATCCCGCCTGGTACTCTTGAAAGGAGCAGATGTCAGGATCTGAAGTGGGTCCAGGGCAGAAGATTAGGCCGATGCTTGCAGCAGAAGAGCTGTGTGGATGCTGGCTGGGGCTCCCATGATTCTCACAGTCGTGAGGGACAGCCAGCCCCTGTGGGCTAGGGTGGGTGTACCCCGAGGCTCTGGGGACCAGAGCTGCAAATCAGAGGCCGTAAGGACTAAATCCTTAATCTCCCTTGTAGTTTTAGGAGAGGGGTTTGTTTTGTTAATTTAAAATATTTTTTTTTAACTTAAGTACAAGTTCATTGTAGAAAGCCGTTAATGACTAAGGGAAATCGTTCCCTGAAGTCACCCCAAGAGGCGAGTTCTTTTTCACCCATCAAAGAGAAAGATTGTCAAAAAAAGGCAAGCAATCATCCATGTGTAAACAAACACACATTTCCATGTCTGCTTAAACCAAAAGAGAAAGGCCTGGGCCATTTCAAATTCACAGGTTGCTCTGTGGCAGAAAAGTGGGTGGTCACCTTCCATGGGGATTTACAGCCTCTGAAGACCAACAGAGGGTTGTGGGGATTCAAAATTGACAGCATAGCAGTGGGTTTGTGTGCCTTCGAAGGCGTGGATGCGCAGGTTGGGCAGCCGGGAAACGTGAGTCAGTGGGAATGTTGGACCGAGGAGAGCAGAAGTGACTGGGGGACTGACGTGTGTGAAGAGTGTAGCCGGCAGCGCTGGGCACTGGGTCTACAAAGATAGGACGGAGCAGGTTTCGTTGGGCATGTTCACATCTTGGTGCACGTGTGTTTGAAGAGGGACAGAGTCGAGATCCTGCAGGAATGCAGAGGACAAACAAGAAATGAGGTGCTTTGAGATCTGCATAGGGTAGGGGGGGACAAAGAGCTGAGCACGTGGCTGGCAGCCTTGGAAATCAGGGGGCAGCCCTCCTTGTCCTGTGGAGTTACTGCTGGTCACCCGTAGCACCCAGACATCACAGCACTGACCAGGCACCTTGAAAACAAAACAGATAGACTCTGGGTCTTTGAAAAACCAGAAAACATGTTTTCAAACGGAAAGTAAGGCTTCGAAATTTGAAATTGACTGTTTTGCACTTAAAATGTATTATGTTCACATTTGTTTCCATTTCATAGAGTTGACACTTATCTTCAGTTGTTTTCTCTTCCCAAACATAATGTTCTTTTTTAAAAAATCCCAAACCAAAACATGCTGTGATACACATTACAAACCCTTGCAGGAAAGCACGGGCTTATTCTGAGAAGAGCAGGACCGAGTCCTTTATCCTGCCGAGCAGTTGCTGCCCAGTGCATCAGAAAGGGGTTGCGTCATCCTCCATTTCAAGTTAGCACTTGCGAAAGGGTCAGCTGTCCACCTCACATGCCTGTCCGTTTCCAAGGCTATAAAGCTTCCTCTCTCTCCTGTGGTGGGTTTAGGCCACCACCCTGGTGCTGGTCTTTGTTGTTCAGTGCCATCGAGTCACACGTGACTCACAGCAACCCTCTGGACAACAGATGCGAACCTTACCCTGTCCCGTTAGCAACCAAGTTAACCTGCAGGGCATCACACTCTTGTTGCCTTGTGAATCTCTGTAAGGAGCCTGGTGGTGTCAGCGAGTCAAAGCCACCAGCAGCTCTACTGGAGAAGGGTGGGCTTTCTCCTCCGATAAGGGTTTGCACCCCGGAGGAGGAGCCCTGTCAGTCAGCAAAGGTTTGTGTTTGGATTTTTAATGGTCCCTTAATTAGCAAGCTTTCATGGTTCACTTAAGGAGCCCTGGTGGTGGACTAAGTGGGTTACACGTTGAGCTGCTGACAGAAAGGTCAGTGGTTCAAGTCCAGCAGGCCCTCTGCAAAAGAAAGAGGGACATTCTGCTCCTCTAAAGTTCTGCGGCTTCAGGGCTGCCCTGAGTCAGCCTAGATCCGATGGCAGTGCATTTGAGTGGTTTTTTGTTATTGTTTACTTAAAGGAATGTGTTCTCCCCTGTTTTGTTTTTCACTTTCGGTTTGGGGAGCACACGTGATGTGTAAGAAAGTGCTGCTTCTGACCGCCGTGCCCTCGTCCATGAGCAGGCCTGCCGGTTTCCAGGTGCATCCACAGCTGATGATCTTGGAACATCGAGGGGCAGCCCCTCTCTCTGCGTGTTTTTCAGTTGAATGAGTATTTTCAAATGGTAAAGGGAGCTCAAGATAAGAGCAGGAGTGGAAAAAGTATAAAGTCCCTGAAGATAAACAAATTATTATTATTATGACTCTATTAAAGTCTAATGTCCTTAGATGTGACGTGTTTGATAATAGACTGGCATAGTGGAAATTCTGTGGTCCATGAAGAGGTACCTTAGGGCGGTCACATTTTCCTTTGCATAAACAGGTGCATCTCTGACGTGGGAAGAGCTGTCAGTGTGCTGGGACCAGTGCAGGCAGTACCTGGTGCCCTGGTCAGTGTCTCCACAGGGCAACGTGCTTATGGTGACGTGGGAGCAGACCCTCCAGGCACAGACAGCTGTGCCCAGCGTCAGGAGCAGACCCCTCACTGCGGCCATGTGGGAGCTGAGCCGCTTTCGCCCAGACCCTGCCCTCTTCCTCGCTGCCCTGGGCAAGAGAGGGCCATGCGTGCAGGGCCTCTGGTTTTCTTCTGCCCTGATGGCCTATTGTCCTTTACCCCTTTCCTTAGCAAATTGCAGTTCTATCTCACGGGCCTGCCAGCATGATTGGCAGCTGTGCACAAGGCTGCCAGAGCTAGCTGGCCCCAGTTTAAACGAGTCACATCATAGCTTTGTGACCTTGGTCACGTCACTTCACTTTCTGACTTCCCATTCTCTCCCTTCTGCTTCAACACACCCAGCGTTTGTCGGGTTGAAGTAGGAAAACAGGTCTGAAATTCCTCTTCAGTCAGTACCTTTCAGACACATGTCCACAGCAGGTGGCTCTGGTGGAGGGGACACCACTGCCAGCTCGTAGCTGATGGGGGCCCGGGCAGCTGGCAGACCATCACCTGTGTATGTGCCAGGCGTGGCCAGGGATGCTGGCCCTCTGGAGTCCTGGCTTGGGAGAAGTTCCTTGGGCTTCGCTCCCAGAGTCCGACCCCCCAGTGCCAGAAACAGGGATGAGGCAGGCAGGGCCCTAGCAGTGGACAGTGAGGTAATGACAGTATCTTCTAGGAATTTTACTGTGACATCTGTGCTTAAGGCTTAGGGCTCATTCTTGAGGAATTCGTTTGATAGAGGTTTTCTGTGGGGACCTTTTTGCCCCCAGATGTGGATTTTTTTTTTTCATTTCGTCGGCTCTTTTATTAGAAAAGTTAACGAGTATCCTCTGAACGGATGAAGAAATTAATGCAGATGACAGCAGGGGAGTAAAGGGGTGCCGCACCCCCATGCCGCTCTGCGATGCAGTTTAGAGCCCAACCCATCCCAGAAAGGGCTTTTCTAGCCACTTGCCACAAGGCTCTAATCTTTTATCTGCATCTTCAGAAGACAGCGTTGGCTCCTGGCTCCTCGGGTGCCGGCAGCTGGCCTGGGGCTCCGGGTGAGAGAGGCTACCATAGCTGAGGTTCCCTCCCTTTGGGAAGGACTTTGGGAGGCAGTGGGTTATCCAGTTAAAATAAACAAGAGCTCTGAGTGTCATTTCAGAATAACTGAAAATGTTGCCTGTGGCATTTAACAGAGAAGAAATGATAGTGTCAGATTGCATTGAAATTTTGAGGATTGCTTTTTGCCAAATGGTGGATAATTTGCTCTCCATTGTAGGCAGTTTCTTCACACGTTTTAACAGATGGTTAATGGTCTTGTGCCTGAGAGAACGGGCTCAGGAAGCGAAGTGTGTTTAAGTAAACCTTGATACCGTGGGAGACGTGGAATTAGCGACATTCACGGCCCAGCCTTGCTTTCCGCTGGGGTCTGATGGCATCGGAGGGAGTGGTCTGAAACTCCTCTAACCTTGCTCCCTAGACGGTGTAGAGGGAGGCCTGAGCCCGTTTCAGCACGGCTCTGGGGAGCTCTGTAGGAAGGGACAGGGTCACTCCAGACGCAGGCGCGCTGCAGGCAGGCATCTTCATTCTAAAGGTTCTGGCGACTCTTTGATTCCATTTCTGTAGCCAGATCGAGTATGTTGAAGGAAGTCCAGAGTCCGTGTGCGGGAAGAGCTTAGGCAGACATTCCCAACAGCAGCGGTGTCTGGAGTGAACGTTGCCCCAGCACTCGGCTCACCCCGCCTCCCCCTGTCCCGCTGAGAAGCAACATCTAAGGGGGTGAGGGTCGACTGCTCCGTGCTGGGTCTCAGTCACCTTGTTTGATGTTTCCCCTGTAGCTTGCTGATGACCGCATGGCTTTGGTCTCAAGCCTTAGCTTAGATCCAGAAGCAGCCATTGGCGTGACAAAACGGTTACCCCCGAGATGGGTGGATGGAGTGGACGAAGTAAGTTGAATGTTAGTTTCACATTGTCTTATTATTTGAGTTATGGTGATATGAGATCATCTGTTGAGGTCCGCCAGAACCCCGAGTTGGGCTAAACGTAAACATCTGTCTCTGGAAGTACAGCAGCTATAGGTTGAGCTCACACACCTCTAGGGAAAGGGATGTGGGGGTGGGGGGGAGTGTGTGTGTGTGTGTGAGAGAGATTTGTTTGTGTGGATGAGTTCTGCATCAGTTACACTTGTTGAACAACCTGAATCACAGACAGACGGATGGGACTGGGAAACAGCAGGCGTGAGAAGTGGCTGGCCCAGGAGCAGGCTGCCAGGTCTCCAGTGTGGCTGGGTGGTTCTGGGCGGACAGGTACCTGCCAGACTTCATTGGAGACTCTCGTGGGTTTAGATACACTACGACGTGGGCCGAATTAAACAGAAGATGAAAGAATTAGCCAGCCTTCATGACAAGCACTTAAACCGACCCACGCTGGATGACAGCAGCGAGGAGGAGCGTGCCATTGAGATCACCACGCAGGAGATCACTCAGGTAAGATGGGCGTGGCCTCTCAGCCCAGGTGCCAAGGGCTGACGACTAGAGGTCACAGTACCGCTCTGCCTCAGATTGGAGGTCAGTGTCCCCGCTTTCATTAGATTCCAGCCTGCCTGGCAGAGGCTTCATGTCCGAGGGCAGGGAGGGCTGCTCTCCGTGGCGTGTGTGCTTGGTCCTCTGCTGCAACTTGATCAAACACAACTTCAGAGCACCACGCAGCTAAGACTGCACAGCTTCTACCATCCCGTTGAAAAACAAAGAAATCCCACCTGCTTGTAGGCTGCCTCGCAATCTCTTATTGTGATAAGCCCCTTGTTCCAGTCACTGACCACCTCATTGAAGGCCTTCCTCTTCCTCATGGACTTCTCTGAGCAGGACATCTTCCCCCAGCGCCTGGCCCCTCCTGACAGCATGTCCAAGAGTTGATGAGGTGAAGCCTCACCACCTTTGCTTCTTAGCAGCTTCACTTTTCTCTACACAGATTTGTCCCTTCTGCTGGAATAGTCCATGCTCTTCTCCAGCACCAGTTCAGAGGATCAGTTCCTTCATCTTCCTTAGTCATTGTCCAACTCTGGCATGCATCTGAAGCAATTAAAAATACCATGGCGTGGGTTATTTGCACCTTAGTCTTAAAATGGACAGCCTTGCACTGAGGTCCAGTGTGACGTGTCTTTTGCGTTCCTGACCACTGCTCCCATGCTGTTGGTGACGGCTCCAAGTGACATAAAATCACTGACAACCTCTTCTGGCCTTTCTTTGTTTGCCGTGATGTCTTTATTGGTTCTGTTGTGAGGATTTAAGTATGCACTCTGTCGTTGTTCTGTTCAAATGCTTGCTTCTTGATAAAACCTTAGGAATAGCAGTGAAACGTTGTTTACCATACTGTTGTTGCGAGGGGCTGTCTCACAGCCACCCTGTGAGATCCGTGGCTGGGCTCTGCCCTCTCCTGCACCGTCCTCGCCTCTTGTGATAGACTTGAGCCCGTCTGTAGAGTCACCATGTCCAGTCCGTCTTGTCGAGCGGAGTCTTGTCTTTTGGTGACTCTCTGCCTTTCCAAGCACCATGTCCTTCTCCAAGGACTGTCACCTCTTAACAACGTCCCTGTATGTCTTTCTGTCTTTGCCTTCAAGGAACACCCTTGTCTCCAAGACATCCATGCCTCCATCACTTGTCTCCAGTACCGCAGTTTAATGGTCCTCATCCTTCTGTTGTTGTTGTTAGGTGCCGTCCAGTCACCTGTGACTTACAGTGACCCTATTTTTTATTTTTTCTCTGTTGAAATCTGGCCTGCATCATTGACAAGATTGTGAACTGTTGCCCTAGAAAGATTAGTAAGTGTATTAGTGCCCTGTTGTTGTTCTTATGAGCCAAGTTGACTCCGACTCACAGCAGCCCTGTGTACAACAGCTCTGAACCCTGATCCATCTATCTTTACTTAATTTTATTGTCTCTGACGCACCTACCCCCATTACCCTAGTCACTGAGTCAGTCCATCTCATCGAGGGTCTTCCTCTTCTGCGCTGTCCCTCCACCCATCCCAGCATGACGTTTCTCTCCAAGGACTTGTCCCTCTTTGCAGCATGTCCAAAGTATGTCAGGCAGAGCTGCAAAGTTGCTGTTGAGTTGATTACAGCTCCTTTGTATCCTCTAGGTCAGAGTTGAGCTGGCCCATCGGGTTTTCGAGGTTGGGGTCCTAACAGAAGCAGACTATCATGTCTCTCCTGAAAGTGGCTGGTGGGTTTGAACTGCCGACCTTTCAGTTCATAGCCAAGTGCTTAATCATTGCACTGTCTCGCCCTATTGGGAAAACATTTACTGTACACATTTCTTATAAAATGTTGCGTGTGGCTGATCTGGGGAAACGTAAGCAGGGCTTAGCTGTTCAGTGTTGGAAGGGTGCAGGCTTCCCAGTGCCGCCGTGCGTTGGGGGAGAGAGGCCCTTTCTGTGTAAGGACCTGGTGCTTCTCTCGAGCCTTTGGCTCTCAGGACCGGCCAGGGACTGCAGGCACACCTCGCCTCGCGTCACCGCGTGCTGCGTCACTGCGCCGCGTGTGTCTGTCACAGATGGAAGTCCATTGACACCTTCTCCAGCAGCACGTGCTCACTTCCTGTCCCTGTGTCACATTTTGTCATCTCACATATTTTACCTTTTTTTGTTTTTTATAGCAAAACAAGTGAAAAAAGTTTATTAAGGCAATAAGACAGAGTCCTAGCCAGTGAAGGGTAGGACCCGCAAAGGAGTTAAAGCTAAAAAGATGAGGGGGAAGGGCAAAGGACCCCTGGAAAGACAGGCGTGAACCAAAACCTTACAGTGTGCTGTCAGTAGAAAAGGAGAATGAGAGAGATTGTGACCCCTCACTGCTTTTCTGACCCCCAGTCTCGTGGGCCTCGGTCATGGTCCAGCTGCACATAGGGACTCCCCATATTTCACACTAGTATTGTGCTGTTTCATGCTATAGTAGATGTCAGTAGAGCCACTGTTAGGTGCGCTCACAAACCAAGAAATGTGTGGGACTCACCTCATTCCACACCCTCTCCGAGCTCTGGCCAAGGCCACAGCAGGGCGATTGCCATGATGCCGCATGTGGTGCCCAGGTGGTGGTGGGCACTGGTATGTGGGCAGTGCTTGGCTCTACTGTGAGTGGTGTCTGCCCATGTGTGCAGGGTCTCTCCGGTGTCCTCCTCCACCCCGAGGGAGCAGACTCTGGACTCTGGTCTGTGGCTGAGGGTAGTGGCCGGTGGGCAGCAAGCCCCCAGCTCTGGGTGAGTCACCTGTCCTCTCAGCTCTTCCACAGATGCCAGCGTGCAGTGCAGGCCCTGCCCAGCCGGGCACGCAGGACCTGCTCGGAACAGGAGGCGCGGCTCCTCCGCAATGTGGTGGCCTCGCTGGCGCAGACGCTGCAGGAGCTGTCCACCAGCTTCCGGCACGCACAGTCTGGCTACCTCAAACGTGAGTGTCCCCAGGCCCAGCTCCAAGTGGAGGGCCCGCAGCCAGGAGGTGCCATGGTTCAGGACAGTCGGGTCAGTTCCGACTCGAAATGTCCAGCGATACCAGGAGAACAGCCCGCTGTGGGTTGCTGGTGGCAGATATGCAAATCAGGCCAGCACAGTGGGGAAGACTGCGGCTTTGTGTATGTTGAGGGCGTGGGACCCCTGATCGAAGGTGGAAGTCAGGTGTTTCCTAAGAACCCAGGCTTCCTGGGCACCTCGAAGCCCTGGCTGTGTGGTGCTGAGGACTCAGGCGTCTCCTTAGCCCCAACCCTGTGCCAGCCATGAGCTCATCACCTCCGTGGTCACCCATACTCCACACCAGCTTTTCCCCACACGAAAACTGGTGTATTTGTATTTTCATTTTATTCCTCCTAAAATTTAATTAGGGCCATTTGGAATTGATATTAGATGTTTTCTAGAGAGTAACACTAATTTTTTTAAAGAAGCAAAATGTTTTGTAGCAGCAGTTGGATTAAACATTGCTTGGTCTCATGCTCCAGAGTGCAGTGAGCATTCCCACTGTAGGGGCTGCCCTCTGTCATGATGTCTTCACTTTGACTCTAAGGTTTTACTCTCACATGCCCCGTTCTGACTGGTGGGACAGTAACCAGGCTGGTTTACATGTTGGAGTAAAGTGAATTCCTATCTGACAGGCATGAAGAATCGAGAGGAGAGATCCCAGCATTTTTTTGACACGTCAGGACCTCTAATGGATGATGGAGATGATACTACCCTTTATGACCGGGTAGGTGACGGGCTGCGGAGCTGGTGGCTGCACGTCCCTGTTTGCACACCTGTCTCTCTCTCCCCACCTCACCTTGGGCTTCTGACTGGGCTGTAAGACACGTGGCCTGCACCGCTGACCTGTGTGCCTGCCAGGTGGACTTAGAGCAGGAGAGTCGCCATAGGTGCGTGGGTCTTCCTTCCTGAGGCTTCTGGGAGACATCATACCCTGTCTTCCAGAACCTTCCGGAAAGTAAGAGCTCAGAGAAAGTGAAGGTTGCCCTTGGTAGTTTTGCTGGTCGGCGGCGCAAGTGGGGTTCCCGCCCTGGCCCACCTTGGGTTGAGCCCTTACAGTGCTGTCCGTCGTGCTTGTTTGAGGAACTAGGAACACAAGCGTGCTTATCCATGGCAGATGTTCCTTTAGAAGGCTTTTCAGAGCGCATTTTGGAGTTAAATGTAAAGTACCATGACTTCTCAGGGAGCCTAACCCGTGCCCCGCCCCATGTGCTGGCAGGGCTTCACCGACGACCAGTTGGTGCTGGTGGAGCAGAACACGCTGCTGGTGGAGGAGCGGGAACGTGAGATCCGCCAGATCGTGCAGTCCATCTCGGACCTCAACGAGATCTTCAGGGAGCTGGGCGCCATGATCGTGGAGCAGGTGTGTGCCGGGTGACGTGAGTGCACGCCCCCCAGGTGCTGCTCTGCTGACTGGAACTCTGTGTGCGCAGAAGCGTGGGCTCTGCCTGAGCTTGGGGTGCTCACCTGAGCCTCCCTGCTTTGGAGACCTAGTTGATCCCAGCTCAACCATACTCCAACAAATAATAAAAGGTTCCCTTCTAATTTGAGCAGGTTATTGTGTAGTGACTACAGAAATCACTAGCTTTCAAGTAGAATTAAATTGTTGGTTCACCGTTAGAATGCGATTAGGGTGTTTTATTACATCGCCGGCAGGGATGGGGTCCTGACCCCCCAAAGCAGCTGTGAAAAGCAAATTGAGGCTCTGAAAGATCTGGTTATGCTGGTTCCACCTGGGGTTCTCGGCAAGCGGCTGTCTTCACGGACCGTGTGTCTCTCGTCAGCCCCGCTCTTGCTGTGGGAGCCAGGAGGTCAGTTCTCTCAAGTGATTCCTCTTGGAGGCACACTTTTTATTTTGTTCTGGACGCCCCTGGTCAGGCTCCCAGGCGATCGTGACAGCTGGGTCTTGGTTTGAGTGCAGGGTTCTCTAGGTGCTTAGGAAGAGTAAGCAAGAAACAAGCCCTTTGCCACGCTGAGCCTGGCTGCCCTGACCCATGTGTCGCCCAGCACTCCAGGGTGGCTGAGTGTGGCATCGCCTGCAGTGGCTAAATCCGGAGAAGAAGCCTCGGCTTCTCAGTTCTTCTTTCTTATAAGTTCAGCTTTATTGCACCTCGCATGGCACTACCCCGTGAGTGCTGATACTGCTGGTGATGGTTCCAGCGAGCTCTGTGTGCACCTCCACACAGCCCAGTCAGACGCGTAGTCCTGGGACGATAGCATCTGCCGTCTGCATATCTCATGGTTGAAGCACAGTTTTCCTGGCTGGGCTTGTTGATGGCCTGTAACTGTCATTTCTTGCTCAGGGTACGGTCCTTGATAGAATCGACTATAACGTTGAACAGTCCTGTATCAAAACCGAAGACGGCTTGAAGCAGCTTCACAAGGTAATAGCACAGCCTTTGGAGCGGAGGGTTCGGGGAACTGTTATCACGTATCCAGAATCCATAAGCTGCCCTCTGCCAGTAAGACCGACTTGACCACCCTTGGGTGGCACCCTTGTGAGGGCATCCTTGCCAGGGCGAGCATCTCAGCTTCAGGGTGCCGTGACGAGGGGTGGTTCACAGCCACACTCTGGCAGCTCCGCCTAAAGGGATTGAGGCGTTCTTTCTGGCAGAGTACTTCGTCCCTTCTGAGTCTTCCCAGGGGTGTCTTGTCGTCGTTTTGTTTTTTAAGGAAATCACTTGAACAGCTTCTCTTAAGTCAGATGGCTTTTGTGACACAGTAACTCGCTCCTGGAGAACTGTTCTGGGAAGGATGAAAATCCAGTGCCCCCTGTTTTGGTTGTGGTTTTGGTCCCCCCACCTCCCCACAGTGCTCCCTGTTAATGAACACGTGTGTCTGTTCCTCACCTTTAGGAAGGAGAGTCGCGGCTGCTGCAAGGCTTTGCTCACAGGGTGCCTGCCACAAGGATGTGTGTGCTTTGCGGTTCTTGGTTTCTCTCCTAGAATGTATATGGAGCCCCCTTAGGAACCCGGCAGCAGTCAGGGACCGTGTGCATAAACCGCTGGGTGGCTCTGAGACAGGCCGGGGGTGTTTCTGTTTTTAAAAGAGCAACTCTTCTCCCAAATAAAATAAACTCTGTTTCCTTGTCTATTTAAAAGCCAGTCTTCCCGGCCCTTTGATGAGCATTTTCTCTAGTTCCCACACTGTCTTACCTCTGAGGCTGGTCGCTTTCTGTAGCAGAGGTGGCTAGACTGAGAGCAGGGTCAGGTTTACCAAGTCACCCTGCAGAGTCTGTCCAGAGGCCCAGCTGTCCCTGCAGTGTGTGTGTCCTCACCATGGATGGGTATATGGGGAAGGCATGTGGGTGTGAAAGGTGTGCGAAGCCCTGAGCACAATGGCAGAGAGGTGCTGAGCCCTGCCAGAGAGAGAAGGAGAGAGAGAGAGAGAGGTGCTGAGAGAGAGAGAGAGAGAGAGGTGCTGAGCTCTGCCTCACAAAGTCTAAAGGAGAGAGGCTGTTTGGGCTGCTAGGCCCGTGTGTCAGAACAGGGGAAGTGACTTTGGTCTCTTTCTCTGTAACCCCTGGTTGTGACATGCTGTTGAATTATGCATTGGTTTTGAAGTTTCTTCAGGAGTGAGTGTGCCATGTTTTAGAATGTAACACAAACAGAAGTAAGGCTTTCTCGGTAGGGGTGGAGAAGTCTAGGGCACCTAAAATTTCTATTCTGCGTGCTACTTTGTAAATCATCCTGAGCGGCTGTAAGGCATGGTGTTGAAGATTTGTCTCCCCGGTGTTCTGCTTCCCACAGAGAGGAGTAAGTGGCTCGGCCTCGTCCAGTCACATCGCTCTCGGCACAAGCTGTCTGCTTCCTGGCTGGTCAGTGGGCCTGTGGAGATGGGGTTGGGCCTGTCGCGGGCGTGGGGAGTTCTCTTAGAGTACCCCATCAGAAGGTGGGCAGGGAGTGTGGGCCAGGAGCAGGCCACCATCTGCCCGGTGGACCTCGAGGCCCTGGTCTCTCCTTTCCCACACTCTGTTCCACCTCCCACAGTCACCCTTCCATTGCCACCCAGCAGGCTTCCAGAACGGTGGGTTAGGGATAGCAGTATTGAGAGTGGACTCCAAGCCCCACGGGGCTTTCAGGGCACCTCTGTTGTGCATTTGCCCAGGGGCGTGACGGGCATAGAGCTGAGGTGATGCTTCTAGAGCATCCAGGTCTCGTTCAGAGGCTCACACTCAGGGGAGCTGGAACAAGACCTGTGGGGCCATGGGCCCTTGCGTCCCGCTCTGGTGACGGTGGCCTCTGATTGAATTTCCTGGTGGAGGAGGCTGTGTCCGGAAAGGACGTGGGCCATCTGCGTCGTCTTTGTTGCTGTTCTCAGTACCGTTTTATTGTCTTTTCAGTAAGGTTTGCATAGCCGTTTAGATTCCCAGTCAACAGCCCAGTGCCGTTGTTCCTGCCATTGGCTCGTTCCCCTGCCTGGCGCCCCTCGTTTCCGTGCTGGTTGTTCAGTCCCATTAGTCTGTCCTCAGCCCTTTACCTGCTCAGCTTGGTTTTACAGTAATTGGTGACCATTTAGACTCATAATAGATGATTTTTTAAAAGGCACACAGTACTTTTTGGGTGATATTTGTTTTTTGAGCCAGTTTATTATTGAGCTTTGTACAAAAACCTCGGGGTTGTTTTAGTTCAAGGTTTGAAGAGTATCTGAGGACAGTGGGGCTAGGGGGCCCTCCTGTCCAGCCAGTTTAAGAGATCTGGGGGTTTTGTCAGTCTCCCTCTCCTTTTTTTTAAGGAATTTGGAGTTCTGTTTCTGTTAGGATCCATCTTGACCCAGAGAGCATAGTCAGGGTAGCCAGGCACCACGTAGTTCTTCTGGTGTCACAGTGCATGAAGCAGTGGCTCGCAGTCTTGATTTCCTTCTCTTCCTTCGGCTCAGGTCCTGTGCAGCTCCTCATTGGGTACCCGGAGTGACCATAAGGCAGCATTGACCACGGGGTCTGGGGGTGTGGACTGTTCACCATGTAACTTGAGTGACCACGGGGTCTGGGTGTGTGAGGACTGTTCACCGTGTACAGTGGTGACCACGTGGTCTGGGTGTGTGAGGACTGTTCACC
>NW_006399943.1:1137721-1155073 GCF_000299155.1 Elephantulus edwardii
GACCGCGTGGTCTGGTTGTATGAGGACTGTTCACCGTGTACGGTGGTGACCGCGTGGTCTGGTTGTATGAGGACTGTTCACCGTGTACGGTGGTGCCCGCGTGGTCTGGTTGTATGAGGACTGTTCACCGTGCATCTCTCGTGACTGCACACAGGGTCACTCATGCGCACCCAGGGCAGAGAAGGAGTGTGGACTCCATGCTGAGCCCCAGCCCACCCTGATGGAGGGAGGGTGTCTGCTGAGCGTTCCTTTAGCAGAGGTGTTGTCCAGGGGCCTCCAGAAGCCCATGCTTCCTTCCCAGTAGGCGCAGGTGAGGCCTGCCTTTGGGTCCAAGGAAAAGTGACTTCGCATCTCCCTCTCTCTGCAGGCAGAGCAGTATCAGAGGAAGAACCGAAAGATGCTTGTGATCTTAATCCTGTTTGTCATCATCATCGCCCTCGTTGTCGTCCTCGTCAGTGTGAAGTCCCGCTAGGTGATGGGTGCTGCAGGCCTGGACCAGCCATTGGGAGCAGCCACCCCGCGCCCGTGGCCACCCACAGAAGACCTGCCCTGGGAGACGCAGCCAGCGTGGGGGGCGGCCGTGGGCTGTGCTGGACGTGAGCACCAGCGAGGGCAGCGGGCTGCTGAGACTGTCAGGACCTTCAATGCTGCTATGGAGAGGAGATTGTGTCTGTGACCAACTTATAGAGTATATATATGTATTATTATTATTATTATTTTTAAAAAAAAAAAGACAATGACTTGAAAGTTTACAGGCCCATGCAGAAGTTGTTAAATACTGTACACACGTACACTGGTTTGTTTAACAATCATGTCTAAGGAGAAGATCATTTTTGATGGAAAAAACCCTTTTTTTTTTCAACCGTCTGATTTTTTTTAACAGTTTAGTACCAGAAATTTATGAGCAGAGGCAAAAGTCCTCTTCATTTCTCTCTGTATATTCTCGAGTTGAAAACAAACAACTGGAGAAGAAGAAGCCTTTAAGCGTTTATAATCCGTTCCCCATTAACTTAATTTTGCTTCTCCATCACTGTTAATGATCAGGGTAACAAAGTGTGAAAAATAAGAAACCATCATGGCTGTCAGTTAACACGTCAGACGGCCTCCTAAGTTCAGATTCATCGGGAGTGGGCTGTTGTGCGTTGAAAGCTTTGCACTGCATTTTTCTATGTAAACCCGAGGGGGGAGGGTGCGGTCTGAGGAACAGACCCTGAATTTGGAAGTTGGTGATCTGAGCCAGCCTCATGTGAATGTGGAGGGGTCTCCACAGTGTCCACAGTCAGCAGACCCAGCCGCAGTGTCTGGTGGCCGTCTCCTCAAGGCCCTCGTGACCCATTACCACACACCAGCTACTGAAGGACCTGTTCAGACTGGACCTAGCTTAATGGGCTGTGCATTTACACAAAGGCCATTTCCAGTGGCCATCCCATTTAGAGTCAGTGGGGCTCAAATTATTAACCAAACATCACTCCATTTCTAAGTACAGTGTCCCCCAAGTGTGATTTATTGGCTTTCACGGCCACTTAGCCGAGCCCATAAAGCCACCTTTGCCGCAGGGTGGTGAGTCTTGGCCTGGAAGCCCCTCGTTCACGTGAGCATGGGT
This sequence comes from Elephantulus edwardii, assembly GCF_000299155.1. Classification (NCBI taxonomy): domain Eukaryota; kingdom Metazoa; phylum Chordata; class Mammalia; order Macroscelidea; family Macroscelididae; genus Elephantulus; species Elephantulus edwardii. The sequence continues at coordinate 1,139,325 of NW_006399943.1, forward strand.
CAGATTGCCAATATGTCCCTGTTGTTATATCATCAGGACTTGTTATCAACAAGGTGCTGTCCCTGGCACTTCAGCATAAGATGGGAAGCCAGGCAGTGATGAGAAATGGAGTTGTCCCTGTTTTCATTGATCCCGAAGTCGGTGGTTCGAGCCCATCCACTGCTGTGCGGGAGAAAGCTATGGCCCTGTACCATCGAGCACGCCTCCGTGGACGCCCACAGCACAGCTCTGTCACACAGCATCTCTGCGAGTCGGAACTAGCACTGCCGAGGGCAGTGGGGTGGTTTTGTTGGAGGGTTTTTTTAAGGCAAGGTCTGGTTTCCGCGATTTCAATGTGCTGTTTGATGGCTTTCTCATTGTTTCTGCCTCTGGTAAGAAGAGCAAGCTCTCATCAGCTACGGTCATGTTGTCTGGGCCAGGTGCGCACAGTGTCTTTCGAGGTGCCTTTAAAGTGTTTCCAGCCGTGTCGGTAGCACTGGGCCGGTGTTCCCACATCTCATGGCTGGGCTGGCCACAAACTGCAGGGATGGCCTTTCTGGAAACAACGCTGCATCCAGAGGGGCTAGGAAATAAGAATCCAGCCCCTGTTGGCCACCCCAGAAGTGGGGCTGCTGGTCCTTGGAAGAGCTGGGAGGCCCTTCAAAGGCTATCAAGCCAGTTGAGTGAGTTGAGCTTGCGGCAGCCTCGCATGGTGCTGGAGGGCTGCAGGGGCCTGCTTTGGAAGGACCTCCTTGCGTGCCCACGGGCCAGCCTTTCAGTTAGCCAAGCACGTGTAACTCAGTGGTCTGAGGGCTTGTTTCCCTGCGTGTGTGTCCTTACCTCCCCCCCGCCCCCAAGTAAATCATGGATCTGATGAGAAATTTATCTAACAGAGCCCATGAGGTACCAGACGACGCCCCATCTGTGCGTAACCCCACTCAATGTCAGAGGCAGTGCGGGGCCTGGAGCCGGCCCTCAGCACGTGTCTCGTGTTGGGGTCCTCCAGACACTGTAATTTCTTGCTGAGCCTTGGCCAGGAAGGGAGGGTGTCACCGGAAGCAGACAATCATGACCTGTTACCTTGGGCCCTGCCCTCCTTCCCTGGTCTCCATCCCTCCCTGAGAGCTTTGTCCTATGCAGACTCAGGGCCACTACCGCTGGCCCTTCTCAGTGTCCCCAACTGGGAACAGCTGACCAGCCTGCAGCAGTGGCTCCCCGAGAGTGACTAAAATCCGTGTCTGTTCTTCCACTTGGAGTGGGGTGCTGGCTGCGGCGGGAGTCGACCCTCAGTCTGGTCCGCTGTTCCCTCCTTAATTGAGAGCATTATTTATTTGTTGGGACACAAGCGCATTCAGTGTTTGATCCCAGCTAATAGCTTCCTAAAGGTAATAAAAGCCTTCCCACCTAATTGGTCAGATAAGACTTTTTCTTGTATGCTTAAATAAAGCAATTACCCTGAGCTCTTCTGTCAAAGACTTTTTTTTTTAAAAAAAAACTGTTACTGGAAACCTTTTGTACAATAAAGTGGTCCCACGTACTGAAGGCCCTCTGCAGTTCTTATTTCTGCCATCCACTTCGTCCACTTCTCGCTCTCCAAGGTCTCTTCCCAAAGGTCTGGTTCCCGCTGGTGGGCCCATGACAAGAAGTCCTGGCATGAGGTCTCTTCCTCGGGTCTGAAGCCACTCCATCTGTCTGGGGGACCCTTTTGAAGGCACCTGGAGATCCACCATCCTGTATACACAAAGGGAACCTCAGCTACCCAAGAAGCAGACATGCTTTTCCTAAAAATGTCTGTGCTTTATTTACACAGCAGGGGACCTGAGGGGTCATCACATGATGCCGTAGCGCCCTTGTCTTCTTGAGAAGTTACTGGGGGACATAGACTAGGGGACAGATGTCCTGTTAAACAGAAACTCCAGTGATTAGAAACCCACCACCATTAAGTCCATTCCAACTCTGACCTTGTGGGACAGTGGAAGGGCTCTGTAGGCTCCCAAGGCTGCAATCTTGACAGAAGATTGTCGCCTACTAAACATGAGGGCGGGAAGTTGTTACAGCCCCCACTCCACCCCTTATCTCTTGGCACAGCTCTCGGCTAGACGGGTGGGCCCTGCCTAAGGCCTTGGCACCACCCATTCTCGTTCAGTGGGCTGCACGTACGCAGGACGTAAGCTGAGTGACCCACACTGCCGTCTCCTCAGGACCCTGAGTCAGGGGTCTCTGCATGGTGACCACGTCCCTGCCAGCACCCCGATGATTGTCAGAGAACAGGCTGTCTATCCACGTGGCCCCCTGGTTTACCGAGCATCACTTAGGTCTCCCTTGTCAGAGGGATGTGGAGGGTCGACTGGAAAGAACCACAGACAGGGAAGAGTGATGAGGTGACATGGGGACAGAAAACAGAACAAGGCTGGCTGACCCGAACCTCAGGCTGCTCTGCAGACGTTCAGTCGAAGCACAATGTGTGTCTGTCACCAGGAGTTTGGACAAGCCGGGCTTGTGTGTCTGGGAGAGGAGCCCCAGTAGAACTGAGCATAGCTGCTTCCTCACCCTAACGCGCTGGCCTCCTCGGAATCTTTTTCCTGGTTAGAATCCCTGGAAACCGTGTGGACGGACCTGGCTCTCGGGCCTTTTCAAGGACATTCTTGACCAGGGAGATGAAGATGAGGGGGCTCCTGCAATCCCTGTGCCTGGGGGCTACCCACTTGGGCCAGGAGTTGGTGGTTCTCTGGTTTAGGTGGGTAGAACTGGGCATTTGCAGCTGGCTGCATCCTCGGAATGGACACCATCTCAAGGATAGTAAACTCAACCCAGGTGCTGCTTGTAAGTCATCTATCTGACAGTTTGTGCCTTGCAGTTGAGGCCAACGAGGGAGACGGTTGTTGGAAGAACCTTAGATTCAGGGTTCAGGTCCAAGTGGCAGTGCTCTGGCCCCCTGCGAAGGGGAGGAAACCCCTGTCTGGCCCTACTCCCCATTTTCCAGGTGTGGAAGGTGAGGCTGCCAAAGGGCTGACCAGGCCTGTGTGAGCTGACCGCACGTAGGGCTCAGTCCAGGCGACTTGGGCTTGCTCTCTGCCGGCCCTAAGATGCTGTTACTGCTACTGTTCAGTTCTTCATTTCTTTCCATAAAATTAAATGACCTTCAGGAAAGATTGAACGGTCAAGATGTGGTTTGGTGAGCTTCCGGAAGAGTTCTTTTTTATTTTTATTACAAGGATTAGGCCCGGCTGAGCCTCTGAGAGATTTGCAGCCCCGTATCTGTCATTACGCTCAGTTGCGATTTGTGCATAATTGGTGGTGCGGCTGATGAATTGGGCTGCTGCCCGACAGAGGACAGCGATTCTGACAGTGACATGACTTGCGTGTCTCTGTGTATTGGTGGTGCTTTATAAAAGGTATAGGTGTACATAAACCACTTACCGGTTGTGATAATGTCATTGTGCAATTGTAAATAATAAATACTCCCGAGCAGAGCTGCCTTCAATCTGCCTGGGCCTGGTTGCATCCTTTCATTCTAACGCCAGGCAATGGCTGGAAATGGATTTTTTTTTAAAAATCCAATTAAGCCTCAAGGTTGGTTATCCATTTAAAAGGTCGGATGAGTTAAACAATGACAGTACCTTCAGTTCATGCTAATAATTAAATTTACACAGAGCTGCTGCATTTAAACACCACACCAGAGCTAGCAAACACCTGGTGGGTGTATACAGCAGAGAGCCCCCAGCCCCCACCCCGAGTCACCTCATGTCCCAAACCCTCGCTTGGCATCTCTCAAGACTGCGGAAATACAAGTACCACAAGGTGGGGCCTTTAAGGAACAGAAAATTAATTTCTCTTAATTCAGGAGACTCGCCTCCCACCCCGCACTGCAATCAAGTTCTCTACCAGACGGTAGAACGGGCCCCCGAGGTTTCTGAGGCTGTGACTGTCACTGAACCAGACGTGCCAGTCTGTCTCTCTCCGGGCAGATTAAGCCTCTAGCCTTGAACCGTGGATTCAGGAGACCAGCTAGCTCTAGGTGGGCTCCGTTGGCTTCAGGAGGACGTTCATGTCTCTCAGCTTCTACAGCTGTGGTGTGCCTGGAGAACTTGGAGAACTTGTGACACACATTACCCTGTATGCACTTCTTTAAAAAAAAAAATCTTATTTTTTTAATTGATTTTCGTGAAAGTTTACAGAGACTTTGGATTTCCATTCATTCTTGTTGCACTTTTCTCCCTGCCCACCCCTCCCCCGGCATTTGCTTTTCTTTTTGAAAAGCAAAAAAAATTCTTACATTGTTATTCAATCCCTCCCCCCAAGTCCACTCCACTATGCTACCTTCGTTCTGGACTCCTGTCATGACAATAATATCGAATCATGTCAGTCCTCTTTTATAACAGTGGCACTATGCCACATTTGTCTTTTTGTGACTGAGATACTTCACTCAGCATAATGTCCTTCAGGGTCACCCATTTTGTATAGTATTTCATGAGTTCCCTGTTTTTCAATGCAGCGTAGTATTCCATTGTGTGAATATACCACAGCTTCTCTTACCAGTTCGTTTGTAGATAGGCACTTGTGTTGTTTCCAATAATTTGCTATTGCGAACAAAGCCAAAATAAACATAGGTGTGCATGCATCTGTTTGGGTGGCAGTTATGGTTTCTTTTGGGTATGTTCCCAGTAGTGGAATTACTGGATCAAATGGTATCAAGTCACTGTGCACATTCAAAAACTTCTCCAACAGGGTCAAAAGGGAAGCCACAGATTGGGGGAAAAAATTGGTAATGACATGTCAGGTAAGGCACTTGTATCTAGAATTTATAAAATACTCGAGCACCATAACAAGATAAAGATAAACAACCCAATTGAAAAATGGGCACAGGATATGAACAGACAGTTAACCAAAGAAGACATTCAGATGGCTAACAAACATGTGAAGAAATGTTCAGTCCCTAGCTCTAAGAGAGATGCAAATCAAAACAACTATGAGATACCGTCTCACCCCAGTAAGGATAGCAGAGTTTAATAGAACAGAAAACAACAAATGCTGGCGAGGTTGTGGAGAAACGGGAACCCTTATTCACTGTTGGTGGGAGTGTAAAATGGTGCAACCACTGTGGAAGGTGGAATGGCGCTTTCTTATAAAGTTGCAAATAGAGATACCATTTGACCCAGCAGTTCCACTACTGTATGCACTTCTGTTTATTACCTGTCGCTCAGAAGTGGCTGAAGTTTAGGACACGGTTGATGTCACTGTGGTGCCATGGATATGACAAAGCCCTGTGACGATGCAGTTCTGCACCCCCCGTGCAGGAGGGTGAGTACGAGCTAGCAGCAGAATTGGTGCCCAGTTCAGCCTTAACCCTTGGTCTGCACGCACGCTGCCTGCCCTCCCCACCACCCTTCCTAAGCCCACCCTAGAGTGCACCTAAGACCCCGTTTCCTGCTAGTCCTGCCTCTTTTCTATGGCCTCAAGAGGACTGGAAAAAGGAAAGTACCCTCTCAGTAAAGAAAAAGCAAACCCCCAAACTAGGACACTCCTGTTATACCAATGTGGGTTGGTTTGTTTTGTTTGGTTTTTTTGTTTGTTTGTTTGTTAATTTTAATGAACCTTTACAGAGACTTTGGATTTTCATTCATTCATTGTTACATTTTTCTCCCTGCCCACCCTTTCCCCTATACCAACTTTTTTTTTAAAAATGGGGGGGGGGAACCCACGAACAAGACAACCTCCTTGGTGTAAGTAGACGACTTGTAGACCTAATATATAACGGAAAAGAAAATAGACCATGATTTAAAAACAGTGCTTGCCTACTAAGAGGTTTCTAACTCATGAAGAAAAAAGGGGATTCCAAAATGTCCTCTCTGTTTCTCACAGATAATGTTTAAGTAGTATTCAAATTATGGAGATACTCAGGGAAGACCCCCCGCAACCTGACTGGTGTGCTCCTTCCTCTGGGGTCTCAGTGTCACTCAGGGGGCCAGTCTGTCACTGCAGCCTGCAGTGGACCGCAGGGAGGTAGGTGACCAAATTTCACTGCTCTCCTTCTGTAACTATATGAGCCCCAAATACGGAACCTTCCAGACGTAGTGAGAGAAGAAGGCTGCATTTTCTTCCCACCGATCTTCAGGTGAGGATTCTGCCGGTAGGTTCTTCTCCCGCCCGCCCTTCCCCTCGTGTTGTTAAATACCCAGATCATTTTGATACTGAAGGCAGACATGTTGCTTTGTGCCAGTGTCTTTCCAGAGGGGAATGTTGTGACTTCTTACAGTTGGAATCCATTGAAACACACTGAAAATGTGCTCTTTAGCAGGGCCCAGTAAGGGAAGGTTTTGCTAAAGAAAAGCTTTCCAGGTCAAAATCCACACCAGCGCCCTAATTGTGCTTTTCTATACATCTGTTTGATGTGCTAGGTTAGCTTACAGGAATGTGGAACACATTTGGTCTGTTAATTATTTCTTTTCTTCCCCAAGACAGCCTCTCAGTGCAGGGCTCCACGTCTTCCAGACGTCCTTGAAAACTGTGACAACTGCAGAAATAATTTTCTGGTGTTCAGAAGTAAATAGGAATTTCGTTCCCGAGACAGGATGGGTTATTGCTATCCTGCGCGGTGCTCCTCCTCAGAGAGTAATTTAGAGCGCCGAGACTCCGAGGGACTTCCGAGCAACTGACTTGTTTCCCTGCTGCACGGAGAAGTCTGAAAACTGCCTTAGATGGGACACTTTTTGTTGTTAATAAATGGCTCTGCTTGTACATTTTTATTAGCACGTCCTCGCCTTCCACTGGTGGAGAAAAGGAGAAACACAGGACTTCAGACGAGATGACAAAATGGGCTTTTCCCGCATGCTGTGGATGGCAGGCAGTGCGCTGCCTTCAGTGGTAGAGCCATGAATATATATCATCCTATGTCTGCAAAAAAGAATACAAACCAGAAACTCAGAAGAAAAAGAATGTTTGCAGGCAGTGGTGGGAGGGAGACTGCTTGACGCAGGTCTTTTTAACAGAGTTTGGACTCTTGCGCCATAGAGAGATTTCATGTATTCAAAAAGAAAAACGAGTGACGGAAGCAGACCCTAATGCTGGGTGTTACGAGAAGAATCTAAATACCCATAGATAAGCCACACATGACATCAAAGAGGTCTTTATCAGATGGTAGGGTAAATCCCGAGAACAGAAAGAAGAAAGAAACTTTGAACATTATGTAGCTGGCCTGCTGGTGGTGGGAGCCCTGGTGGGGCCCAGCTAAGCCTCATCTGCTGACTCAGAGACCAGGCATTCAAACCCACCAGCTGCTCTGCAGGAGAATGAAGAGGCCGTCGGCTCGGGCAACATGGTTAACGTGTCCGGCACTGGGTTGGATTATAGCCATGCTCGGAGCACTTGGTTGCTAACCAGAAGAGTGATGGTTCAAACCCACCCAATGGAGAAAGATCTGCCTTCACCCAGAGAGCTGGCAGCCAGGAAAGCCCGGGGGCAGTTCAGCTCTACCACAAGGGGTGTGAGGAGTCGGAACTGGCAGCAGTGGGCGGGGCTTGGATTTGGGACCCACGTCCTCTGGGTGGTGTGTTTGTAAGGTGCTGTCAGTGACCTGAGAACAACAGACTGAAACACTGCTGGCTTGACCCTGTGCTGCAGCCCTTGTGCTGTGAGCTGGAGGCTGACTGGCAAGGGTGGTGGTAGTCAGATGACGTGGAGTCGAGCACGCCTAGCAGTCCTGGCCTGGCCTGCGCCGTCCTCATCACCTCTGACACACCTAGCCCATGCCGCAGTCGCGGTGTCAATCCATCTTGTTGGAACATCTTCCAGGATGTTCCTTTCCAAGAAATAGCCTCTTCTTAGCAACACATCCAAAGTATGAGAGCTTCGCCATCCTTGCTTCCAAGGAGCACTCCGGCTGCACCTTTTCCAGGACAGGATAGAACAACTGAGGCTGCCTCAGGGGGACTGATACTCAAGGTCCTCCCTGTGACAGAAGGAAAGGTTCAGGGAGAGCCAGGCAGCTCTGACTGTAGGATCTGAAATGTCAGATCACTGTAGCACAACCACTAACTGATGGAGCTGAGGACTCATCACAGAACACTAACACCACTGGGAAATGTTAGGAATCAGTAGGAGCTCATGATACTAAAAAATGTCAGCCCTCTTTTATAACAGTGGCATTATGCCGTATTTGTCCTTTTGTGACTGAGCTATTTCACGCAGCATAATGTTCTCCAGGGTCACCCATTTTGTAGAATATTTCATGTGTTCCTTGTTTTTCAGTGCAGCGTAGTATTCCCTTGTGTGACTATACCACAGCTTCTCTATCCATTCGTTTGTTGATGGGCCTTTCTTTGTGTTGTGTCCAACTCTTTGCTATTGTGAACAAAGTTGTCATAAGCATGGGTGTGCTGTGATGCTGAATAATGTAATGGTAACTCTACTTCTGTTGTCGAAAAGGACAGAGAAGCAGTGACCCCCGAGGAGCCAAGTGCTCACGCACTGCACAGACTTGGGTTTCCAAGAGACTAGTCCCCACCCCACAGAGGTGATATCAGGATCCCCTGGCGAAATGGCTGCTTCCAGATTTGGAACAGGAAAGGGGGCAGAATGAGCCTGGCAGTTTCGTTCCAGAAATCTTGAACCAACTCAAAGCAGAGAGGAGCATGTGAGGACTCAGGAGACGTCTGATGGCTCTCCACTGGTCAGGTAGGGACAGCTGGGGATGTGACACTGAAGTGTGACACATATACATACACATGATCATCAGTCATACATCATGATCACAGGAGACAAGCAAACTCCACAGGCGTGCCACCCAGCGGGCACCTCGGCCCCAGCTGGTTAAATGATCCTGAAATCCTTTGTTGGAAAAAGAGGACCTCACCTTTCCGTGGCTGGACTAGAGCCCAGGTCTAATGGAGCCAGCCCAGAATGTCCAATATGGAGTCCATGATGGTGTGTGGAGGCAGGGAGATCACTGAAGAATCCCAGGACATAAATGTAGAAAGGCTGCTGGACCCAGCCAGTCACTATCCTGGAACCAGTAACCGATTTAGCTGGACTTTGCCAGCAGCACCGAAGCCGCGGAAGGCAAAGTTGGTGGGTACCCAAACCGTCTCAGGATCATTCACAGATGCAGCAAGGATGCAGATTATCCAATTACCAGCTGTAGGAGGGGGAAGGTGTGTTTACTGTGGAGAGGTCTGGCAGACCTCACGTAAACCAGGATTCCACGCTGGAGGAACAGCAGGAGATACTAGATTATATACTTCCTGCAGAGCACAATGGGAAATGCAGAGCAAGGGTTTCTAATGCAGCATTTATCCTTCCACAAGACTTGCTGGCGTCAGGAAGGGCAAAGACAGTGATTATTCCACACTCTTCTTGTTGTTGTTCAGCTCTGACTCACAGCGACCCCAAGAATAACACGGCAGACCCCTGCCTGATCCTGGGTCAGCCGCGCAATCTATCCTATGCTAACCCCATTGTTCTGGGCACAATGGCAATCCGTCGTGTTGAGAGTCTTCCTCTCTTCCGATGACCTACTCTTCCAAGCATGATCTCCTTCTCCAGGGAGCGGTCCCTCCTGAGAACAGTCTGAAGTTTGTGACAGGTGCAGTCCCATCATCCTCACTTCTTCCAAGGCAGACGTATATGTTCTCTTGGCAGTTCATGGCGCATTCAGTCCCCTGCCCAACCCACACCACAATTTAAAGGCATCAGTTCTTTGGTCTTCCTTAGTCACTGTCCCCTCTCATCCACATGAAGTCATTGACAGTATCATGGCTTGGGCCTGGCACACCCTAACTGATTTTCTTGTTAGTTAACTAGTTAAGGGTCCTTGGCAGCAGATTTTCTCCAGTGTGATCTGTCATCTCATTTCTTGACTACTATTGTCACGGACGTTGATCATGGATCCATGTGACGTGACATCTGGGCAACTTCGGTCTTTTCTCCATCTATGATGATGTTGCTTATTGGACCAACGGGGAAGATCTTTGTTTCCTGCATGCTGAGATGTGATCGACACCGAAGGCTGTGATCTTTCATCTTCTGCAATCAGAGCTGTAAGTTTCAGCAAGCAGGGTTGTGTCATCTTCACAGCACTTCTGTTGATGAATCATCTCCAGTTCTGATTCCAGATTAGAGGAGCAAGGTCTGGTCCCTGTTAGGATCCGAAATGACAAAGAAAAGGGCACTTGGGGACAGTTTCTGGAATTAACACCATTAACATCAGTGAACTCAAATGTATTAACCAATGTTGGTGGCACAGGGCTGGGACATGTCTCATTCTGCTGTTCTCAGAGTCCCCAGGGGTGGGACCCAGCTGAATAACACCTACAACAACAATAACATTTAAAAAAATTGTTATTTTATTAATTTTAATGAACATTTACAGAGACTTTGGGTTTCCATTCATTCATTGTTGCACTTTTCTCCCTGCCCACCCCTCCCTCCCAGTTCGCTCCTCTCTTTGAAAAGTAAAAGAAAGCATCTTTCATTGGTATACAATCCCCACGCCACCCCCCCCTCCGCTCCCCCCCATGCACTCCACTACGTAACCTTCATTCTGGACTCTTGTGAGAACCATAATACCCAATCATATATCGCTTTTAAACTGTTCTCTCCCTCATCTGTTTGAATACAGTCTACATAATTTATCCAGTTTTTCTCAGTCTTACCCCAACTCGGATGTCAGTCCCATTCTACAAGAGTGGCACCATGCAGTATTTATTCTTTTGTGACTGAGATATTTCACTCAGCATAATGTCTTCCAGGGTCATCCATCTTGAATAATATTGTATGAGTTCCTTGTTTTTCAATGCAGCGTAGTATTCCATTGTGTGGATATACCACAGCTTCTCTATTCATTTGTTTGTTGATGGGCACTTAGGTTGTTTCCAACTCTTTGCTATTGTGAACAAAGCCACAATAAACATAGGTGTGCATATATCTGCTTGGATGTCAGTTATGGTCTCTTTGGGTATATTCCCAGTAGTGGAATTGCTGGGTCAAATGGCATCTCTGTTTGCAACTTTTTCAGAAAGCGCCACACCACTTTCCACAGTGGCTGAACCATTTTACACTCCCACCAACAGTGAATAAAGGGTTCCAGTTTCTCCACAACCTCTCAGCATTTGTTGTTTGCAACAACATAACTTTTTATGTACATACTTGGATGTGCATATTGTTGCAGTTAAGTGCTGTAAGTCAATTGTAACCGGAAGCTATTCAAGTGACAGAGAAGACTTGACCGACAGGCGTTGGGTCTTTATGAAACCATTCCACTCCCTCCGTGAGGCAGAATCCCTGGCCAGGTCGTGACTGTGATTGAGTAACCTGAGGGATTTGGGGCTGCATGTTGTTGCTGGTGTGTGCTATCGGGGTAGAACTGACTCCCTGATGACTCTCCACTGGATTTCCAGAGGCTGAAGGAGGGAATTCCTTTTCAAGTTAGTAAGGCCTGTCTAGTCCCTTGAAGGGGATGTGGAGACCTCTAAAGGACTGGACAGGAGGCTTGGTCTCTGCTGCTCTGGCATGAAAGGGCCACTAACATTCACACTTCACATGCCCAGCACCATCGCACCTGAGGGGCTTTCAACCCTGGACCCTGGGCCTGGCACTGTACTCAGAAGTTTCCCTAATAAGTCCTGGGACCTTAATTCTGCCTTTCCCCACCAGAAGTTTCCAATCTTTCCGTCAGCTCCTAAGTCTGCACACCCAGTTGAGTGTGGGATGGATTTCAAAACATTGAAAACATAAGTTACTTCTTGGGTTGCATTACATATCTGGCAAGCTGTCTTAAACCTCCATTTTTTTAAAGGAAAATTAAATAGAGGTGAATTTTTCATTGACAGTGAAATATATACTAAGGCATGGATTAATACCTTCATAAAAACTTATCTAAACAAAGCACTGCCTGTCTTATTTCTGTGAAGTCTGCAGGCAGAGGAGAAAGTGCTTTCCTGAGATAGATCGGTACCCACCACAGCTTCAGCGTGAGGAAATTGGCAGGCAGCTGGAGTGCAGGAATTCCTTAGCGTTCTGTTTAGTTTGGATTTCTTAATTCAGGGGTGGCTTAAAACGAGGATCGTGGATATCTGCTTGTAAGAAGCATCTAAGAATTCTAAGAGTGTTTTCTCCTGCCTTGTGTATAATGAGCGCTCAATAGACGTCGCTTGAATCAAAAAGTCATGTGGCCTCTGGTCGGGGCTGGTGTGGTTACTTTGTCCATTTTACAATACAGAAGAAGTCTAAGCAGAAAGCTCGCCAAGCCGGCAGTTCTTCCTCATTGTCAACTCATGGTACACAAGATTGCCAGACACAGCTTTCTATGCTGCTCGACTCCCTCTTCGTGGAACAGGCCTGACCCCTCCCCACTGCCACAACTCCGTCCTGTACTGGCCTGGAACCCTCTGCTCTAACCACTCTGCTTCCTCAGACCCTGGACCCTTTCTAAGCCCTTGAGCCCAACTGTGTGCGCTCACCTACAAATGGACAGGTAAAGCAGGTCGACCTTACTCAGGAGTTCTGCAGAAGTAAGGCCTGGTGATTTGCTTCCATGAAGATTTCAGTCCAGAAAACCTCCCGAGGCCCAGCTCCCCCGCTGTCAGCTGTCAGCTGATGTGATAGCAGTGGCCTGAGTTTCCAGGTAGGCAGTAGGCAGGTCCCTGGGTGGTGGGAATGGTTTGCTCCTGGCCAATAACAGAAAGGTTAACTCTTTGGACCCACAGAAGAAGGGCGTGAGGGTCTGTTCTTAGAAAGGTTACAACCAGGACCTTCTCTCTAACGTTGGGAGGCTCTGTGAGTGGGAAGCAGCTCATCGGCAGTGGGCTTGCTCTTTTTCGGACAGAACAGGTAGCCCCCCACCTACCATGATGTTGTGTTTTGACACTTCCACCAAGGGAGCTCTGGTGGCCTAGTGGCATGAAGCCGCGCTGCGATCTCCAAGACACACGGTTCGAGGCCATCAGCTGCTCCGTGGAAGGTTGAGCAATCTCCTCCCACACGATTAAGTATCGCTGGAGAGTCAGCTAAGGGTCAGTTCCAACTCTCTGAACACAACAACCACCATATGTATCATTAGACACCACTGAGTCAATGACCTTTCCTCCAAGCCTGTGAACAGCAGATGTGACCCTTGCTCGTCCTGCACTGTCCTGACTGTCCTGCCTGGTGTTTGGGTCACTGTGTCAACCCGTCTTGTCAAGGCTCCCCCTCTCTTTCTCTGGTCATCCACTTTCCCAGCATGATGTCTTCTTCCAGGAACTGATCTCTCCTGACCACATTCCCAACATATGTGAGACAAGGACCGTTGCCTGTAAGGAGACAGGCTTCTTTGTTCCATGGGCTCTCTTCTCCAGCACCACAGCTCAAAGGTATCTATTCTTCTGTCTTCCTTATTCACTGTCCAACTCTTGGATGCATAGGAAGTGATTAGGAATAACTAAGTATGTTTTTAGGTCAAATACTTTTTTTTTTTAGCTTGCATTTATTACATTTATTCCTCACTTATCAATCTAGGTTCCAAAGACCAGGTCATTAAATGAAAATCAGCATTATGGGCGAATGGAGGCTGATCGCATGAGGTCAGAGTGGAAGATAATCACATCATTATAGAACTGCCAAGTTACATCATGATCGGGTGCCAAATTGCCTCATTGCTTATCTGGGAGACCACTGGGAATCATCGAGGCCCAGGCCAAGTGCACACGTGAACTTAACTGTGACAGCCGCCTTACCCGGGCCTCAAGCCCTGGCATTCATTACTGCTGCACACACGTTGTTACTGTGCCAAGTATTTAACTAGCAGATTTCTTGCTGTTACTGGAATGTGAAATGTATGGACATGTCTCACTGTCAGTGAAAAATAACCCTTTATCTAACAAGATAGTCAAATAAGTGAAGAGTAAGCCTTCTATCTGTATCTCGAGAAAGCCTATCTTGGCTGTTTCCTCACAAATAAGGCACAAGGTCTACAAAGCCCCCTCATGCATTAGCTTCCTATACATGTTGTGCCTATTACATGGAGGAAAAGACAGTATTCGTCCTTGGGGGTTGGAAATATGATACAAACATCTGCCAGTAAATACTGACAATGATCACATCAGAAAAGTATGTGCTGTAACACTGTTTAGTTCATATTGTTAACAGGAAAATGTATCCAAAAAGGTGAAGTGTGGTTCCTAAATGGGCACCGCCCCCTTCCTCTGTCTCCATACTACCTTCCCCACTGCCCTCTGCAGTGCCACCCCCCACCCTCCGCCTGTGGGGGTTGGGGGGCACACCTCCAGTTCTCTCTGGGAGAAACACCCCTGGGCCCCACCAGCCAGCCCTCCACTATGTGCTGTGTGCCTGTTTGTACTGTGTTTGCAAACAGAAAGGAAGTGATATATCTGAGTTCGTTGTTAGTACCCTTTACAGACGTGTGAACACATTCAGCTGCTGAAAATCTTTCGAAGAAAATAAGGTCCAATTAACGTGACGTTTATGTCAGAGAAGTGGAGAGTTTTGAAGCAATCCTTTCTGCTCAGTCAATGCTTTTTTTTAAAAAAGTACTTGCTCTGTGCTGGACACTGTGGGGGGAAGGGAGACAGAGAGACTTGTCCCCAGGATGCCACAGCTCTAAGCTAGCTTTTAAGCTGGGTACTGGGACCATGATACATGATGCTTGAGGCTGGCCTGTGGTAGGCACCAAACCAGGCTCCAGGAGACGTGCGGGCACCCAGGAGCTGAGACGGTGGACAGCATGCTAGGAAGCTGGCCCTGCTGGCTTTTAAGGTTCATAATGAAGAGAAAAATACAAAATAAGAGAACAGGCAAATGGGACTAGCCTGAAGTAACGGGGAGCCGTAACCAACGATAGTGCCTAATCAGGTGTGGTCGGTATGCGCTAACAGGTTTGTGTTGGTTTTTTTTTTAGTGACTCTTGGCTGTTTTAAGTGGGTCCCCAGACCCTAAACCTTGCATCTGAGCCTCAGCAGAAGCCAGGACCCTCACCCGTTGCCTCACCAATAGCACCGCCAACTGTCCAGCACATGTCCACAGCGATTTCAAGACTACTCACCACGATCTCCCAACAAGGGCCCCTTTCTAACCGGCCCCTTCCCCTTTGAGAGGTAACTATCTCAGCTCCTTCTGTCTAAATGGGTGTGGAACAAGCAGCTGGCCGGACGGGCTGGTGTGCATGAGGCTGGGCTGAGGCAGCTCAGGTCAGCTGGAGGACTGCTGGTGGCCCCCGGAGACAGGGCTGGGGTCGTTCTAGCTGGTGTGGAGTTGGCCGTGGTCTGGCTTGGGGCCTGTGAGGAGCTGGGCCTGCTTGAGACGAGGCCTGCTCGAAGCTGAGAGGTCCCATGAGGGGTCAGAACTGCTGGACAAGCCCTTCCCCAGGCTGGAGTCTCTTCCAGGCCTGGCCACGGGTGGGGGACACCCATGTGGGTCATGGATGTCGTGGGAGGCCTTCCCCAGGCTGGGGTCTCTTCCAGGCCTGGCCACGGGTGGAGGACACTCATATGGGATCCTGGATGTCGCGTGAGGCTTTTCCAGGCGGGGTTCTTTATCCAGGCCGGGCCTGCTGGACGCCAGTGGGGGACACCATGTGGGGTCAGGGCTGCTGGACAAGCCCTTCCCCAGGCTGGGGTCTTTTTCAGGCCGAGGCCGCTGGAGACAGACACTTAGGGTAGGGTCTGCAGGCCCGGGCAGTGGCCACGGGTCGGGGTGCCAGCCTGGTGCGCTGCAGCTGCGCCCCGGGCCTGTGCGCGGCCTGCTGTCGCCTCCGGCTCCCCGGCCCAGCCGGCGCCCCC
>NW_006399943.1:1155559-1196048 GCF_000299155.1 Elephantulus edwardii
GGTCACCAGGCCCCACCCACCGGGCTCGCGCCCCCGGCCCGGGAGGGAGCGGCCCCAGCGCGGCCACCTGCGAGCCAGGCCTGCGGCGGCCCTGCTGCCCTTGTCGGGCCCAGGCCTCGTGTTGAGTGCAAGTGGCCACGTCCACGGCCAGCCCAGTTTACAGTGTGCGGTGTGAGGACAGAACTGCCCCAGACGGGCGCCGCCGCTCCCCCGGTGAAGTCCCACCTGGTGGCAGGGTACCAGCAGGGACGCATGTGGCCCAGTGCAGGGCCACCTCTGACCTCTCCCCTTTGCCCTCAGCTCTGGCAGGCCGCGCTGAACACGCTCAACCCCAACCCCACGGACAGCTGTCCCCTGTACCTCAACTGCGCCACCGTGGCCGCCCTGCCCTCGAGGGTCAGCAGACACAACAGCCCCTCCGCCGCCCACTTCGTGACCCGCCTGGTGCGCACCTGCCTGCCCGCCGGGACCCATCGGTGTATCCTGGTGAGTGGCCGCTCACCTGCGAACTGGTGGCCACAGTGACATAGACCACAGGCCAGCGGGCGAGGAACGCCTGTGTGCCAGCACTTGACAACCACCTCAGACACACCACACCCTGCGGGGCAGATCTGGAGAGACCCAGTGTCCACCCCAGACTCTGATTTCCAGCCTCTGCCCCTCCAGGTCCTGCTTCTGGCCTCACAAAGCAGGAAATACATCTGGTGGCCGTTTTTGTTAACAGTGTCCCTGGTCACTCTGTGGTTGGGAGGCAGGGAGGGGCTGGGGCCCCTCCCTGTGGTCTGACCTCCCAGCTCAGCATCCTGGGGTTCGCCTCTTCTCAGCACAGGTCCAGCTCGTCCTCCTTGTCCTCTGTCTCCCGTGCAGATGGTCTGTGAGCGGGCCGACGTCTTCGCCTCAGCCTGCGCCCTGGCCCGGGCCTTCCCCCTGTTCTCCCACCGATCAGGCACCGCCCGGCGAGCGGAGAAGACGGTCACAGTCGAGTTCTTCCTGGTGGGACAAGACAATGGGCCCATGGAGGTCTCCACGCTGCAAGTGGGTGTCTCTGTCTTCCCTTGCCTCTCCTGCCTTCTCTTCTGGAGGTGTGGACAGGGCGGGTGCTGTAAGGCGGGCTGGCCCAGCACCCAGCGCACGGGTCAAGCAGAGGTGGGCAAGGGAAGGCGGCGGGCGGGCCCGTGGATGGGGCCGCTGACGTGGCGAGCCGGGCCAACCTTCAGGTCTGTTCATATGCAGCATGAAGATGCCACCTCCTCCCCAGCGGACGCAAGACAGGGTGCCAGGTCCCCAGGGGCTTGTCCTGGACGGGAGGACCTGGCACCTGATGGTCGAGGAGAGATGGTAGAGCTTAGAGCCCAGGGGACCTGCTCCCTTCTAACTGGGCAAGAGGAGGAACAGCAGGAAGTGTGGTTTGGACAGAGAGGTGGGCCTACTGTCCTGGAGACCCCGGGTGGTGGCAGCCACACCAGCTCCCTTTCAGCACGAGGACAGGTGGGGGTGTCCCTGGTTTCAGGAGTGTGTCACTGTAGGGACTGGTTCCCGAGGACCAGCTCCTCTCCCACGGAGCTCTCTGCGCCTCTGGCACTGTAGGTTCTTGGGGCCAAGGCCAAGGAGGGACGTGCCCTCCCACCCACCTCCCAGCAGATCTGCATCTTTCCTAGTGCCTGACCAGTGCCACGGAAGGAGTGCGGCTGGCAGCCCGGATCGTGGACACGCCCTGCAATGAGATGAACACAGACACTTTCCTGGAGGTGTGGGCAGACCCCTGGAGGGGTGGGCAGAGCCCTGGAGCTGTGGGCAGACCCCTGGAGGGGTGGACAGACCCCTGGAGGGGTGGGCAGACCCCTGGAGGAAGGGGTGGGCTGGACTGGGACTCCACGAGACCCCATAGCGTGGCTGGAGGAACTTGATAGGGGCCAGGAGAACTGTGCTTCTTTCCTGAGATTGCTTCCTGGGAGCTGCCTCCCCTCCCCCCAGCAGAGGTGGAGATGGAGCCCGCGGGTTTCTCTCTGTCAGTTAATTTTTTTTCCTCTTACAGTGATTTGGATGAAAATTTACTGAGCACGTTAGTTTTCCCTTCCACCATCTGTGCATATTTTGCAGTCCCCTCCGTGTAACGTTTCCCACTTCCTCCTGGGATTCCCACCCTTGTTTTTTAAGCCCTTTTTCTGTCCCTTCCCACCCTCCGCACATGCTTTAGGGCTTTCAGTCTCCTGAGGTGTGGAATGTGCTCCTCCTGGGGCGCAGACCCCTCAAGGACCCTGGTGTGAGGGCAGGAGGCCCCAAGAGTGGAGCCTGAGCCTGTGTCCTGGGCTCAGGGACCGGCAGCGCTGCTGGCGAGGCCCCAGTAACCCCGTGTTCACCCTATTCTGTGTTGGTTTCTCCATCTCAGGAAATTAAGAAAGTGGGAAAAGAGCTCGGGATTACGCCGACCGTCATCCGAGATGAGGAGCTGAGGACGAGAGGATTCGGAGGTGGGTGGTCAGGGTGCCGGCCGGAGTGGTGGGCTGAGGGTGTCCTGTGGCCACTCTGTCCCTGCTTCATTCCGCCAAGAAGTGTCCTTGTCCACCCGTACCTCGCCTTCAGAAAAGAGGCTGGGACTCAAATTCTGGAAGCTGGAGGTCCTTCCGACTTCTGCCTGATGTCTGGCCCCTGTGTTGCCCACCCTCACTCCCCACGCCAGCTCTTCAGGACCTCTGCCCTTCCACATACAAGTTCTTGTCCAGCTCTGGACGCTGTACTACGTCTGCCCCACGTGGGCTGCTGCCATCTGTGGTGCTGTCTGACCCTGCTGGTCTCAAGGAAGCTCCCCACACCCTCATGCAGCCCTGGAGGAGCAGGGCTAACAGATGTAGCCGCCTGCGTTGAGAGGGCTCCTGGTGGTCATTACCCACTGCTGCGTAGCTCAGCGGCTGGACTGGTTCTCAGTTTATGTGGGTCCAGGACTGGGGGAGTGCCTGGGTTCTTAGGAGGCTGGGGCTTCAGCCATCTGAAGGTTCAACTGGGTCGGGGGGTCTGTTTCCGGGAAGGCACACTCCTGGGGCTGCCAGCCAGCCTGCTGGCCAGTGGGTCTTCACTGACTTGGGGGGAGACCTCAGCTTCTTGCTGTGGGGACCTTTTTGTAGAGTAATCCCAGCGTGGAAACCCGCCACTCTCAGAGTAAGGTCTCTAAGGGAGACGGAGAACAAGATAAAAGCCACCGTCATCTTTGTAACCTAGCGTAGTCTCCCTCTTAAGAAAAAGAGCTTATTTATTTTGCTGCTGTTGAAAATACACACAACAGGACAAACACAAATTCAGCCCTTTGTGCATGTGCAGATCGGGGACCCTGATGTTTTTTGAGTCATGCAGCTGAATTCACCCTCCCCCTGTGAGGGGTTCCGCTCATGTTAACATAAACTCACTGCCTCGACCTGCCTGCCTATGCTGGACCTGCCTGTCTAAGCTCGACCTGCCTGTCTAAGCTTGACCTGCCTGTCTAAGCTCGTGCTTGGCTCTTGTCACTTTGATCCTGCCTAGACAGACACTAGTTAAGCAAACTAATTAAGCAAACTTAATTAATTAAACAAACCATGGCTGTTCTTAAGACTTAAGTTAGTAGTCAAAGACTTCAGGTAGTATTTTGGTATCAGGTTTAAAGATGATCTTAGGTCAATAATTTTGCACTTGACACAGCTTCTGTGGCTCCAGGAAGTAGGAATTTGAAATTCTGTTCCACAGTTTGTGCTCTTTCCCCCTTTTGATCAGAATTCTTCTAGAGTCTCATCAAAATGTTCAGTAATGGCAGCAGGGCACCATCTAGTCCTCGCGACCTCCTGTCTAAGGAGGCTGTAGTTCCTGCAGGCAGTCAGCCTCACATTCCATTTCCGCCTCCTGTTCCTGACTCTCCTTCTCTGGCCACATCCACAGCCGTTGAGTGGATTCTGACTCTCGGGGACCCTATCGGTCAGAGACAGTAGAACTATCCCTGAGTGTTTTCAAGGCTGGAAACCTTCGTGGATACAGACTGCCTCATCTCTCCTGGTGAGCTCCTCCTGAGCTGGAACTGCTGAGAAGCCAAATATCATAACCACAGTACCTTCTGGAAGAAAAGAGACTCATCCTTGTACCTTGAATAGCCTTTTAACGAGCGTTAAAGACCCTGGGTACTACACAGTGACTAGGAGGTAGATCAGAAGCACAAAAGGCAATATTAGCCAAGTTCACTTTTGTGTTACTTAGGTTAGAAATGAGTTTGCTAGGAGTATTGACCTCCCAGAGGTAGTGACTATCTTAGCAATTGCCTCCCATAGACACACAAACCGATTCCAAGTGGTGGGAGAGGGCAGGGCTTCATGGAAGAGGTGACCTTCACGGTGGGTCTTGCAGGGTGAGTAGGAGTTTGCCAGGTGGCCATTGCTGGTTCTGGGCACAGCTGCTGCTGTTTGCAGTTCAGTTCTTCCAGGGTCTTGAGCCGTGGGCCTTGTGCACCAGGAAGGCTCATTTTCCGAGTTGATGAGGCCTGTGAACTGCAGAGAGAGGCCTAGAGAGGAACAGTGGAGTGAGCCTGGGAGGGGATGGTCTCTCGAAGGGCCCAGTGGAGGCGCCGAGAATGGACCGGGGCGGCCTTGAAGTGCTATCCAGAAATCATTTTATCCTGTAGTGCTGTTCTTTTTCTTCTGGAAATGATACAGTATTATTTCTCAGCAGGCTTTCTTGCCTAACGGTACTTTGCATAGAATTCATTCGAGGTCCCGGAGGGATGGAACTAATTTGCATTCCTGAACTCAGTTCTGGCAGGGGCAGGAGGAGGAGGGGATCCCCCATCCAGGAAGCTGTTCTCTTGGAAGATGAGCTAGCTTGGATCTGCGGGCTGGCTGGGGTCTCTGGGCCAGGCTAGGGGCCTGTGGGCCAGGCTGGAGGCCTGTGGGCCAGGCTGGGGGCCTGTGGGCCAGGCTGGAGGTCTTTGGACTGGGTGGGGGCCTGTGGGCCAGGCTGGGGTCTGTGGGCCAGGCTGGGGGCCTGTGGGCCAGGCTGGGGGTCTGTAGACCAGCCTAGAGGTCTCTAGGCTGGCGGGGATTTGTGGGCTGGGCTGCCCAAGTCTCAGCACTGGAGACATTCTGTAGCAGTCTACAGGGTTGGCTGGGGGTCCTCTGGTCAGAGCTAGGGGGTGTGCAGACCAACTTTGGGGGGTTCTGTATGGAGTCCTCTCTAAGTGGTTCTGTAACCCAGTGCTGAAGTTCTGCAGACCATTGCTGGGCCGAGAGGTCCCAGTTCTGGCCATGGGGGGAGGGGCTGTGAGCCAGTGCTGGGGGCAGTTAGTGCTGGGGGCAATGCTGACTTGCACTCAGAGGGCCTTGGGGTCCAGTGCTGGAGCGCTCACAGGTGGCAGTGAGGGACCGAGTCCTGGCATTGGAGTGGGGGTTCTGTGAGCCGTTTGAGGGCTAGCGTTGGGGATCTGTGGACCAGCAGCGGGGTGTCTGAGGTCCTGCACTAAGAGCAGGATGTTTGGGAACCTGTGAGCCCCCGTCCAGCTCCACTTACTCCTGTCTAAGGCCTGTCCCTCTCTCTGTAGGAATCTACGGTGTTGGCAAAGCTGCTGTGCACCCACCTGCTCTGGCCGTCCTGAGCCACATGCCAGAAGGTGCCACGCAGACCATTGCATGGGTTGGCAAGGGCATTGTGTATGACACTGGAGGCCTCAGCATCAAGGGCAAGGTGAGGACTGGTCAGGGGTGTGGGCTGTTCTGGGGGCACAAGGGTCCAGCCAGCACCCCGAGGCATCACAGAGCAGCGTCAGATGGCCGATGAGGGCTGGTCAGCACTGTCGCGTATCTAGCATTGCTGAGGGGTGGCATGCGTTCAGGATCGGGCTGTGGCTGTGGGCATTCTGTTCCACTTGCTGTGCATGGTTTTGTGGTCACACTTCCAGGAGTCTGGAAACAAAATCCAGGACACGATCTGGAGAGAAGCCTCAGAGAGGGATAGAAGTGTGGCCCGGCCGCGGAGGCTCGGACTGCAGAGCTGGGTGGTTTAGTTCAGAGAGATGGAGACCGGGTGACACTCAGCCGCAAAGCGTCCACGGTTCCGTGAGGACGGGCTCGGCAGCGTCTACAGACGAGGAGGAGGAGGACGTCTCTGCCAGCCGGAGCATCTGGAGGTAGTGCCGAGACAGGCGTCCTGGAGGACAGAGCAAAACGGCCCTGCACGGTGTCCAGCGCTGTGACTTTTGTGAAATCCGACTGCTGCCTTGCCCCCAACAGGGCTACTGGTGGGTTCAAACCTGTGACCTTTTGGTTAGTGGCTGCACACTTAACACCTGTGCCTCCGGAGCTTCTTAGACCAGAAGGAATTTTCATATCTTGTAGTTGTTTCCACACATGACAACGCGGTTAGAAAGTCTTTAATGAAAGGATTCATGGGGCAGAGAGGAAAAATTCCCAGCTCACCATGGACTCCAGAAATTGCAATACCTTCCATGTCTTCAGTTCTTTGACGTCTATTCTAGCCGTCTCCAAATGTTTCTGGAAGTAATAAATGAACAGACCAACACGACACAAGTTCAAGGTCCATAGAAGGTCAAGAACCCGGGTCCTGGGTGTGTTTACAGTCACCATGGCTTCATCGTTTCTTCTGAATCCATTGTTGAATCTCTGGGAGATGTTTAGAGATGACAACCACATGGGAAGTGAGTCTGGAAGGTTCCTCCCTGCTGGGAACTGGTTCTCAAATAAGTCTCATGTGTGTTAGTGTCGTCTGTGGAGCTGTCCCGTCTCACCGCCATCTCACAGCCGAACTGCACACCGCCCCGTCTGTACCACACTCACAGCTGGTAGACCATTAACAGCCGTTGTGTGTTAGCACAGATAGTAAAACTGTGAAAAGTAACTATCAAGTCCAAAACTAGTTTAATGGGAAGAGCGTCATTGTTTCATATTTTTGTAACTTGCTTTCAATGCAGTCTTAATAGGAGACCACTGGGTTCTCACTGTCCCTACTGCGTTTAGTCTGTTGTGATAGACTGTTTTACCTGAACCATGTCAAGGAGTTCTAGCTTCTTGCATGTGTGTGGATGAGAAACGGAGAAGCATTTCAATCTGCTGGGCCAAGTATTCTTTGCTGTTACACCAGAACTTGACAAGTGTTGGTCTCTTTCTTTGTTATCTACAGGGTTTGTTTAGATGGTGGTGGTTAGATGCCATCCAGTCAGACCTGACTCACAGCTGACCCCTGCAAGGCTTTCCAACACAGGACGGAGTTGCCCAGCCATCAGCGCTCCCTTTGGTTGGGTTGTTGTTAGGTGTTATCGAGTTGAGTACAACTCATAGGGACCCTGTGAAGGACAGGCCTGAGCCCTCTCCTGTCCTGTGCCGTCCTCACAACCTCCAATGCCCTCAATCCACGTGGTTAAGGGGCTTCCTCTCTTTTGCTGTTCCTCCACCTTCCCAAGCATGATGTCCTTCTCCAAGGAAAAAATCTCTCCTGCCAACATACCCAAAGTGTGTGCGACGAAGCGTCAGCATCTTTGCCTCCAAGGAGCACCCTGGCTGCACCTTCTCTGAGACATGGCTGCATGTCCTTTGGCAGTCCACGGGCTAGTCAGTACTCTTCTCCAACACCACAGCTCAAAGGCATCAATTCAGATGCATAACAAGTGATTGAAAGGACCATGCCTTGAAATCAGGCACATCTTAGTCTTCGAACGGACATCATTGCTCCTCAGTAATTTGGAGAGGACTCTGACTGCAGACGTGTCCAAGTGCAATCTGTCTTCTGATCTCCTGACTGCTGGTATGAAGGGTGTTGATGGTAGATCCAAGTAAGATGAAATCATTGACAGTTGCAGTCTTTTCTCCATCTATCGTAATGTTGTCTTCTCAGTCCAGGCATGAGAATTTTTGTTTTCTCGATGCGGAGATGTAGTCCTGCGCACTCGGGAGCTGAAGAAAGTATGTGGTTCGCTCTGGTGCATTATTTGCGTTCTTGTGGTGATCTGAGGTTGGCCTGTGCCAGCAGGGTCACCCGTGGTGGACAGATTCCATTGGCACTTCCTGACTAAAACTAGGAGCAAGGCCTGGGGATCTGCTTCTGAAATTAGCCAATGAAAGCCCCACGGACCACACTGCAGTACTGTGGGAGATGCTGCTGGAGGGTGAGCCGCTGGGTTGGGATGCTCTCAACGTCCGCAGTAGCTCCCATGGCTTCAAGCAGACTGCCCGTGACAGAGAAGGTGCTGCAGGACCAGAGAGCCCTTCCACGAGGCTCAGTGGCAGCTAACTGATAATTACGGTGCACATCGCCGTGCTCCTGGAACAGAACCAGAGGAGCTGTGTTTGCAGGTTGGACTCTTGATTGTGAGAACGCAGTTGAATCGACTCGAGGTGGGAGCACAGCAGAGCGAGCGGCCCCTCCCAGCCGTCTCTCTGCAGGCTCCTCCCGTAGCCCCTGGTCCAGACCCCTGGCCCCTTTGCCCGCCTGAGCGAAGCCGTCTTCCTCAGCCGTTAGGTCAGGGGTGCTGGCTTGCTTCCAGTGGTGCTGGATGGAGAGTTTTCACTTGAGGCTTAATTGTAAAAACAGCTTAGTGTATAACTAAAAATCCATTCCGCTGACATTAGCGGCTCGTGGGATGTTACAAGGGCTCAGGAGTCACTCAGTGAGTCCCAAATCATATCCTCACTCCTGATGGATGACCTGCCGTTAATGTAAAGCCCAGGCCAGGCTTGTCAGCTACACTTGGGGACCAATGACATGTCAACATGAGTAACTGCCCTGGACTCACTTAGAGGTGAAAGCGTTTACCTCTGCAGGGGAGGGGCCAGATCAGACCTGGACAGGGGCTGGGAAAATGTCAACAACACCAAGGTGACGTGGTGGTGGTTGGGCTGCTGAAGGTGGATGATGGTCAAAGGCCAGATGGTGACTGCAGGTTCTTGGTGCTAGAGGGAGGAGATGGCTCGTCCTGGGAGGACAGTGGGGAGCCAGAGGCTTGTGGGGGTGAGTGACACAGGGACCTTCATGGAGGAAGATGATGTTGGCCATGGTGTGAGGCGGAGGCCTGAGTTTTGTGGGCATGAATCGGGCTCCATAGGTGTTTGTAGGCTGGTCTCAGCAGTGCACACTGACCCCTTCCTCTTCCCTCTAGACCACCATGCCCGGGATGAAACGGGACTGTGGTGGGGCCGCTGCCATCCTGGGAGCCTTCCGAGCCACTGTCAGACAGGTGAGGAGCGTCTGTCCTGTCAATCACGGCCCCTGACCAGCACCATTGGAGCTCCTCAGGTCCAGCCGGAAGCTGGCAGCCTGTCGGCTCTCTCCCAGTGGGGCCTGGGAGGGACTGGCTAGGGTTGAGGCCAGAGGAGCCATGCCTCCCATGCCCAGGGACCTGTCCACCCAGCCACAATCACCATCCAGGAACCCCTCCAGGAGGCAGGCGGGAGGTCTTCCCAAGATCCCAGGGCCCCACTTCGAACAGGGTCTCCTAAGCATAGTGCTCATGGGGCTTAGTTAGAAAGGGAAATCGAGGGGTGTCAGGGGCCCAACCCTGGGAGCCAGACTTCTGAGGAAGGGGAGCCCCAGTTTCAGGAACTGCTGGTGGTGACTTTGAGGTTCCCCGTCTTGTGTGCTCTGGGAGAGGCGGGAGCACCCTGTAATGAGTGAGGAGGTGCATGCTCTCTGGGGCTGAAGCTCCGACCCTGTGTTCACAGACGGGGCACCGAGTCCCTGAACCAGCACCTGGTCAGCACTTGTCCAGGGATGAAGGTTCTGGACATGCGGGGGTGGCAGGAGTGGCGGGCTGGGGGCAGCTCCTCCCCATCCAATGAGTGGTCACTGGAGGATGGTGCCAGCCTGGGTGGTGCACGTGGCTCTCCCGGAGGGGCTGCTCCCCACCTTGAGGAACCTTCCTGTTAGCTCGAGGGAAACCTTTGCTGAATGTCAGCTGCCTTGGCAGAGGTGTCCCTGTCCCTGGGGCCAGGCTTCTTAGGGGACATAGCACCAGGACAGATGCACAGAGATCTGGGCCGATGGTCAGAAGGTGGCTGCTGCCTTTCCTCCCCAGAGGAGTTGGGGCTCAGCTCATCCAGGCTTCTGGGGTGCAGCGAGCACCCAGATTGATCCGACCACTCCTCTTGAGGTACGTGACTAGAGCACCTGGATGAGCCAAGCTGTCCTGGCACCTGGCTGTGCAGCTGAGGACTTACAGCAGGTCAGCACGGGCCTCTAGTCCCTGCAGACGGGGGTCACTTTACAGTTACATGAATTTGTTGTTGTTATTGTTGATAGGTACCATCGAGTTGCGTACAACTCATAGCAACTCTGTAAACAAAAGATCTGAACCCTGTTCTATCCTGCGCCATCCTCACACTTCCTGACACACACAAGCCCATTGCAGCAGTCACCATGTCATTCCACCTGGTCAAGGTTCTTCCTCTCCTTTGTCATCCCTCCACCCTCCTCAGCACCATGTCCCTCTCCAACGAATAGCCTCAGCTAGCAACATGCCCAATGTATGTGAGGCGAAGCCTCATCACCCTTGCCTTCAAAGAGCACTCTGGCTGCACCCTCTCCAAGAAATATCTGTTCTTTTGGTCATCTGTGGGATGTTCAGTGCTTTTCTCCAACACCACAGCTCAAAGGCATCAATTCTTCTGTCATCCTTATTCACTGTCCACCACAAATCCCACTGCAGGGTGCTACAGTGTGCTGTCTGCAGATATAGGGGACCCCACCCCACTATGGTGCTGGATGAAGATTGGTCCCACACCACAGGCCCCAAACTCACCGTGGTCACAGGTCCTACTTAGCCCTTAAAAAGGACGAGAAAGAAGTAACTACTAGATTACAACCTGGAGAATGAAAATATGACGCCATGAACCTGAATAAATAAATCTCCAAGTGGATAAAGAAGTGGGGGAAGAAAACGGTTTCAGACGATGAACTTCCAGTTGATCAGAGGGGTGAAGGAAGTGCAGTATCGCCCTTGGCAAACATGAGGGTAATGACTGGAGACCCAGTGAGACCAGATGTCCACCCAGTTATGGTGGAGAAACCACGCAGGCATCCCAGTGGCCAAGTGTCCGAGCCCCCTCGCTGATGTTCCAGATTGAATTGTGTTCCCAACAGTTTATGTGTAAGTCCTAACCCCCAGACCTGTGAATGCCACACTGTACGATATCAGGCACTTTGATTTGTTAAGGAGCCCTGGTAGCCTAGGATGTTAGGTGCTCCAAAAAGAGCAAGGGGTATGTGGGAACAGCCGTACCTGACCTTTACCAACTTCACAAAGGGCAGCTTTCCCCCTCAACAAGCCCAGCAGCACAAAACCAATTCCCAGGAGGTCAGACATGTCCCCCGTGTCCCACCCCTCTGTCTTCTCACCCCAACACCAATCTACTGGTTTACTGGGTCCAAAATCTGATTCAATAGCTCACAGACCACACAGAACCATATTAGGAAACTCTAAAGGCTGTAAATCAAGTTAGTAGCAGAATACAGTTACTCAGGACAGCGTCACCTCAGCCTTGAGCCTCACAGCTTTAGTCCAGTGTTAACAAGCTCTCAGTCCTGCCAGTTAGGGCTCCCCCCACCCCACAGATCCTTCAACACATGTGGGCCAAGGCTCTTAGCTCTGGTTCCGTGGCAAGTAGCAGTCCCAAGGCCCCCTCCATCTCAAGTCTGGTCTCTACGGCCGCTGCTGTAAGTCTGGCTGGATCAGGAATCTCTGGCCGCAAAAGGCGCACACCGCATACCTTCTTCTTTGCTGGTGGCGAGACTCTGAAATCTGCCACTCAGTGGCGAGACTAGCCAGTCCCCTCATGGATAGGCCTTCACACTCTACTAACATATTCCTGCCCGTCGAAGTGGCAATGTCAAAGCCAATGGCTCGGAAGGCCATTTTGAACAATAAACCCTTAACACCAGCTGTGCTGTGCGGGGACTGCAAGGTCAGTTGTTAGAGTCTAGTAATCACCCCGGGTGGTCTCCTCCCATCAAGATTTACAGCCTCAGAAGCCCGGTGCAGGCACACTCTGAGTCAAACAATTCAGCAGCTGTATTTGGGGGAGGAAAGGAGGGCTTGTGATGCACATGCTTTGACCATGTTGTTTGGAGGGGCCAGTCCTTGGAGAAGTCGATCCTGCTGGGGAAGGTGGAGGACCCTCCACACGATGGGTTGACACGGTGACTAACAACGGCCTCAAGTGTAGCAGAGGCGACGGGAGGGCCCTGGACACGGCAGATTCCCTCCCTTGTTCGCTGGGTTGCTGTGAGTCCTCGCTGACTTGATGGCACCTGACGCCACATGCCCCCATGGGCTTGTTGGCCTTCTGAGTGTTTTCTGGGCTGAACTATCTGTTCGTGTCCACCGCTCGTTTTGTAACTGGCTCGTTTTCCTTTTTCTCATTGAGATGTTGGCGTTTTCTGTGAATCTTCGAGACTGATTCCTTCCTTGTTAGATAAGTCGTTGCCACATGTTCTTCCCAGTCTGTAGGTTCCTCTTCCCCGTCCCAGGCTTTTGGAGAAGTCTTTCCATGTAAATGAGGATTTCATTTTCCCCAGTCATCTAGAGTATCCTCTGCGGAACGTACATTTTTGTTTCTGTTTGGTAGTCTCGTTATGCCGTAGATTAGGGCTCCCAAGGATTCTGAAGCTCTTTCTGACATACTTTGGGCATGTTGCAAGGTGGGACCAGTCCTTGGAGAGGGACATCATGCTTGGGAGGGTGGAGGGACAGCATAGGAGGGGAAGGCCCTCGATGAGGTGGATTAATGGGGTGATGAGGATAGGTGTGTCGGAGACAACATTGGCAAGGACTAGAGCAGGGTTTAAGGCTGTTGTACGTGGGGTCACTATGAGTTGCAAGTGACTTGATGGCACATAACAACAACAACAACAACAACAACGGAGTGCCTGGTTTTTTCTTCGATCTTTATAGCTTCAGGTTTTACTTGGTCCATTTTGAGTTGGTTTTTGTTTATGGTGTAAGGTATGGATCTTGTTTCAACTTCCAGCCAATAAATAGTTGTCTGTCCCCCCCCCCCAGTATCATTGTTTAAAGAGGCCATCTTTCCTCCCATTTAATGAACTTCATCTCTGGATTTATTTCTGGATTTTTGGTTCTTACCACTTCTATTTCTGAAGCCAGTTTGACACTCCCCAAGGTACCTTTCTGCTTGGTTCCCTGAACACTTACTCGTGCACTCTCTCCCCTCTGTGGTGACCACAGAGAAAGTTGTCAGCACGTGTAGAGGGTGCTGATGGCCCACCCCACGTTGGTGGAGGGGCCCGACGCTCAGCTCTGCCTGTTTTCTTCTGTCCGCTGGGTCAGAGCCTTTCCCGTCAGCCCCGACATGACCGATGCCCCTGCCCCTTCTCCCCTCCAGGGTTTCAAGGACAACCTCCATGCTGTGTTCTGCTTGGCGGAGAATGCCGTAGGGCCCAATGCCACGAGGCCAGATGACATTCACCTGCTGTACTCAGGAAAGTATGATGGCCCCGCCTCTGACTGACAGGGCCCCGCCCCTTGCTGGCCTGGCCCCGCCCCACTAGACAAAGACACTCTGCCTCCACCTGGCTCAGGCCCCTCCCCTTCCAGGGTACACCCATTTCCAGCCTGCACCCTGTGCACTCTATACTTTTGGGGTGCTTTTAGGTCCAAGTCAGGCCCCATGCGGAGACACCCTACACCAGGGATTCGGAATAGCCCAGCGACTCAGGACACCTGTTGGGAAAGAGGGACTTTTGGTGGTCCCCATCTTCCGGGCAGCAGCCAGGCCTGTCCAGGCTTTGGGCTTGCTGGGTTTACTTTCTCGAAGCCTTCCGGGTCGGGTACTGCTGGGCAGCACAGCCCTGGGATGCCCCATGGAATCGAGCTCTCAGGCTGGGCAGCTGCCCCCTGACTCCTACGTTGCATTGTTGTGGGGGGATCACATCTGCCCTGGTGGGGTTCACCCAAATCCCTGAGCTGCTGCTGACTGTTATCTGCCCCCAGGACTGTGGAGATCAACAACACGGACGCCGAGGGCCGCCTGGTGCTGGCTGACGGCGTGGCCTACGCCTCTAAGGACCTGGGCGCAGACATCATCCTGGACATGGCCACACTGACCGGGGCGCAGGTGGGGGGCAGGCCATGTTGGGGGGGGACATGGCGTGCAAGACATGCCCATCCCGTCACACCCTGATGCACTGCCCCCTGTGCAGGGCATCGCCACCGGGAAGCACCACGCTGCTGTGCTCACCAACTGCGCCGAGTGGGAGACGGCCTGCGTGACTGCTGGGCGCAAATGCGGGGACCTGGTGCACCCCCTGGTCTACTGCCCTGAGCTACACTTCAGCGAGTTCACCTCGGCCGTTGCTGACATGAAGAACTCCGTGGCGGTGGGTGTGCGGCTGCGGGGCGGAGGAGGGCAGCGGGAAGAGGTACCGCGAGGAGAGAGGGCAGATGGGGCCGCTGGGAGGGCACAGGCCTTGAGTGGGACCCAGGCGAGCCTGGAGCAGGGAAAGGGGTGACAGGAGGTGGGCCTGAAGCAGCGTGCACAGACCACACAGAGTGGCCACAGGGTCGTGAAGTGGACACGAGGCAGGCAAAGAGAAGCAGCAAGGGACCCAGGAGAAGTGCTCCCAGGGCTGTTCTAATGGTTCTTTTGGGTAGCTGTGAGGTGGCCACAGGGAGTGGGCCTGGCACGCAAGTCTGGGGCCCAGAGGGTGCCTCCTAGGGGGTGGCCTGGATGTACCCCCAGCTCCCTTCCAGCACCTCACCAATCCCCGGGGTTCTTTGCTCTGGAGTCCGCATCAGACCCTTTGCTGAGGTGGTTGCATTGTGGGGAGGAACCCAGGCATCTGGGGTCCATGGTTAAGGTGTTGCCACTCATCTACCTGCTCTCCCAGGACCGGGACAACAGCCCTAGCTCCTGCGCCGGCCTCTTCATCGCTGCCCACATCGGCTTTGACTGGCCTGGAGTCTGGGTCCACCTGGACATTGCGGCTCCTGTACATGCTGTGAGTGGCCAAGGCCCTGCCCAGCTGCCAGCGGCCTTGAGCGCCCCCTGCCCACTGTGGGTGCCCTTCCCCTCCTCCCTGTTAGGCCCCATGGTCCGCCCTCTGCCCAGGTGTCCACTCTGCCTCCCCACCCCCACCCCTCCACCAGCCTGGGCAGGGCCCACCCACTCCTGCGTCTGCCCAGCCATCCTTTCACAGCCCCTCTCTGGCCCTGGAGCTGCAGGCTGAGGTCATTGGAAACTTTATGTGTGGTGGGTCACGTTGCCTGTGGCCCAGTCTCCGGCGAGCTGTGGTCTCCCGACCTCTGGTCTCTTGCTGGAGAACAGAGGAGCTGCTGTGGATTCCTTTTCTCAGCAGCAGGTCTGGAGCTAGGAGACCTCAGCGAGGTCCAGGAGGGCAGTCACATCCCCGGGGCCCTGCCTGTGGTCCCCGGTTTGGTGAGGCCTTAGGGTGGACTGAGAAGGTCCCTGAGGTGAGGGGTAGGCACTCTGGCCCGCCCTGCCACCCTGCCCTCTGCCCACAGGGAGAGCGGGCCACGGGCTTTGGGGTGGCCTTTCTGCTGGCACTCTTCGGCCAGGCCTCCGAGGACCCCCTGCTGAACCTGGTGTCCCCGCTGGGCAGTGAGACCAGCACGCAGCTGGAGGACGCTGAGCGGGATTCCAAGAGGCGCAGGCTGGTGTGACAGCCCCCGGGCCATGGGGCACCGGCTCGCCCGGCCCCGCCCTTACCTCATTTTGCACTGATAAATTTAAAAGATGATTAAAGATTATTCCTTGAGTTGGGCTGGATGTGTTTGGTCTCTGTCTTGGTGATGGGAATGGCTTGTTCTGAGGTCTCAGAACAGGGTTGGACCCATGAGCTGGAGGGGAGGGTGGCCTAGCCTCTGAGGGCCCAGTCTGAGGAACTCCAGGGCAGAGGGGACCCCACTGCAGTTTCTCCATTTGTCTCCTAACTTCTGAGGGTTTAGGAAATGACACTTCGACGCTTCCCCCTCCACACACTGCCCCCCTCAGGGCAGCCTCCTCTCCCCCAGCAGGGGCTGAAGGTGGGGGGAGGTGTCTCTGGGATTCACCTCAAGGGTCTGGCTGTGTATACAGGTGAAGGCTCAGAGCTGGGAGAGCAGGCACTGGGCCTCTGCGCACTGACTTCAGCTCTTTGGGCGTTGGGCCAAGTGGAGGCTGGGTCCTTCCAACTCACGCCTCCCGTCCCCTGCGGGGAGACAGGGGTGCTGGTCTCCCAGCAGAGCTTGGGGGCGGGTGCTACCCTACAGGACAGGCCATGGTGATGTTGGGGTGCTGACTCAATGCTTGTTACCCCAGAGCCCAGCCAGAATCTGGGGCAGCCCCCATCTCGGCCCCAAGTGAGGAGTACAGTTGTCCCGGGGTCCTTGGATGCTGGGGAAGATCTGGTCTTCCCTTCCATACGGGCAGGAGGCTGGGGTGTGGCCGCTGACGCTGCAGGAACATGTCCAGGGCTGTGCCCTGCACCCCTACAGTTCCCGGAATTCAAGAGAACCCCACCTGGGCCGTGCCCTCTGCAAACATTTATTAACTGCCTGCTGTGTGCACATGCTGGAGAGGCAAGAACAGGCCCAGGTCGGCACACACCGGTGCCTCCTGGTCCAGAAAACACTGCTGGCACCTGACGATGGGCAAAGGCCGCTGGGCAGCTGAGGGCAATGTGGGTCATCGGGCAGTTTAATGACTGTGAGCCTGGTGGCTCTCGCCAGCTCTCCTCTGAGACGCCTAGCCGGGCGAGGTCAGTAGTGTGGCCCAGCTTCATATGGGGCAGCTGGCACTGTCCGCCACTCCCGCCCCGCTGCCAGCAAGACGGCGCCTCGTGGAGGCACGATGAGGGTCAAGGAGCAGGAGGAGTGTCCCTTGTGTGGGCACAGTGTTGGCCTCAGGGTGACCAGCTGGTGACCAGCTGCAGCACCCGCCTGGTCTGGGTGCCAGCACGTGGGGACCAAGGGGTGAGCCAGATGCTCCACTTCCCCAATGGCCAAAGGGCTTTGGCGTCCAACTTCAGGCTGCTTCCCATAGCCCCGCTGGAGCGCTGGCAGCAGGGTCCGGGGACGGCTGGTGGGGTCTCGGGGGCGCACGCGTCCACTTGATCATGGTCTCAGGGGAGCGGTACAGGAAGAGCAGCTTGTTGAAGAGGCGCTGCTCCAGGTCCAGGGCGCCCAGCTCCCTCACCAGGAAGATGTCGGTGCAGAGGCCCAGCACACGGTCCACAGTGGGCAGCTCCTCAAACATAATGGAGCGGGAGATGCTGTGGAAGTGCTCTCGGATGAACTTGGCCGCCACCATCACCACCGACACGTACAGCCCCACGATGCTGGGGAGGGCAGGGGCCCAGTCAGACCCCTGCAGCCGCCTGGGCCCAGAACAGCCTGCAGCATGCTGGCCACTGGCCTCAGGCAGCACCACCTGGGTCCCTCCTGGCAATCCTGGCACACACCTGGGGCAGAGGCAGGCTGGTCTCACCTGGGCCCCATGCAAGAGCAGGGAAGAGGGGGAACTGACTTGACTCAGTGAACCTGGACAACCAGCTTGTCACTGGCAGTTCAGGGAACACTGGGGCTGGTGGCTCTGGCCGATGGACTTACCCGTACCCCGTGAGGAAGCCCAGGCTCTGAGGGCTCACTTTGTCATTGTAGACCAGGAGCTCCAGGTCCCGGCTGCAGCCACGGTTCTCGTTGCAGGCTGGCCGCCACTCCTGGACCACCCACCACTCAGCCGCTGGACTGGCCGCCAGGGAGCTGGGGGGCCTCAGCTGCTGCAGCCGGAGCGTGACGTTGCGGAAGAAGGCCAGGCGGTCCACGTCCTGCGGCCTCTGGGAGTGGGCTGTGCAAGAGAGACCTCCAATTGATCAACCCAAACCCACCACTGTGGGGCTGACGTGAAGTCATGGAAACGCTCTTTACAGATGTCTAGCTTTTCCCTCAGAGTGATTGGTGGATTCGAACCAACGACCTTTCAGTTAGTAGCTCAACTCAGAATGCTCTACACCACCAGGGCTCCTTTCCACAAGATCATGCAAGTAAGAGGCTGCATGCTCCCTAGACATGGGGGAGGGACCCTCAGCTGGATAATGTGGCCCTCAGCTCGGATGCTGGCTGGGCTAAGGTCGGTTTACACGCTCGAGTGTGTGGCCTCCAGCCCACGCCCAGCACCCGTCCTGCAGGCCAGGGGTGTCTCTTCCAGGGCCCAGTGGCCAAGTCCTGACAGCCTCATCAGAGTCAGGGGCTTTGGAGGACTCAGGGCACTATCCTTACCCACATTCAGCCGAAGGGCCATTTTCGCCTCGGTGGCCGCCGTGGCCCTGAGGGCTTTGGGGATGAGAGCCGGAAGCATGCTGAAGTAAAGACCCAATCAGTGATCAGGGGCTGGGGGGGCGTCCTTGGTCACCACGGTCACTGATGGAGCCCACCACCCGCCACTCCGGGTGACCCAAGGCCCGGGGCGAGCAGCCCTGAGCCGATCCATCGGCCGTGTGAGGAGAGAAAGCTCAGGGTACCTGCACACCCCCCCTCTCCTACACTTAAGGGATATCCTTGCTGATCACACCCAGGTGGTACAGCTGGTGTATCACCAGGGCTTGGGGTTCCTTGGGGTACGGGAGAAGCTTTCTTCCTCAGCATCCTGCACCCATCTCCTGGAGAGCTGACCCTCGTGGGACCCTCTGGTGACTCAGGGTACCAGCACCTGGGAGGGGTTCTCAGGGGCCCTGGGGCGGCTGTGAGGACCATTGGCTCCTCCCAGCGGGATATGGTTCTGGATCACGGGAACAGCAAGCAGTTCTTAGCACTTGGCCACAAAGGACAAATGTTTCTCTGCCTGTTTAGCTGATGTGAATTCTGAGGTCACACAGGTAATTTGGGGGGGCAGGTAGGAAGAGATCGATCTGGGAGGCTCTCCTTACAGCCCCAGGACAGGGCCTCATGGGTGACGGTCACCAGGCACTTGTTAGTGGACGAGTCGGTGGGGTATAGCCGAGGAGGGCACAGCCCCCAGGCGCATCAAGACAGTACGAGGGGCCTCACGCCAGCCTCTGTGCCCTCTACAGGTGGTGGGCTTGGAAGCCTTGCCCGCTGAGACAGGTCAGCACACAGCTCTGGAGTCTGCAGGGCCAGCTTCTGTCCCTTCCAGAGCCGGCCTGTTCTCGGGGGCGTGACAGGTCACCTACATGGGCTCCTCTCTGGCGTGGGCGAGCATCTGGCGCAGCTGGCCCTGTGTCCCCTGGTCGGTGTAGCACACTGTGTACTTGCCAGAAGCTTCCACGTTCTTCACCAGAGACACGTTCCTGAGGGAAGGAAAGGAGGCCAGAGGGGAGCCTGGGGGCATCCTCCCCTGATCCCAGCCACCAGGCTTCACGAGAGAGGCAGACAGACCCTGGGACCCTCGCAGAACAAGAAACCGGCTGCGGAGCCTTCTCTTCCAGGACGTGTCCCCGCTGCCTCATGCCGGCTGCTTCATCCAGTCCACATATGGTGGTTTGCCCTCTGCCCTCTGCCCTCTGTCTGCTCCTGACTCCACTGGAGCTGTGGAGGACGGGATCTCCTTCAGGGTGTGTCCTCCTCAACTCTGCCTCTGCCTTTGGCTTTCTTCATCCAAATCTCAGTTGTCTAAGAAAATGCCAGTAAGACAGACACATAGGTGCTGGCTTGTCCTTTAAGGAGGGGGGGGGTGCTAAGAGCCCCGCTGTGGGACCCTTACCCCAGAGGTCACTGTGAGGGCCAGGAAATGGGGCACGCTGCCCACCCAATACTCCAGCAGAAACCTTGGCCACATCGCTGAGCCCCAAGGAGTTGGCCAGTACCTCAGTGGGAAAGGCCACAGTGATTCTTGGGTGTGTTCACCAGCTACCTGGCCTCCATACTCAGTCCTCAGGGCAGTGGGGACCCAGGCATAGTGGGACTCCAGCTCCCCCATCGTGGCCCATGCCCCTCAGGACAGAGCATGTGACGTGGCACAGCGCAGCTATGCGTTTGACGCGCTGGGACATACACACACTACTACTTCTCCATTAGCTGTCCAGCCAAGGCATTTCTAGAAGTTTCCAAGTGAGTGGCCAGCATGCCCTTCACCTACAGACTTTCTGTTTTGTAAGTAGTGCTAGTCCAGATCTGTTAGTGCTCAGACACACTTGTGCCAAGTTGGGTTATCCACAGGAATCTCGGCATGCCTTTGGGGAGGCAGTAGAAATGAGAGACAGTTAACTAAGAATCCAGGCTCTGTCACCTGTGACCAAAGGCCTTTTCTCCTTCAGTCTACTCATCTATAAAATGGGGATAACATTAACATTGCTGAGTGCTTGAGTGGATTAGGTAATGTAGACTATACAGGGAGTCACTGTACCAAGAAGAACTGGCTGACACAGACGTATTTCAGGAAACAACTTATGTTCTAGAGACAATGGTGATAAAGGGGGAAGTTCAAGTTGCTCTGAAGGAATTGGCAAAAAAACCAAGGAATTGATGGAATACCAATGATATATTTCAACAAACAGATGTGCTGCCCTGGACATGCTCACCAGGTTGTTTCAAAAAATCTGGAGGCAACTACCTGGTCAACTGACTGGAATAGATCCATATTTAGTCTCACTCCAAAAAAAGGTGACCCAACAGAGCATGGAAGTTATTGAATGATATCATCAATATCACACGCAAGCAAAATCCTGCTAAAGATTATCCAAAAGCGACTGGAACAGTACCTTGACAAAGAACTACCAGAAATACAAGTTGATTTAGAAGAGGCCGTGGCAACTAGGGACATCACTGCCAATGTCAGATGCACCTTGGCTGAAAGCAGAGAGTGCCAGAGGAATGTCAATCTATGTTTCACTGACTATGCAAAGGCATTTGTGTGGATCACAACAAACTGTGGCTCACAGAGAAGAATGGGAATCCCAGAACACCTGGTTGTGCTCATGCAAAACCTATACTTGGACCAGGACGCAGTCCTCAGAACAGCAGGGGAAACACTGTATGGTTCAAAATCAGAGGAGTGTATCAGGGATGTACCCTGTCTCCATACCCTTTCAATCTGTATGCATAACAGATCATTTGAGAGGCTGGACTTTATGAGGAAGAAGGTGACATCAGGATTGGACGAAGACTCATCAACCACCTGCGATATGCAGATGACATAACCTTGCTTGCTGAAACTGAAGAGGACCTGAAGCACTTGTTGCAGAGGGTCAAGGACTGTAGTTTGTAATATGGATTGAAGCTCAACATCAAGAAAACGGATTTTCACCATTGGGCAATTGGCAGCATTGTGATAGATGGAGAAGAGATTGAGATTGTTAACAATTTCAGCTTACCCGGTTCCACAATTAACACTCTTGGCGCCAGTAGTCAGGAAATCAAAAGACGAATTGCATTAGGGGAAATGGTGGCCAGGGGCCTCTCCAGAGTGCTGGAGAGCAAGGATGTCAGTCTAGAGACTAAGGTGTGCCATAGTCTTCACAATTACTTGCTATGCATCCAAGAGCTGGACAATGACCAAGAATGACAGAAGAAGAACTGATGCTTTTGGAGAAGGATATCATGCTTGGAAGGGTTGAGGGACAGCACAGGAGAGGCAGACCCAGATGAGAGGGATTGACACAGTAACTGAGGTAATGACGGTAAGTGTGTCAGAGACAATGAGATCGGCTCAAGATGGAGCAAGATTCAGAGCTACTGTGCAAAGGGTCGCTATGAGTCGCAAGAGACTTGACAGCACATAAAAACAACAACAACATTTAGTATAATCTGGCTACACATTGCGCATTCATTGTTTTCACTGTTATTTGATGTTCCGACTTTATAGAAATCATTGCTTTAGATTTCCTTGTTTCTATGTTTAAAACATTTTAATAGATGTTCTTTTTCAAAGCAATTATAGGTTTTCAACAGAGTCTTTCAGAGACCGAGCAATCATGCTGCTAGTTACAACGATCTCGGAGTGGATTAGCTGGGGGCACAGCTGCCAGCTTCGGAGGAAGATGTGGCTTCCTCAGGAGGCTGGGGACATACCACCCTGCTTCCTTCTTGGGGCTCCGGCCATGAAACAATCTAGAAACAGCCATGGGATACAGCTAGAGGCAGGGAGCGTGGCCTTGGGGTGGGGTCACTAGAATGGGTGCCTAGGAGCCTCCACTTTGACCTCTACCCCAAGCAGCTGGCTTGCTTGCCGGCACTCACTCATTCCACAAACATCTGTGCTCCAACACTTTGTGCGCTGAATACTGGGGAGACTGTGGGGTCCAGAGATAGGCCCTGTCCTCTCAGTGCAGAGCCTGGAAGAGGAAGTGGACCCACTAGATTAGCAAAGAAGTACGCTTGGGCTGCAGTGGCCAGCAGCACAGCGAGGACACTGACCACAACACAGACCGTGACCTGGACCAGCCCTTCCTTCTCTAGAGCAGGAGTCGATGGGAAATATTTCCCCTGTGAGGTAGTGAGATCTGAGCTGAGAAGTCAAGGCAGAGGGAGCGTTAAATGGCACAGCCAAACCCAGCCCCCACTGCTGCAGAGTCAGCCCGTGGGGACACTCCGCTGGGTCTCTGAGGCTGTCAGTCCTAACAAGACAGCTTCATCTTTCTCCTGCAGAGAGGCTTGGGGGCTTGAACTAACAAGCTTTTCATCAGCAGCTCAACACATAACCTGCTATACCATGAGGGTTCCTAAGTGAAGAGAAGTGAAAATCTTTTCAAGTCTATGACAAAGTCAGATGTAAACATTAGGGAAGGAAATAGTCTTATCTTTAAATAGTATTATCTTTATAACTTTTGTTAAAATCTAAAATTATCCCGAAGTTGTTGTTGTTGTTATGTGCTGTTGAGTCCCTGTGGCTTGTAGTGAATCTAGTACAACAGCTCTGAACCCTTCCCCGTCCTGAGCCAGTCTCACGAATTCTGATACACCAACCTGCATTGCCCCAGTTACTGTATCAATCCATCTCATCTGGGGTCTTCCTCTCCTGAGCTGTCCTTCCACTCTTCCAAGCATGACGTCCTTCTCCAAAGAACAGTGCCTCCTGGCCATGTGCTCAAAGTATGTGAGACAGAGCTTCAAAATCCTAGCATCCAAGGAGAAACTTGGTTTCACCCTGTTCAAGAAAGACATATTTCTTTGGCAGTCTATTTATTGTATGTTCAAGACTCTTCACAACTCAACCATAACTCAAAGGCATCAATTTTTCTTCTGTCAGCCTTAGTCATTGTCCAGCTTTCTGATGCATAGCAAATAATTGCACAGACCATGGCTTGGACCAGGCACACCTTAGTCTCTAGACTGACATTGTTCCTCTTCAGTACTCTGGAGAGGTCTCTAACAGCAGATTTTCCAGTGCAATTTGTCTTTTGATCTCCTGACTGCTGGTGCCAAGAGTGTTGATTGTGGAGCCGAGCAAGTTGTGATTGTTAACAACCTCCATCTCTTCTCCATCCATCACGGTGCTGCCAATTGGCCCAGTGGTGAGAATCTATGTCTTCTTGATGTTACGCTTCGATCCATATTGAAGACTACAGTCCTTGACATTGTGCAGCAAATGCCTCAAGTTCTCCTCAATTTCAACAAGCAAGGTTGTGTCTTCTGCGTATCATAGGTTGTGGTTGAGTCTTCTCCAATCCTGATGCCACATTCCTCCTCATAAAGCCCAGCCTCCCGAATGATCTGTTCTGCAGCAGAAATCTCATTTTAAAAGCAACCCCATGAAAATGTAGAACAGAGCAACAAGTGCATTTCACAGCAACAAAAATGTTACTGGATAGGCTCAACAGCAGACTGACTATGACAGAGAAAATAGAATGCTAATCAATGGAAAGAAAGTTAGCTTCAAATTCTCCAACTGGAAGCCCTGAGAGGAAGGAGGACTTCAGAATTAAGAGCTACGGGGGCTTGTGGATAATATCAGAAGGTCTAATGCGCTTTGCATCAAGTTTCCTCAAGAGGAAGAAAGAGACTGAGGTGGAAAAACAAAACACACTTGAAAGAATGATGGCTGAAACGCCAGAAGCTTGTGACAGTAAATACATTTACAGGTGCAAGGTCAGACAATCTCCAACAGGACAATCTCAAGAAAACTCTGCTCACACACATCATAACCCAACTACTAAAACCCAAAGATGAAGAATTGGGTTTTATACTTTTAAAGGGTTGAGAAGCGAAAGAGGGAGGGTGGGGCTTAGAAGAGGGGGAGGAAGAGGAGGGTGAGGGACGAGAGGAAGCAGGGGAAGCAGAGACCTTTTCGTGACCCAGCACAAACTGAACCAAAGTTCCTACCATTGAGTTCTAATTCGCATCAGCCTCACAGGACAGACTAGAACTGTCTCACGTGTTTCTAAGACTGTGAATCTTTGTGGAAATACACCACTTCATACCCCATGGACTGGCTGGTGGGTCCAAGTCACTGACTCTTTTGATTTGTAACTAATTATTTTAACCACTGCACCACCAGGACCCCTATATGTGACCCACAAAAAGGGAAAAGATGTCTTTGAAGTGTGGTTTTGGTGAAGAGTATTTAATATTCCACGGCCTGTCAGAAAAAGGAGCAAATCCGTCTGGAAGAAGTGCACCCAGAGAGAATCCTCATTAGAAACTAGCATGGCGAGTCTTCATGTCACAAATACTGGGCCATGCTATCCGGAGGGGCCAGTTACTGGAGAGGGAC
The DNA here is from genome assembly GCF_000299155.1 of Elephantulus edwardii. Classification (NCBI taxonomy): domain Eukaryota; kingdom Metazoa; phylum Chordata; class Mammalia; order Macroscelidea; family Macroscelididae; genus Elephantulus; species Elephantulus edwardii. Next base: position 1,180,195 of record NW_006399943.1, read on the forward strand.
AGCACGCTTGGAGAAGCAGAGGGTCAGCAGATGGGAGGCCTCTGCTGGACATGGGAGCCCTGGAGTGGTACCGACTACAGGAACAACAGTTCTTACCAAGTCTCCTCTCCTCTGATGGGTTAGAGGTAAAAACATGAGAGAAGGGAAAAAAATCGAGCAAAGACTAATCAAAACAAAGCACAAGGGGCTGTATTAAAATCAGACAGACAGTACTTCTGGACAGACACATAGAAAGCCTCCCAGGCAGAAAGAAGCTCCTGGCGTGAAGGTAAGAGTTAATTCAGCAGGAGTCCTCCCTAGTGTGTACACCTCTATTGACAGCCCCCAAATGCACCAGACACAAATGGATGGAACGGAGAGAAGAAATAGATAAATCCACAATTATATTTGGAGCTGTCGACGCTTCTTTCTCAGAAATCAACAGAAAAGGGAGACTGCCAATCAGCAGGTGTGTCAGACCTAACAACATTATCGACTGTGCCTCCTTGACATTTACCCACCACTTCTACCGACAGCAGCAGAACACTCACCCGGAGGGCACATGGAGCATTCGCCAGCATCGACCACATCCTCAACAACCAACAACAAGCATGTTCTAAAGAACTAAAATGACACAGCCTACGTCCTCTGGCCATGATGGACGTCGACCAGGCATCAGAAATAGGAAGATATCAACCAATATTTGAATCTAAACTATCAAAGACAAACCCACGACTACTGAGTCTATTCTCACTCCTGGTGACCCTCTAAGTCACTCAGACCACTCCTGGCGACCCTACAGGACAGGGTACAAGTGCTCTGTAGAGTCGCCAAGACTGTCGTCACTATAGCCAGAGCTCAAGGATGCGCATTTAAGGCAGGGAAGATGAAGCTTCGTCTCACAAAGGATGTCAGGAGAGACCAGGCTTTGGAAAGAGACATCAGACGGGCCAAAGAGAGACAGAAAGACAGACCTCTGACGAGATGGACGGCACAGAGACAGAAACAATGACTTGAGCAGGACCAAGATCAGGAGGCTGGAGCAGGAGAGGGCAGGGGTCAGAGCTGTTGTTCCCAGGCTCGCTGTGGGTCGTAGTCCGTTTGAAGGCATCCAAGAGCAACAAGCATCACAGAAGGAACTCAAGTGGTGTCACGTGTTACCTGCTGGACTGTGAACGAAAAGGCCCTCCATCGGAAGGAGAAAAATTGACAGTCTCCTCCTGTAAATGGATATAGCCTTGGGAGCCCACTGGGTGGTCACCAAACATTTATATACATGGTTAGTCGCCATCAAGTCATTTCTGTTCGGAGCAACTGTGGGTTGAAGAGCAAAAACTCCGTAGTTCCTTTGCCCGCCTCACTGACGAATGTTGTACTTAACTCCACTGTTGTGGCCTCCGTGGTCATCGGGTGGAGGGTTGTCCGGCCTCAGAACCGACCTGACAGACTGAGTAATCATTACAGAAGCAGACCGCCTCCTCTACCTCCCTGTGAGCTGGTGGAGGGTTTGAATCCGTGACTTTTCAGTTCTCAACTTAATCCGGTGCAACATCAAGGCTTCTTGAAGGGAAATAGCACACTTGTAAATAACAAAGAATCAAAGGAGTGTCAATTAAGTAATCAGAAAAGAAGAGTCTGTGCAAGCGGAAGAAAGTAGAAGAAATCAGAGAGATAAGAGGAGTATGGTTTATAATTGGGAAAACAATATTCATCCGCATGTGAAGGAATATATGCATTTTTACACGTTGCATGGAAAACTACTTAGTAGTAAAAGCCAGTTATTGATACTGCAATATGAATAAATCTCCAAGAGTTATGCTGAGAGAAAGTCAGACAAAAACCAAGATGAATCTAATACATTTTTATTAACACAAAATATTCTCTTAAAATGGAAATAACCTGTACTACCAGAAAACTGAGGGTAAGCCTGGGGCAAGATCTTAGTAAGGAAAGCAGTATAAAGAAACACGAAGAAATGACGTATCATCTAAAAGCTCAAACTTGTTGTTGACTTGACTCGGATTTATTGTGACTCTGAAGGGCTGAGTAGAACTGCCCCATAAGGCTTCCAAGATGGTAATATTTAGGGCAGGATGCTGCCACATCTTTCTTCCAGAGTATTTGCTGGGAGTTTCTAACTGCAGACCTTGTAACTGGCAGCCAAATGCACTAACCACTGTTCCACCAACACTTCTAGATACAGATATATTGCTGATGGGTTAGGCGCCTTCTAGTCCGGCCTCATGCCAGCAGAAGGAAGCAGGATCCAGTCCTGTGCCATTTTCACCATCTCTGGCTGCACCTGAGTTCATTGTGACAGTCGCTGGGTCAATGCATCAAGCTGAGGGTCTTTCTACTTGACAGTGACCTTCTACTCCACCAAGATACACCTGACCTGTGCTGTGATGTTTCTCAGCTGCTTCCTATGGACATGCACGTTGGATAGTGAATAAAGAAGACTGAGGAAGAGTTTATGTCGATAACTTCGAGCTGCTGTTGGCACAGAATGTCGAATGTCATACATCTGACCTGGGGACAATGCAGCCAAGGTGCTCCTTAGAAGCAAGGATGGGGACATTGGTCTCACATACTTTGGGCGTGTGGTCAGGAGGGATCAGTCCTCAGGAAAGGACATTATGCTGGGAGAGCTGGAAGGTCTGGAGAGAGAAGACCCCTAACAGACGGATGACACAGCGACTGTCACCGCGGGCTTGGGGACGGCGGAGATCATGAAGGTGGTGCCGGAGAGGGCAGGATGTCAACGTGTTGTCCATGGGGTCACTCTGAGATGAAGTTGACTTAATGTTGCCTGATAACAACAGGCGGCCCCAAGAGAACAAACACGTCAGTTTTGAAAGAAATAGAACCAGAACGTGCCTTCGAAGCATGTCACCAGGAAAGACCAATGTCTAAAAAAGAGGCAGCATGTTCGGTAAAGTTGAGGACCAGTAAAAGTGAGGAGAAAACCCTCATCAAAATAGACTGGCACAACAGGCAACCATGAACTCAAACACATCAACATCAGGGAAGACGGCATGTGATCCCTGGTAACGTTCCATTCTGTTATAATTAACGCCATTATGATTCAGTGGCAACTCGACAACAACACAATGGTAGAAATGTGGGTAACTTTTTCATTTTAAAATTTTCTTTCAAGGAAAGTTAACTGTTTAATAAAAGTTTACAACATTGTATTCTGGAGTGTTTAACACATATAAATGTGAAACACATGGCAACACGAAAGCAGAGACAACAGGGAGCACACGGGGGAGCACTGTGGGGGAACACGTGGGGAGCACAGCATGGGAGCACATGTGGGAGCACATATGGGATCACACTATAACATAATGCAGAATAGGGCAAGAGTCATAAATGCTACATTAAGTGGCACAACATTAATTTTAAGAACAACAACAAAACTGCGATGAATTAAGAATGCATATTTTAATCCCTAGCGCAAACACTGAAAACTACCTGTGAAGAGGGACAGTGAGTAAACTAAGAAAGCCTTAAAAGGGAAGACTAAAACGACTTTGAGTGTCTGATTTTCTTCCCCGGTAAGAGAAGGCAAAAACCAGAGGACCGAAAAAAGGAAAAAATGGAACATTAAAAACAAAGAGCAAAACGGTCGGCTTTAAACTCAATTACATCGATAATTATGTTAAATATAAGCAACTAACCATTCCAATTAAAATGTTAGATTATCTTTTAAATCTATACTGTCAGACTAGATTACAAAATGTAAAATCCAATTAAACACAAGATACAAGAAACAGTTACAGCACAAAAATACACGTGGAAAGTTAAAGGATACAAATTACTGTTTACTATGTAAATAGTAATGAGGTTGGTGGGCTACTTCAACAAGAGCAAAGAAAATAATACAAAAAGGAATGTCTGAAAATCTCAAAATCATGATTTGATGCTGGAGAAATTAGCACATCTTGAATAATTTGGTGGAAGCTTGTGCCTACTTTTCTCTACATTTCAGCCATATATTTCTGCCCCATAATATTTTACTATAATAAATCACAGCTATGAACATAACTAAAAATAAGGATGAAAGATTTTTTTAGGAAAATGTAACAACCAGCCATGGTATATGTATTTATTGTCAAACTTCAAAATGTGTGAAATAAAAACTTTAAAGACCAAAGGGAGGAAGAGGGTACTACGTTCACCAACATCTGCCAACATCTCTCCCTCAGCCAGGAATACTCAAATCAGACAACATCGATACCAAACTAAAAACCCTGAGCTTATTGCCGCTGAGTCACTTCTGACACCGAAGTCACAGGGCAGAGTGGGACTGTGTGTGCGGTTTCCGTGGTACCAATGCTTAGAGACACAGACTGCTTCATCATCACCTGAGAGCGGCTGGTGGGATCACATCATCAACCATGAACAGTTAAGAATCATAAAGAATCATAAATAGTAAAGAGCTAAGCCAAGCTCTTCACTTAGAGCTCCTTAAAAAGAAAGAAGGCTATACAATTTTAATATTACCAACACACTTTCTTTATTGATATTTACAGAACATGAACTGAGTCATAACAAAGTTTGGCTAACATTGAGAATGAGAATCCCAGAGTACTTAAGTGTGCTCGTGCAAAACTCATACCTGCACCAAGATGCTATTGTTGGAACAGAGCAAGGGAGCATCATGTGGTTTAAAATCAAGAAAGATGTCTGTCAGGGCTGTATGCTTTCTCCATACCTATTCATCTGTATGTAGAGCAAATAATTTGAGAAGCTGGACTCTACGAAGAAGCATGTGGGGTCAGGTCAGAGGAAGACTCAACAGCCTGCATTAAGCAGATGATACAACCTGGCTTGCTGAAAATGAGGAGGACTTGAAGTGCTGCAGAAGATCAAAGTTCACAGCCTTCCAAAAAGATTGCGCTTTGACATCAAGGAAACACAAATTCTCACCACTGGGCCAATGGGCATTATCATGATAATGGATGTTGTTCCGTGCTGTTGAATTGGATCTGACCAATAGCTGACACTCCAGTGAGTTTAAACAGGAAATGAATCTTACTGGAGAAGATTGTTCCTCTTCCTTCCTTGCAGCAGCTGGTGAATTTGAACTTCATGCCTTTGGGTTGGCAGCACAGCTCCTTACCACTAGGCAACCGCACTCTCCTAACATCACCACAGGTGAGAAAAGATTGACATTGTTAATGATTTCATCGAATCGACGGCACATAACAACAACAACAACAATGATTTCATCTCACTTGGGTCCACAATCAATACCCTTGGTGCTCGCAGTCAAGAGGACATACGCTGCATTGGGAGAATCTGTCAGACTTCTCCAGAACGCTACAGAGAATGATGTCAGTTTAAAAGAATAAGGCGCACATGATCTAAGCCACAGTCCTTTCTTGTTATGTATCTGAATGTTGGACAATAAACAAAAATGACAGAAGAAGAACCGATGTGTTTGACTTGTGGTTTTGGAGAAGAATATTGGCTATTTCATGGGCTGCTGGAAGAACAAACAAACCTGTCCTGTAGAATGTACAATCCTTGGAGGCAAAGACGGTGAAGCTTTGTCTCACATTCTTGTCCATGTTGTGAGAAGGGGCTAGTTATCGGAAAAAGACATCACGCTGAGAAAGATCCGTGTAGGAGAGGAAGACCTTTAACACTACGGACTGATGCAATGACTGTAAACACGGGCTCAAATGTATCAGAGACAATGAGGACGGCTCAGGAAGGACAGGGTTCAAGTCCATTCTTGACAGGGTTGCTGTGAGTTGTGGGCATGGTCGTCTAAGAACACCACCGCCCCTACCCCCACCCCCACCTCCAGTCACGACAAAACACAACTTTTTTTTCAAGTGCACATGGAATGTGCACCAAGGAAGAGCACATGTTGGGCCACGACATACTCCGAGAAATTTCAAAAGAGTGAAAACTTACAGAGCTCTTCTGAATCAACATACTACAATCAGATTGGAAATCAATGTCTAGAACAGCTTCCAAATATTTAGAAATTAAGCCACACATTTCTAACTAACACAGGGAACTATGACGACATAAAAAAGAATTAAAGTCCTTCAAATACAACAATACTGAAAATCTGACATGCCAAAATTTGTGAGCTGCAATTTAGAGAGATAGTGATAGATTTATATTCATATTGAAACAGAGAGAAATGATTAAAAAGTAATGCTATAAGTTACCACTTTAAGAAGGCAGAAAGAGAAAAGCAAATTAAGTCTCAGAAAGATAATACAAAAAATAATAAAGATAAAAGAAGAAATCAGTGGAATGAAGACAAAGCAATAGATTACTGTTAAAACCCCAGCAAACACTTGAGTTTCCAGCCATTATAAAGTAACAAGGACTCATTTCACTCTTTTGTTTAGACAACTAAAACTCACAGAATTATACCAAATAGAGAAAAGTATACTGATTGTACTAGAACTATCTCATAAAATAGAAAAAATGGTTTTAAAGATAGTTTAAATATACTAATTAAAGGGAGATTATATGGTTGCATATAAAACCAACATCTGTGATGTGGAGAAGGACCATCCTTCAAAAGTGAAAACGAAAAGCCGGCAGAAGGAAAATACACAAAACTTATATTAAATTTATTTATCTTCGGTATGGATTGAGACTCAGTATCAAGAAAACAGAGATTCTCACCACTGGGCCGATGGGCAGCGTCATAATGGATGGTGAAGAGATTGAGATTGTTAACAGCTTTAGTTTGCTTGGCTCCACAGTCAACACTCTTGGCACCAGCAGCCAGGAAATTAAAAGACATATTGCAATGGGAAAGTATGCAGTTAGAGACCTCTCTAAAGTGCTGAAGTGCAAAGATATCAGTCTGGAGAGTATGGTGTGCCTGATACAGGCCATGGTCTTTGCAATCACTTGCTATGCATCGGAGAGCTGGACAGTGACTAGGGGTGATAGAAGGAGAATTGATGGCCTTTGAGCTGTGGTGTTGAGTATTGTATATACCATGGACTGCTAAGAAAAATGAACATGTTTGTCCTGGAGAGGGTGAAGCCGGGCTGCTCCTTGGAGGCACGAATTCTGAAGCTTAGTCTGACATACTTTGAACATGTTGCGAGGAGGGACTAGTCCTTGGAAAGGGACATAATGCTTGGGAGGGTGGAGGGACAGCGCAGGAGAGGAAGACCCTTGATGAGATGGATTGATTCAGTGACTGGGATAATGGGGGCAGGTGTATTGGAGATAGTGAAATTGGCACAGGCTAGGGCAGAGTTTAGGGCTGTTGTACATAGGTTACTACGAGTCACAGGTGACTCGACAGCACATAACAACAACAACAACAACAACATAAAATTTTTAAAAATTAAATGTTAACATTAATAAAAAGAAAATTCAGTTAAAAAAGCAACAACAGTAAAAGCATTCATCTCCTTTAAGTAATAAGTGAGTTCCCTAAGGCTGAATAACACAAGCTAGACACCTGAAAAATTCATTTCTCTATGTTGAAGAGGACCAGGGGCACTCTGGAGGCCTTGTACGAGGAGGGTACACTGCTCACCTAAAGGCATTTCAAATCCTCCCACAGCTGGACGATCTCCTCCCATGCAAGTCACAGCCCTGGAAACCCAAATGAGTGTCAGCTATGAGTCGGTGCCTACTTGACAGTAATGCGAGAGAGAGAGAGGGGGAAATAAAATGAACAAGTAGAAAGCAGGCTTAAAAACATGGTACTATTTATAATTGTTCCAAAGAAAAGCAAACCTCACTATGAACCTAACAAAATGCAGATACGGTCTGTCGTGTGGAAAAGGATGAACTGCGGAGGAAAGGCGTTAAAGACCTAGTTCAATAGAGAAGCACAGTGAGCACATGGCCTAGAAGACACAATACGATTAAGACGTCAGGTCATTCAAAATTGATCCACAGAGTTAATGGAATTTCTACCAAAATTCCAGCAAGGTTCTTTAGGGATGGACATGTCGGTAGGTGCCGTTGGAGTTAATGGCATTTCTACCAAAATTCCAGCAAGGTTCTTTAGGGATGGACATGTCGGTAGGTGCCGTTGAGCTGTTTCTGTTTCCTTACAGTGAGAGTAGAGAAGAGGGGGCAAGAGGAGACCCAGCACAGGAGCCTACCCAGTCCTTATTTGAGGCCAGTGATTATGATTATTTACAGCCAAGGATCTCCTGAAGTGCCAAAAAGCAACAATGACAGTTTATAGGGTAAGGTGCACCTGATCCAAGTTGTGGTCTTTCCAATTGCTTGCTGTTGTTGTTGTTGTTAAGTGCCATCTTGAGTTGTAGACAACTCATAGTGACCCTATGAATGAAAGACCTGAACACTTGTATAACTTTCATCGTTTCTCCAAGTTCATAGAGTTTCCAGAGGCAAGCTATTTCGGAAGTGGATGCCACTCCTACTTCCAAGCTTGTTTTAATCGGGGAGCTCCACCCAACACTGTCCATCATGGCTAACCGTTAACGCATTTGACACATCAGTGTCACAGTGTTCAGCTTCACAGCAACCACGAGTTACCTCTGTACGGCAAATGGACAGATCAGTGCTGCAACACTTAGAAGAATTTCACCAAAAACAATTAATACCAGGCCTGAGGACTGCAGATTCAAATCACCCACCTTTGGCTTGGTGGCATAACTTTCTATCCACTAGGCCAACAGAGCTCTCTCTATGTTGCCATTATTGTTGTTGTTAAGTGCTGTCAAGTCATAGACAACGCATATCAACCCTGTTAATGAAAGACCTGAACACATGTATAACTTTCAACTGCTTGCTACACATCTGAAGGTTGGACAGTGAATAAGGATGATAGGAGAGGAATTTCTGTCTTTGGACTGTGGTGTTGGAGACGAGCACTGACTCTACTACGCCATGGGAAAAGAGCAAACCGATCTGTCTTGAACAAAGTGCAGCCCGGGTGCTGCTTAGAGACAAGGCTGGTGAAGCTTCATCTCACAGACCTGGTGCGCTTCTCAGGCAGGACCGTCCTTCGTAAAAGACATCACGATGGAAAAGGTGGAGGATTAGAGGAGAGGAAGACACTCAAGCACATGGGCTGACGCGGTGACTAGAGCTGTGGCTGAAGATCGAGAGGCGGGCATGGCGTAGAGTGAGATCCAGGTCTGTTGCTCACAGGGCTCCTATGAGTCTCTGTCAACTTGATGGCACCTAACAACAACTAGAATTATTCCGAAACATGGATTCAGAGTTTCCGGAGTTACTTCCTATGAAGTTCTAACCAGGGAAAGGAGTCAGCATGATGCAAAATTACCTCTGAATGGTCCAGGAGACAGTGATGTAGACAGAGGTGGCGTTGGCTAGCTCCTTGACCATGGCTTCCCGGTTGGCTGGGCTGATGCCCCACAGCAGGCTTGCGTGGCCTTTGACCTTGGCAAGAACAATGTCCTCTGGTCTGTAGTTCACCAGGAACTGCATGGCCGACTTGGGGTGACAAGGTGAGAAGATGCCCCACATTAGAATCTGACACCCCCCCGTCTGGTTTTACCTTTGTACTTCTTTCCTATTGGCTGACTTTGCATTGTCTGCGCCAATGTCGGGCCTTCTAACTACTGGAGTGTCAACATGGTCTCGTACCAGGAGGGGACACGAAGCAGGGGTGGGATGTCCCTGGGCCGGGGACACTCACCGGGTAGAGAGCATACTGCTGGGTGAGCTGGTCATAGGCCACGTCCGTGAAGGGGACCAGATTCTGCTGCTGAGAGCTCATTGAGAACAGGGTCTGGGGACACACATGAGTAGGGGAGCTGGTGAAGGGGACGCAGAGGGGCAGGGGACGCAGAGGGGCAGGGGACGCAGAGGAGCAGGGGACGCAGAGGGGCAGGGAAGGGTGTTTTGCTCTGAGGAATCCTCCCGGCTCTCTGGGGCAGAATGTGTCTGCATGAAGCCCACATGCTGGCAGGAGCCGGTTGGAACTGGTGGGTAATGAAGTGGAGGGAGGGGCAGGGTGTGTGGGCAGCAAGAACAAAGGTCAAGGGGCCCTCAGAGCTCAGAATCTGCCCACGGCGCCAGCCACCCACCACCTCTGTTCCAGCTACCTCATAACCATTGATGGCGATCTTGATAGACACGTCCAGGGGCTGGTTGGTCACGCCGCCCACCGTCTTCAGCAGGGACATGAAGACCAGAGGAAACCACATGAGGAAGATTAATGCAAGCGTGATCACACCACCAACTCCATACTTGACAGCCTTCTTCTTCCTCTGCCCTGGAGGCTGAGGGTATTTCTGCAGAAGAAGGACAGGCCAGGTGCTGTGCTCTTGGGGAGGACAGATGTGAACTCAAGGCGAGAGGCAGGCTGGAGGAAGACCCTTCAAAGATGATGGAAGGCAGCTGATTCTGGAAACGGCTGGTGGGTACAAGCACTAGGGTTGAGGGAGTTGGATTAAGGTTCCTGACCTGCAGTGCTCCTACCTGGCCAAGGCACACAGCCACCCTGAGTTCTGCTTCCTTGTCTGTAAAGAGGGGACTAAATGGCACCTGCTTCATTGGAGGTGTGAGGACTCAGGGCTTTTTGAGGGTCTGGTTGGAAACAGCAGATGGTGGATGCCATGGATCCAAGACTCACTCTAAGCTCAGGAGAAGCTGAAGTGGCCCCACTGGGAGCCAAGCCGCCTGGTGGGTCTCATGGGACAGCAAAGTCATTGTTCTAGAGGGACAGGTTTTGAATAAGGAAAGAGGCCCTCCACGCCTGTAGGGCACCTGAGCAGCCCCCACACCCACCTTCTCCGACTCCCGCCAACACTTCATGAGGAAGATGTCTGCATACAGGTCCTCGAGGCAGACCCAGTTGGATAGGCTGAGGGCAGTGTCAGTCCACATCCAATCGACCACAGCCCGCAGCTCCAGGAGGAAGGGCACGCAGCGGAACCTGCAGCAGGAGAGGCCGCCAGGGGGATATAGGCACCGGCCAGCAAGAGTCCACCTGTCCATCCACCCAGCCACAGGTCACAGCTCATTATGGTGACTGGAGAGGCCACCAGGAGGATATAGGCACCGTCCAGCCAGCCAGCCACAGGTCACAGCTCATTATGGTGACTGGAGAGGCCACCAGGAGGATATAGGCACCGTCCAGCCAGCCAGCCACAGGTCACAGCTCATCACAGCTTCCTCCCCCAGCTGTGCCATCTAGCTCACCTCGCTCATCATCTATTCATCCCCCCCACCCTCTGAATATTTCTACCAATGCAACCATGTCACCACATCCAATACCCCAATGAAGCCCATCATCTGAGGCACTTCACCACCCCATCATGTGATAGGCTGCAATCACTCCACCATCTAGAACTCTTCTAAGACCTTATTTGCTCAATCTCTTCCAATCCCTCCAGCCCACCACCCCTTCCTCTCCACTAGCTACCTCCCTACTCCCTCCCTTCCAGCATCCCAACCACCTATCATCTTCACCTGCTGAACACCCCTCCCTTCCACCTGCACTACTCCATCTCTCGGGCCACAACCACCTACAGTCTGCTACCACTATCTGTACCCCCACTACTCCTGCTACTCATCTACCTGCACCCCATCCATCCCTCTTGCCCCACCTCTTCAACCTTATTTCCCCAAACCACTCCCACTCCCCCCACCCATGCCATCCCACCATCTGATAAACCCTGACCATCCTGACCACCCCAACTCCTCCCCGTCTCATCAGCTCCATGCTAAATATTAAGGATACGTGGATAAACAAGAGAGACAGCACATTCTCGTGGGGGACACAGCACTGTCAGGGCCTGTGAGCAGGCCATGAGGGAGTCTTTATGCTGAGGCCTGAGGGACAAGCCGGAGAGAGGGGACTTCGGGAAGGGGTTTGGGGTGGGAGGGATGAAGCATTCCCAGCACAGCAGGGCCCAGGAAGAGGGGTAGAAGGGAGCTGATAAAGCCGTTTGAGGGGCCTGGAGGGAGAGGCGGTGAGGAGGGGCACATAGAGAAGCCCGTGACTGGCTCATTACGGCTCCTCACCCTCTCTCAGAGGTTCCTCCCAGCCCTGGACCGGGGCCCCACCTGTCCCTATCTCAGAGACGCCCTGGTCAGCACAAGCTTCGTGAGGCAAGCAGAGAGAGGTTGCACACAGGGGGGCCTGGGGCACGTAGGACTCCACGAGTATGCACACAGGCTGGGACGTGCTGTGCTCTCCACTCTCGGGGGACTCTGGGGCCGACAGGAGTCTGCTCTGCTTGGGGACCCATTGCAGTGACCACATCCTTGCCCTGTGGGTGGATTTCGGTCACCTGCTCCTGGGGTCAGCTCCCACTCACCCTTTGAATAAGACAAAGTTGAGCAGGTTGAAGTTCTTGGTGAGGAAGTTCCCAAGGATGCGGTTGGGGTAGCCACACTTGATCTGATAGGCGGACAGGCCAAAGTAGACACACTTTACTACGTACCAGAGCTGAGCCACGTAGTTGAGACTGAACCGCCTGCAAATGTCCAGAGAGAAGTCAGTGGCCCTGGTGACCAGTGACCCCATGCACATCCCTCCCGGGACCTGAAAGAGGGGCCGCTGCACAGGGCTGTCAACTCGCCCTGAAGCCAAGGCCGCGCACCCGGCTCCCTGGGCCAGGCGGAAACAAGGACCATTATGTGAAGAATAATTGAAGCCAAGGGAGAAAGAAAAACACCTTTTCCAAAGGCTGTGATTTTCAGGTGGCCCTAGGGACGCCTAGCTCCTTCTGGCTTCCTGAATAGGACGCGTTTTTACTTTTATACCCTCATCTATTTTTGACAAAGGAGCTGCAGATGCTAGAGCCTCAGCCGTCTCCAAGCCCCCGTCTCCTGACTGCTGACTCACTGAGATAATCCTCCCATCTTCCCAGTGGGCAAATGGCAACCAGCTCGTTCAAGGACGTGGGCATAACAGGTCCAGCAACAGTTGCAAAAAGAGTGACTTCCTGAGGAAGTAATGTGTTAGGTGTCAGGTAGCTAACCTAAAGGCCAGCAGTTCGAATCTACTAGCTCCATGACAGAATGATGGGTCATCCACTCCCATGAAGACGCACGTCCTCAGACACCTGGGGGTCAGTCACTGTGGGTCAGCAGGGGGCATGTTATTGTTGCTAGATGTCGTCGGGTGCGCCTCCCAGCGACCCTATGGACACAGCCCTGAACCCTGTCCTGTCCGGTCCCGTCCTCACCATCTCTGACACACCTGAGCCCAATGTCACAGTCACGGTGACAACCAACTCATCTCATTGAGCATCTTCCTGGTTTTAGCTGCCCCTCCACCCTCCCGAGCACGATGTCCCTCATACCCAAAGTCTGTGAGACGAAGCTTTGCCGTCTTTGCCTCCAAGAAGCATCCTGACAGCTCTTCCTCCATGTCTGCCTGTGGTCAAAAACCTCACAGAGAGGTTCCTGGGGTCCCCCTGGGGTGGGTCAGACACCTGCTGCTATGGGGTACATAGAGCTTGGGGGACAGAGGCACATGTCCTCTTGTGGCCCTCTCTGACTGGTCAGATGGGCCCTGGACATCCAGCCACTTCCCTGACAGGCCTGCGGCCTGTTGTTTTTGTGGGTAACGAGCAAGGGTGGGTTGAGGAGACTCAGGTGGTCTGAAGCAGCCCAGCCTCAGGTGACACCCCCAGGCTTCCTTGCGGGGCCCTGGGCACTGCCCGGACTCTGTTTCCAGACTGCTGGCCACTCGATCCTTTGAGGAATTGAGGAAATGCTGCCTTCCTAAGTGGCAGCTTGCTTTCCTTCTCTGTGGGGGCTGAGGGGGGAGTGACAAGGGGGTAAGGATACCTCTCAGTGACCCCAGGAAGGATGAAGAAGAGCCAGAAGTGGACGCCGAAGACAAGCAAGACCTGGAAGGCACACTTTCCGAACAAGGTCTTCCGCAGGTAGAGGGCACGGTCCACCAGCATTGTCCCAAACTGCAGGAGCACCATGGTCAGGAAGGCCTCGGGCACCTTGTCCTCGGCCAGTGACTCGGCCAAGTCTGCCGCTGAGTACTTCTGCCGGGGCCAGAGAGGCGGCTCAGGAACAGCTCCCGTCTCCAGGGTGCTCTAGGCCCACATCACAGCCATCCCCCACTTCCATGGGCCACCCCCTGCTGCACCCCAGCCTGTTCCAGGGTGCCCTTCTGACTCCTTCTGGCCTCAGGGTCCACGTCCTTACACCCACTGCCTGCTTTGCCCTGCATTTGGAGGGGTTCCCCCCACCCCTGGATTGGATTCCTTAAAGGCCTCACTCAGCTCAGACCCAAGATTCTCCCTCCCCTCTTCTAACCACTCGACCACTTCACACTCCAGGACCCTGCCCGGCCTCCCGAACCCGGGGTGCAGACCCCCTCTGTAATGAGTAGAGTTCACTTCATACAAAGGTGTTTTAGCCCCTCCCATGAGGACCTCCCCACACCCATGACCCGGACACCAGGCAGGGCCCAGTCCCTGAGACCTGGGGCTGAAGCGGACTCTGTGTCCTCCCCTGTTCCCATCCACCTCCTCTGACTGCTGGGTACAGAGTGCTGAAGGCGCTGGGGGACATGAGGCTAACAGTCCAGCCCCCCTCGGGCACATGCCCCAGCCCTTGATGAATTCTCAACGGAGGCTAGAAGCCCTGGCGGGGAAGAGGCGGTGTCTGCAGAGCCTCGAAGAGCCTCATGCAGCAGCTCACGGATGGACGGTGGCTGTGCCACACTGTCGGCCCCATTTGTGACCAGCTTTCACCTTAATTAGTAGGAGCCTTTCTCAGAAGCAATAAAACCACGGCCCAGCCCACTTGGACGGCCAGGAAGGCAAGAGCCATTTCAGTAATGGAATCAGTGCAATTGCTATTCTGGAGGGAGAGAGAAAGACCACTCTCTGCTATTAGGAAAGCCAAGGCCGATGCTACCCCTGTGGACCGGCTGGTTATTAAGGGTAACTGATGGCTGCCCCACCTCCAGTCACAGGGCAGCTGCAGTGCCATGAATCCAAGGATCCCGGGCACAAGGCGACGTGCTGGGCTCAGCAGTTCCTGCAGACGGGGTGCCTGGGGCTGTGCACACTCACCCCAAAGGCCCAGTACCCAAAGAGGACTATGGCGAAGTTGAGCACCTCCACCAGGAACGTGAGGGCGTACACGTCGCACACTGGACTGGCGTCGGGGTGGGTCAGGTTGTAGAAGAACTGGTGAATGGAGTGTATCACCTGGAGAGATCTGCACGGGAGATGGGGAGGGTGTGGTTCAGCCCTCCCAATGAGGTGAACTTCAATCTCAGCTCCATCTGGAAGCTTCTAGAAGGTTGTTGTGGCTGACTTCCTGGTCTAACAGATGAGGAAGCTGGTGGCAACATTCAAAACCAATACTGGCAAAGAACACAGGCAAGCATCTTCGGTGTTCAAGGACCAGCCTCCGAGTGGATGTCATTCATCCTCCTCATACGCCTTCATTACTATCCCCAGGTGCACTGCCCATGGCCAAAGCCTGCAACTCTAACCGAGATCTCATCACAAGGCAAGTCAAGATGCACCCCTGAGAGTGACTCGATGTGGTGCGGGGAGAACCTGGTACTAAGCATCCCATTCTGAACTTCAGATTCTTCCCCAGCAAGATGATACCAAGGAGTCTTGGCCTCACCACACCATGGGGTGTCTGCGAGGATAAAGTGCTAGACTGGATGTGACCCAGCACTGGAAGTGAGAAAGCTTGGTGCACATGTTTGATTAGCTATGATACAGAGGGAAATCCCACAGGGACAAGTAGGTAGATAGAGAGCTGGAGCTGGGGAGGTAGAAGGATGGATGGATGGGTGGACAGAAGGAAGGAAGGATGATGGAAGGAAGGAAGGAAGATGGAAGGAAGGAAAGAAGGAAGGAAGGAAGGAAGGATAGATGGTGAAAGGAAGGAAGGAAGGATGGATGATGGAAGGAAGGAAGGTAGGAAGA
>NW_006399943.1:1196191-1207294 GCF_000299155.1 Elephantulus edwardii
GATGGATGGAAGGAAGGAAAGAAGGATGGATGGATGGATGGATGGAGAGAGATTGTGGGCAGATGAGTGTAGAAGTAAATGAGTAGATGAATGGTTGGGAAAACGGCTATTGGATCAAGAAATGAATGGGAGGATGGATGAAAAAATGAGTGAGCATGTGGGTGGGCAGATAGATGAATGGTTGGGTAGTTGGGTGGGTGAACAACTGAATGGACAGGTGAGCGGGTGAGTATAAGGATGGATAGTTAATGAGAAGGAAGGAAAGATGGTGGGAAGAATCAAGAGGTGGTAGATAAGTGGAAGGGTAGCTGGATCAAGGGATTAACAGATGATTAGATGGGCGAGTGAATAGATAGATAGCAGGAAAGAAGGTAGGGATGGTGGAAAGGATGGAAAGCTGTGTGGCTGGGCAGATGGAAAGGTGGTTGGATTAGGAGACGGGTGAAGATGGTTGGGTTGATGGATGGATGAATAGGTGAACAGTGGGAAGGAGGGAGGGAGTGGTAGAGGGGATGGAGGGATTGGCAGATAGACAAACAGAAGGGGGTGTGCTGGTTCCCAGGCTCACCTCTCATGTCCTCGTTGTCCCTATTCCTAGATCCCACTCTGGCTCCACCACCCCGTCAGCCTTTCCCCTGTTTGGATGAGGGAATGGAAAAAGGAAGAGTGGTAGGAGAAAAGAAGCGTAGTAGGAAGAAAGAGAGAAGGCTGGGTGTGTAGATGTGAAGGTGCTTAGGTCCACTTGAATGTGTGGACAAAGTTTCAGATACCTGAACTGACTAATATCTAGACTAAAGCAAGGGTGAGTCCATGATCTCCTCCAGTCCTGTAGCGGACCAATGAGAAGAGATGATAGGTGCAATTTTCTTTTTGGTGGAGGGGACCTGGGTCTGGTATCTGAGCCCCATGTGGTCTTCCTCCTCCAGCCTGGTCCTGGCCCTCACATTGTTCATTCTATCTGGGGTCTTCCACCCGGCAGGTACCTCGCTCCACCGCAGATGGTCTGTGCCAGCGCTCCCTGGAGCCAGGTGCTTCTCAGAGGGGCGGGGATGGCACTACCAGCCCCCCCCCCCCCCCCGGGCTCCCTCTCTCACTGCTCCTGAGTGAAGTTCCCTTAATCACCTTTTAACGACATGCTTCCTGGCTTTCTTCAGCTGTTTCTTCAGCATCCTTTCACTGAGCTGCTTTTGGCTGAATGGGAATTTCCTGAGTAGGCGCCATCTCTTCCTGGATACTGGGTCTTGGGGACCCCCTGGCAAGACACAATGCCAGAACCCCTCCCCTTGACCTTTTCTTCAAGAAGATATTTGCACTGGGACCCCCTGTCTGCACCCCAGCTGGGCCCCAATGCCAACCCTCAGGCTGGGAGGGAGGGCGCCACGAGGTCTCGGCCAATATCTAGGTCTGGACTTAAGCTTGCTCTGCTGCTCCTCTGAGCCCACTGGGCTGGTTCTGGACCCCACACGGCACAGAGGAAAGGCTGATGGGGTGGGGGAGCAGGAGCGAGGCCTGGGAACAGGGGCAAGGAGGAAGCGTGAGGTGGACCTGGGAACAATGAGCAGCACACCTCCTCCTGCCCCAGGGAGTTGGGGACCCCAGTGTCCCAGGCTTTCCCAGACTCTGCAGTGGTTTTGAGGCTCCTCCCTGCACCAGATGGTGTGGGTCTGGGGCCCAAGTCACGAGGGATAGCCTACCTCCACACCTCCCTCTCCAGAAGGCAAAGTGGTTGTCTGGCTGCCCCATAGGTGTCTGCTGGGAGTGGGGGTCCGGCCCAGCCTGTCCCCTGTGGTGATCACCACCTACAGCTGCTCCACTTGCTTTTCTTCTCGGCTTCCTACTCAGCTTCTCCTCACCCTGAGTCTGGCCAGATGGCGGCTGGTCCCACAGCCCCAGCTCCTGGTGGGGGCAGATGGGCAGTGAGGAGAGGTGAGAGGTGGCCTGCCCTTGCTGTGCCACCACACAGCTCCCATGATGCACCTCCACCCTCAAGCCAGCCAGAGGACCGGTTGTGGGTGCAGGAAAGGGAAGAGAGATGGATGCTGGACCCATGGAAACCAGGTTCCTCAGAGCCAAAGCTTGGCTCATCTGATGGTCCCCAAAGTGCATTTGTCTAGGGGTGCTCCAGGCCTGACGCAGAAGGAAGGCCTTTGCGAGAGCTGGGTCTGAGGTGGACAGCCTGTCCTCTATCCATAGTCCAGGGGAGTTCACGTCCCTCCTGGGGTCTGAGTGAGCAGAGGCCGTATCCCCACATCTGTGCACGTGGCTGGCCAGTATACCTCAGGCACCAGCAGAAAGAAGAGAGCCTGAGAGAAGGGGGGCTCCTCATGGGGAGCTGGGAGAGGAAGATGTGAAATGGGGGAGCACAGAGTGATCTTCAAGCCCCTCTTCAGGTCACAATCCCTCCAGCCTTCCATGGGCAGGAAGTTGGATGAGAAGTGGTCTGCAGGCCATGAGGAGAAGGCAGGGTGACCTGGGGGCTCTGGATGTTGGACAGGGAATGGAGCAAGTGGGTGCAGGCAGCCAGTGTTCTTTCCCCAGAGGATACTGCCCCTGGGAGGGACCTCAGTCCAGGCCACACCCCGATGGAGCAGAGTTCCACATGGGACGGTTAAAGCGTGACACACTTCATTCCGAGGGACACACTAGCCACACTAGCAACAGGGACTTGATGGGGAGCCGAGGCCAGAGGTTCCCTCAGACTGCACCACCATGACGCCTCCGAGACAGGGAGGTCCCCGCTGTGTGGGCCCGGCTTTCTCATCTGGAGTATGGGCACAGGGCCTCTTGCTTTAATGAAAATGACCAGGAGTCAAAGGCCCGGGTTTGGTGACCCGACCCTGGGGACAGCGTGCCTGCAGAGTGGCACGATGGAAGAACAGCACTGCCAGCTGCAGCAGGTCACAGAGGACGAAGCCGTCCTTCTTCTCCACCCCGACGAGGTTGGGCAGCGAGAACGGCTTCTCTCCATGGACGCCGGCGTAGCGCTTTGTGGTCCAGGGGAGAAAGCCAAACTGCGCAAGGTACCTGACCACCACAGAGACCTAAGAAAGAAGGGAGAAGTCAAGTCACTGCCAGACTGTGACACACACACACACACACACACACACACACACACACTCACAAGGTGACCACCCCAAGGTTGTCATCTATGCAGTTATGTAGAGTCTCCGTATTTCCCACACATGCACACACCACACACACACTACACCTAGACAGACATGGGCTACATCCATGTGCAAACACATACACCGTGCACATCCATGTACCACATACATTTGTGAACACACTACCTATGTGTCACACACACACACACACACACACACACACACACACACACGACTGCCCAGGTAATGCTCATGAGTCTGAGTCGTGGGGACAGCCCATCACCCGTACAGGCTGAGAGGAAGAGTCCCCATCACTGGACAGGCTGAGAGGAAGACGGATGGGCAGCCCGGGGTGGACAGGTGAGGGCTGGTCCAGCAGCCGAGGTGCCCAGCCTCTTCTTTCTGTGAGTGATGACTCCCTTTCTAACTCCTCCTGACATCAGTCTCCCGCAAAGTCAAGTTGATGCGTGGCGGGGGGATGAAGGTGGCTCTCCCAGCCCGCCCTCTCACCAACCAACAGGTAGGAATTTTAAGAGATTATCTTTTTATGCTAAAAAAGGTTCTAAAATGGCTCTGGAAAGAGGAAAAGTCTCCATCCTCCTTCTCCTGAGAGGTATGGGGTGTAGGAAGAGAAGGCCCCCCTCCAAGTCCAGGAGGTGAGGGTCCAGCTGTGTGGCTGGGCAGATCCTCAGTGTTTACGGCAAGCTGACTGCATGGGAGCGCTCTGCTGTTAACCAAGACACCGGCAGTTTAAACTCCAACATCTGGAGATCAGAGTCCGTAAAGTTCACAGCCAAGAAGACTCCAGGGGCAGCTCTGTGGTTGCCGGAGGCCACTGCACGTCAGAATCCACGCCTCGGCTCCACACCCTTGGTGCGCTCTGTTTATGAGTAACTGCCAGCACTCATGGAGGGGCACGGATTCTTCCATACCTGGTATGCGCGTGTGACGCTGTAGTGGAGAAGGTTAGCGGTTCCAGTCCGCCCCCACCCCAACTTCACAGGGAGGTGATGATGGCGTCTCACGTGTGCTCGGGACGTTGTACCACAGGACGTGCAGCGGTGAGCTGAGCTGAGTGAAATACTTGGGGTTTGGGTTCTGTGACAGGTGTCCTGTCACCCCCCTTGGCACCCACCTCTGTGTAGTAGATGGCCACCATCCAAAACCGTGTGGAGGGTCTTGGCACAGAAAGCATGGCCCACAGAAAGGACAGGATGGGAAGAATCATGGAGGAGATGGAGGCCGAGAGCGTGTGGTTGAGAACAATCACAAAATAGCACAGCGTCTCCGATCTGGACTCCACCAGCTGGTAGAAGGCCAAGGCCAGCTTCACCAGGCGAGGCAGACGCTGGTAGAACCCGTCCGACTGCACCAGCTCCTCAGCCCTGTGTATCCTGCGAGGAGGAAGAGACACTGATGGGAGGTCAGGGATGGCTGGACCCCAGCGCTGCCTGGAGAAACCCCAACAGGGTAAGAAATCCCATTTCCCCAAACTCCACCATGGGAACAATTTTTCACTTTCCCAGGGCACTCAAGCGAGAGGTTTCCTACTTAACAGGCTCTCCCCAGACACATTTATAAAAACCAAAACACCACAACATGTGATTTGCAAAAACTGCAAATTCACGGTTCACAGTAAAGCATTTCCAAACAGGAAATAAAATTCAGAGGGCAAACGGCTTTGCCTCCTGGAGGGCCCAGCAAAGACTGTGTAACTTGGCCTGTGGTAGCGTATGCTGAACCTAAGGTGGCTTTCAACCTTTCTAAGCATGATATCCCTCTCCAAAGAGTAGCCTCTCCTAACAGCATGCCCACACTTGGAACCACAATCAACACCCTTGATGTCAGCAGTCAGGAGTCCAGGACATGTATTACACTGCAAAGTCTGTAGTCAGGGACCTCTCTAAATTACTGAGGAGCAATGATATGGTTTGAAGACTAAGGTGCACCTGCTTCAGGCCACGCATGGTCTTTTCAAAGGCTTGTTACATCTGAGAGCTATCCAGTGAATAATGACGCCTTTGAGCTGTGGTGTTGGAGAAAGGTACTGGATGGCCGCCAGAGAACAGAGATGTCTTGGAGATGGATGGCTAGAGCCCCCCTTGGAGGCAAGGACGGCAAAGCTCATTTCACGTACTTTGGACATGTCGCCAGGAGAAGCTGTTCCTTGGAGAGGGACATCACACTTGGAAAGGTGGAGAGTTTGCACAAGAAAGGAAGACCCTCAACCACATGGACTAACAGTGACCACAGCAATGGGCTCCATTGTGTCAAAGATGATGAGGACGGCCCAGGACAGGACAGGGCACAGTTCTCTTGTTGGTAGGGTTGCTATGGGTTCTACTTGACTTGATGACATCTCACAGTAACAACATGCCCAAACTATGTCAGATGAAGATTCATCATCCTTGCCTCTAACCTGTCCACCATGGGTGACACTGGTGGCATTTGAAATGCTGGTGGCATAGCTTTCAGCACCACAGCAACATGGAAGTCAACACAGTATGACACGAGGACAGGTCAGTGGTGGCATCTTCCGTTGCTTCATTTGCTTGTGGAAGTTGGACGACGAGTAAGAAGATTGGAGAAGAACTGATGCTTTTCAGCAGTGGTATTACGGAAGGAGGTTGGAGAATATATACCACAGGTTGCCTAAAGAAGTCCAGCCAGAGTGCTCCTTAGAGATAAGGGTGGTGAGACTGTCTCACGCACCTCGGGCACGTTGTCAGGGGAAGCCCGTTCCTGGAGAAAGCTTTACTGGAGGCATGTGTGTGTCAGTCAAGGGTGCCCACAGTCCCCCGTCTGTCCTGTTCTGCAGGGCCCCACAGAGACCTGGTCATGTCGCCTGGCTGCAGCTCTGGCCCCTGTGTCTCCCTGGCAGAGGTGGTTCTCAGGGCGCAGTCCACAGACACCCGTCTCCCCTGCAAAGACATTTCAGCTTTTATATGAAGCAAAAGCAAGGAAGAGAGAAGAAAACCAGGAGGAGGAGAGGGAAGGGTGTCAGGCTGACGGGGCGCTGATGTGCAACCCTGAAATGTGCGTCTCGGGACCAGGCAGGACCCTGGGCCACAGGTGACCATGGGTGACCATGGGTGACTACAGGTGACCACAGGTGACCATGGGTGATCATGGGTGACTACAGGTGACCATAGGTGACCACAAGCAATTATGGGTGATTATAGTTGATCACAGACAGCATAGGTGACCACAAGTGATCACAGGTGACCATGTGTGATCATGAGTGACTGCAGGTGACCATAGGTGACCACATGCAAATATGGGCGATTATAAGGTGAACACAGTGACCACAGGTGACCATGAGTGATCAGGGTAGCTAGTAGGCTGGGGTCTGGACACTCAGGAGGCTAAGAGACAGTGAGGCCAGCAGCAGCCAGCAGGGGCTAACTCCAGGTGCCCGTCCTCATCAATGCGGGGATCTCTCAGGGTTGTGGGAAAGAAATTGCTACTCAGGCTGGAGCCACGGCCAACCGCACCGGACTTGCCTCCGTGAGCACCCGCTGCCACCAAGCATGCCGTTCCACTCGCAGGGTGGCTGCCCTGGTGACGTGCTCTCCGCTCAGTGCCCGCAGGGCCTCGGTGACATCGTCCAGCAGCACCTTCCCTAGCACCCAGAGGAGCCGGGCCATGGCCATGAGCCCCTGGACAGTGCCGTCTGTGGGAAGAGACAGAGAAACACCCCGCTGTAACTGCCATGTCTGCTGGGTGAGACAAGAACAGGTAAGAGCAGCAGAGCTCTCGGCCGCCACGTTTCAACCTGCAGTGCTTCCCGGAAAACCAACCCCCGCTCATTCCTGCGCTGGCGGTTGTGAGCTGTACGGTTGGGGTTGACTCACAGCTGATCCCCCAGCAGGTTTTCAGAGGCAGAAATCACACGAGAGAAGGTTGCCCATCTTTCTCCCAGGGAGCAGCTGGTGGATTTGAACCGCATGCCTTTGGGTTGGTAGCACAATTCCTTACCCACTGGAGGGGACCTCAACTCACAGTGACCCTGTGTGAGCCAAACTGAACTATGGCCATGGGGTTCCTCTGAGCGGTGATCCCACAGAGACAGATCTCTGGGCCAGTCTTCCAAATAACCAACCTGCTGATCAGAGTCCAAAACAAACCCCGTGCACCACCCAGGAACCAGAGGTCATGTGCTGTCGCACTGCTCACACACTACACGCCACACATTGGTGCTTTATGCAAAGAGGGCGGAGTTAGTATTAGTGTTCTGACCACCGTCACCTGCTGTGCACATCCTGTTCCCTGTGCCCTGGATGAGGTAGGAGGAGAGCACAGTGTTAATACCAGTATTTACAGCTGCTATCTTGTATTGAGCACATTTTATACTCTCAGCAGTGGATATTACATGAGGAGAGTGTGATGTCTGCACTTTAACAACCATGTATACTGAGCAGAAAATTCCATTCCCGGGTGTCATCTGAGCAAAACGCGGTGCTAGTGTCTGTGCTAGAATCACTTCCTGGACCTTGTGAGAGGAGCACTACACGAGGAGGATAGAAGCTAAAGAAAATGAAATCACATCCACAAGGACCAAAACTTGACCTTGAGTTTGTCTCACCTGAATTTAAACATTTTCTCCAGAACAGGTTTGAGGCCTTAGATGCTAAGACCAGGTAAGCTGTGGAAGGATATCAAGAATATCATCCATGATGAGTGCAAAATGGTCATTACAAAGACAGAAGAGGAAAACAAGACCAGGATGGATGTCAGACGACACTCTGAATATCGCCCCAGAGCACCAAGAAGCCAAAGCCAAGGGAATTTGAAATCAGGACGTCAAGGAGCTGAACAGAAGATTTCAAAGGGCAGCTTGGGAAGACAAAGCAAAGTACCTTAACAAAATGTGCAAAGAGCTGGAGTCAGAGACTCAAAAGGGACAAACTCACTTGGCATTTCCTAGGCTGATGGAACTAATGAACAAATTCAAGCCTTGAGTTACAATACTTAAAGATGTTACGGGCAGAATATTGAATGATTCAGGAAGCATCAAAAGAAGATGGGAGGAGTATTCAGAGTCACTGTATCAAAAAGAATTGGCTGACACAGAAGAATTTAATGAAACAGCATATGACCAAGAGGCAATGGTGATGAAGGAGGAAATTCAAGCCATTCTGAAGGAACTGGAAAAAAAAAATAAGGCCCCAGGAACTGATGGCATACCAACTGACATATTTCAGCAAACTGATGCTGCCCTAGACATGGTCACCAGGTTATGCCAAGAAATCTGGAGGACAGCTACCTAGCCAGCTGACTGGAAGAGATCCATATTTATTCCCATTCCATAAAAGGGTGATCCCACAGAATGTGGAAATTATAAAACAATAACACTAATAACACACACAAGCAAAATCTTACTGAAGATCATCCAGAAATGACTGGAAGAGTTCATCAACAGAGAACTAGCAGATGTGTGGGCTAGGTTTAGAAGAGGCTTTGACACTAAGGACCATTGGCATCAATGTCAATGTCAGATGGATCTGTCTTGTAAGAGAGTATCAGAAGAATGTCTATCTGTGTTTCATCGACCACACAAAGGCATGTAACTGTGTGGATCACAACAAACTGTGGCTAATCTGAGAAGAATGGGAATCCCAGAATGCCTGATGGTGCTTATGGAAACCCATACTTGGACCAGGATACAGCCATCAGAACAGAGCAAGGGAACACTACATGACTCAAAATCAGGAAAGGAGTGCCTCAGGATACATCCTGTCTCCATAACTTTTCAGACTATATATGGAACAGATCATTCAGGAAGCTGGTCTTCATGAAGAGGAATGTGGCATCAGAATTGGAGGCAGACTTATCAACAACTTGACTTATGCAGATGATACAAGCTTGCTCGTTACAGCTGGGCAGGACTTGAAGCATCTTCTGCAGTCTTCCATGTAGATTGAAGCTCAACATCAAGAAAAGGAAGATTCTCACCACTGGGCAAACGGACACCACCATGACAGATCAAGAAGAGATTGAGTTTGTCAATAATCTCAGCTAGTTTGGGTCCACAATCAACAGTCTTGGAACCAGAACCCAGGAAATAAAAGGACAAATTAAATTAGGAAAGTCTGCTGTCAGGGACCTCTCCAGAGTACTGAAGTACAAAGATGCCATTCTACAGGCTACGGTGCACCTTATCCCGGCCATTTTCTTCATATTTATTTGCTGAGCATCAGAGAGCTGGACAATGAATAAGGATGACAGAAGAATTGATCCTTTTGAGTTGTGGTGCAGGAGAAGAATACTGAAAATATCAGGGACTGCCAAAAGAACAAACAGGTCTGTTCTGGAGAGGATGAAACCAACTTGCTCTCTGCAGGCAAGAATTTGGAAGCTCCGTCTGACATACGTAGGGTATGATGCCAAGAGGGACCGGTCCTCGGAGTAAGACATCATGCTTGAAAGGGTTTGGAGAAAGATACCACGCTTGAAAGGGTGGAGGGACAACACAGGAAAAGAAGACACTGCATGAGACGGATTGACCCAGTGATTGGTGTAGGTGTGTCAGAGACAGTGAGATTGGCTCAAGACAGGGCTGAGTTGATAGCTATTGTGCATAAGGTCACTATGAGTTGTACACAACTTGACGGCACATAAATACAACATGAGAATGTGGTGCTAATGGCTGTGTTACAGCTGCTACCATGTGCTGGGCACATACGACAGTCCCTGTACTAGATGTCACAGGAAGACAGCACGGCAGCGTTAATGTCTGTCGTAACCACCATTGCGAGCTGACCACATACTACACTCTCTGCAATGGACGTTATATGAGGAGGTGATGTTAATGCCTGTGTTCTATCTGCTGTCGTGTGCACCTCCTACATTGTCAGCAAAATTGATGTCTGTGTTATAACTGCGATTGCATGCTGAATACATACTTTACTCTCTACACTCGGCAGGTTTTGGTGGTGACACTTTAATCTCACTGTCATCCTCTGTTTCGGGCTTTTCATTTCCCACCTTGCTCACATAGACACTGTGGTCTCAGACGTTAACTGCTTGCTCAAGGTTACACGAGCCAGAGAGGGTGGAATCTCTGAGCTGACACTCTTTGCTCTGAAGCCTCCCTGAGGGAAGGCTGTCCAAATCCCTGAGGAGGAAGACCCGGGGTGAGCCTAGTTGAGCCTGAGGCTAAGTTGAACTCCAGACTTGACGAGTCACTAAGGACTATAGTCTTACAAGCTCGCCGTCCATACCAGGTCCATCTGAACTCCCTGCTCCAGCCTCCACCTCAGCTCTGCCCGTCACCAGCTTCTCACCCCCTAGAACAGATCAAAGAAAGAAAAGGTTCCAACTTCCATTGGAAAGGCCCATCTGTTTTTGTAAATGTTGGTGGCACCATGGTGAGAGTGCTTGTGTGTGTCAAAGGCAGGCATGCTGATGGGTCACGGGACTCGGGGTCTACCCTAAACACACCCCCTATGGTGAGCGTATCCTGGAAGCTCATTGGCACGTGGTGGGCATATTTTGAGGCAGTCACTGGTACACCACAGGCACCAATGTCACATTATTCCATAATAAACTTCATTCCAGATGCCAGAACGAGCAGGCTCCTCTAAAGAGGTGAGACTCTCATTCAGGTTGGCTCCTGCTTATAGTAAGGGCCTATAGGCACTTGGCAGATTATATATATTATAATTTACCTATGTCTGCGTCTGTCTGTCTGTCTCTATCTATCTATCTATCTATCTATCTATCTATCTATCTATCTATCTATCTATCTATCTATCAACTGTTGTGGACCAACAAGTTGGAACTAACCCATAACTGACCTTCCTATAGGTTTTCAGAAGCAGTAAATCACACAGGAGGAGACTGGCCAACCTTTCCTGCCAAGCAGCTGGTGGATTTGGATCATTTGTCTTTGGTATGGCAGTGTAGCTCCTTACCACTAAGCCACCAGAGCGTGCATGTGATCTCTCTCTCTCTCTCTCCTCTTCTCTCTCTCTCTCTCTCTCTCTCTCTCTCTCTC
>NW_006399943.1:1207454-1217470 GCF_000299155.1 Elephantulus edwardii
CTCTCTCTCTCTCTCTCTCACACACACACACACACGCACACATCATTATATGTATGTGTGGTGTGTGTGGTAAAATACTGTTGAGTTAGAAGAGACTTAGAGTGCAGCAAATCACATGAGAGTTCATTGCTTATCTTTCTTCCATGGAGCATTTGTTGGATTAGAAATATGTACCTTTGGGTTGGCAGCACAACTCCTTACACTAAGCCACTATAGCATGTGCGCTCTCTCTCTCTCTCTCTCTGTCTAGATATATTGTTATATCAAATTGGAACTGACTCATAGCTGAGCCTCCCGCAGATTTTCAGAGGCAGTAAATTTCATGAGAGGAAATTGCCCCTCTTCCTCCTCCAGAGCATCTGGTGATCCAAACCATGTGTCTTCAGGTTGGCGCCACATCTACCACTGAGCCACGATGGCATATATCTGGGTAGCAGCTTTGGTCAAGCAGCCATAAGTTAAAGGCACTACAGAAAGCAGGCTTCATAGAATGCTTATCTCCTCCTGATCTCTCGGGCTCACGAGTTCAGCAACCAGGACACTGTCCCAGTTGTGAGGATCACCTTCATCATGCCCCCCCCTTCATGAGGGCATATAAAAGACCCCAAATGCCTTCCTAGCGTGTCTATGATCCCAGCGTTACAGCAAAATCCACTTGTTAACTACAAAATTCCCAGAAGGGCCACGTATGGATTAAAGACACCACACAGACCCCACTTTGCCCTGCGGGGCTGTGCCTCTTCTCTGCTGCGTCCCCCCCCCACACGCCTCTCCCCGTGGCACCTTCGTCCCGACTCCTCAGCCTGAGCGCGGACTTGGAGCTGTTGGTCCAGGCGTCGTAGGCGAGCTGTAGGGAGAGAGCCACAATAAATCCCCCTCAGGTCACTGCCGTTTCAGACTCATTGGGGCCCAGGCCTTCCTTTTCCTCCTTAAAGGTCACAAAATCCAATTAGAAACATCTCTAACTGTATGTGCTTGTTGTCGGTAAGCTTTAAATAATAAAACTCAGACCGAATGAGACTAATCGGGGCAGATGGAAAATCGATGTCATATTTGTTCCAAGTAATTTCCTTTTAGAAGAGAAAGGCTCATAAGGGGTAGGTTGTGGATTTTAAGATGTTTAAAGTTGCTTCTAGACATTGGGATGTCAAAGTCAACCCCAAATGGATTTTCTCAGGGTGATCCTAGCCCTGTTCTCGAAAAGTCAGTGCAGCTTGGTGGAAGGGCTAAGCCTGGAGGTGGTATTTCTGAATCATCTCTAAGTAGTTCTGGCTTTGCCAAAAGTGGAGAAAGAAAGGGACCCACAACAAGTTAGACTGACACAGTGAGCGCAGCAATGGGCTTACATGTGTCAGAGATTTTGAGGATAGCACAGGACAGGACAGGGTCCAGGTCTGTTGTTGCTGAGGTCACAATGAGTTGTACGGTACTCATCTAACACCAACAATGACGACACAGGGCAGATGAGGTGACATATGGGATTCCTTCACATCCTTAAATAATCTCTAGAGGGAACACGCTCAGTGAAAATGCATGTGAAGAACAGGGTAGCTGTTCGGCTAAAGACCGGTGGAACCCTCAAGACGGTGGCCCTTCATTGCCTTTCAAGTCTAGAACTGTACTCATGAACTCAACCTTGTGAGTCAATATCCAACCGCATGCTTGAGAGACCTTTAAGATGATCAATAACTTGAAAGCGGAACAGTCTTTCGAGCAGTCAACCAACAAGACCAAAGACGACAGCCTTGGCCTGGGGATAGAGCTCAGAAGGCAAGAAGGGAGATCAAAGGAGGACAAACAGACACAGGAACTGCAGGTAGGAAACGGGAAGAGCGACGTGCCTGTGTGGGGCTTGTAATCAACCCGCACCAATCGTTAAATAGAAGATCAGTTGCTCTGCGAATGTTCACACAAATCACAGCAGAGGGTTTGGAGTTGTTCTTTTGACCATGTGATAGGATCTTCCAATAACAATAGTAAAAAAGAGAATAAAATTCACACTTAAGGGTAAGAAGAATCCCAAGACACAGTCTTGCTTGACAGTGAAGAGGACTTGAAGTGCATGCCAGCAATAGTGAAAATGATGCATCATTTTGATCTGTCCTGCATACAGACCATGCGTCAGAATCAGCAACTAACAGCCAGGTGACTGTCTCCTTACAGCTCAAAATCTAATCCACTGGGATGGACCAGTCAGCTGTGGATACACACACACACACCCACACACACCCACACACACACCCTGTCTTTTGGCATGGTATACTTTGAAGGGAGAGTCTACCCAATCACCACCCGAAACCATTGTGGGCACCTGGCAAGCCGTCTTGGCCTTTGTCACGTGGTCTTTTCTTTCCCCTTTGCTTTCTTCCATAGACTCTTCATCCTCACTGTCTGTCTCAAAAAGGCTGTAACTGCCATCCTGAGCCCCTGAAAAACACGTCCACCAAAGAGACTGGACCCTTTGCTGATAGACCCCAGCACCAGACAAGCCTGTGGGCGTGTTATCTGCATGTTATCTGTGCCATTTCCTCCTTCCTGGCACGTTCTACAGCAGAAGCAAGGGCTGTCAGAACAGGTTCAGGCGGCTCCCTAACTCGATTTAAATGATGTATAAGTGTTGGTATTTCTCATTAGACCCCTGTGGGTTTCCACTTCCCTATTCTATCCATCTACCTCATTAGCCTCAGAGGCCCCAGCCCCAGGTCTTTCCCTGTTACAGACGCTCACAGTCACTTGGTGTGTCATTAGTGATAATGACAGCAAGCCGCCCCCAGGAGAGGAGGAATGCTGACATTGTGGTCGAGGGGAGGGAGTCTGGCTCCGCGTTTCTAGGAATCACAGGGACTTGTTCTCATTACAACAGGGAACTTACATTCCTGCCACAATCGTTGTGTATCCAAAGGAGAAAAAAAAGAGTCCCCCTCTCATCAAGTTGGTTTTCACTAATGGTGACCTCATGTGGCAAAACAGACCTGTCCACAGCGTTACTGTGGCTTCAATGATTACATAGCAGCTCGTTTCATTTTTCTCCCAAAGAGCACTTGATGGGTTCCATCCTCCAAACTTCTGGTTGGTGTTTGCTGTGTGCCACTGAGTCAGAACTGACCCACAGCTGACCCTCCAGCACATTTTCAGAGGCATTAAACCACACAGGAGACGACTGTCCATCCTTCTCCTGTGCAGCGGCTGGTGGATTTGAGCCATGTGTCTTTGTTTTGGCAGCACAGCTTTGTACCAGCACGCCACCAGAGCTCCCTCAACTCTTAGTTAGCAATGCAATGTGTAGCTTACTACAATGTGTTTCCTAGAAAATGAGTCAACTTTTAGGGACTCTGGAAACTAAGGGGAGCTACCTGAGCCAGCTGGCCCTGCTACCCAGGACGTTAGTGTTCTGGGAGTCTTGGTGCATATGCCCCGTTAAAGAGCGATCACTTACCAGAAGGATGTGTCATCCATGGCTGCCACCACTTCTTCTTGTCTTCATTTTCCACTGTGCCGAAGTCATCTAAACACAAAGGGAACCCAAAAAATCTATCAGCCTTTACTGTCCTGGACCAGGTTACAGTTATTGAAAAGAGGACCTGAATTTGTAACAATTCGTTTTTGTTCACCAGCAACAATAGAAGAAGAAGGCAAGTCAGGAATTGAAATATGTGGCTAATTGTCTCTATAAACAAGTATCTCTTTTGCCATGAGATCAGAGGACCTAGATGATGCCCAACTATCGTTATTGAATGTTTTCTTTAAAAAGAGTTTAAAGAAGAATCCTGACCAAAGGGGGGCGGGGAAACAGAACCTCATTTTAAATTTCTGTTGCTAATTGTTGTTGAGTTGATTACAAATCATAGTGACTCTGAATAACTGATCAAAACCTTGTCCTCTCCTGTGCCAGTTTTACAATCTCTGACATTGTTACATAATCACTGTTACGGCCACTGTGCCAACCCATCTTCTGAGGGTCTCTGGATTTTCCTGTGGCCTCAAGATTTTCTGGAGCCTTGGATGTGAATCTACTTCCAATGTTACTGTATAGAGACAATCTTTAAAACGTCAGTAAAAAAAAGGGTAAAGAATGTCTGCTTTAAATACTGCCTAGTTCCACTGTTGTAAAACAGGACTGACATGGGGGTTGGGGAGGAGACTGAGAAAGAAGGGATAAATTGTGTCTACTGCATTGAAACATGCAGATGAGATGAGACAGAGAACTGTTTAAAAGGGATATGTGGTTAGGTATTATGGTCAGGACAGGAGTCCAGAACGAAGGCTGCATAGTGGAGTGGACTTGGAGGGAGGGATTGTATAACAATGAAAGAATTTTTCTTTTACTTTTCAAAAAGAAGAGTGAACTGGAGGGGAGAGGTGGCAGGGAGAAAAGTGCAACACTGAATGAATGGAAATCCAAAAAAATCTCTGTGAATGTTTATGAAAATGAATAATAATAATAATAATGTCTGCCTTGAGCATTGTAGTGTTTTAAGAATTGCGTGGAGTCACGTTGACAACAGCACCTAGACAGGTTAGACAGGATCTTCCTGGGGCAGTACATTTATGGTAATGAGGCAAGGACAGCTCAGAAAAGGAAGGGGGAACCGGGCACAGCTTGAAGACTGTGATCAAGGTGACTCTGGAAGTCCTACAAGCAGAAGAGCTGGGTTAGTGTGTGCTGTCTCGAGCTGAGGGGGCCCTGGTGGCACGGCCTGGAGGGCGTTGTGCTGCTCAGCCACAGGCCATGCCTCTCAAGCTGCTTGAATCTACCCGCTGCTCTGTGGGAGAACACGGGCCTCTCCTCCCGTGTGACAAAGTCTCAAAGCCCAAATGTAGAGCCAGTCAACTATGAGTCAGCTCTAACCCGAGGCAATGAGATCGTTGAATTGTCTACTGTGTATATTCTCAACAACAACAACAACAAGTAAAAATAAAATACAATGATCATTTTAAAATGAAATAAAGAAGGGCCTGAATTAAGGCGGCATAGGTCTTCGGGACTGAATAAATGAAATTCAACTTCTTGAGCACTTTTTTAACCCTTCCCCACTCTATTGCCTTATAAAATAATTAGTTTGGGCCAATTAATTAGTGCAAGTAAAATTTGAAAAGGTAATGTCTAAATAGCTTGAAGTCTTATTTCTAAGGGAGTCTGTTCATAAGCAGACAAGCTCTCCTTTAAAAAAGAAATAAATGATCCTCTGTAAAGATGTCTTTGTTCAATACTTTGGGAAATCAGTTTCAATACTTTTTTGAATTTGAAAGTACGAAGATGGAATCTTTTATTTTTCTTTCCTTAAAAACACCATAATTCAGTCTTGTTACTAATTCAGACAGTCTGTCCCTCAATTAGGGAGGTGAAACCATCTATCACACCTGCATACAAATTGTCAGATAAAGCAGAGCCATCTTAGTGGTTGGAAGCCAAGGGGGTGGCATTACAATCTTCACGGGGTTCAACCCCAGAGAAGAAAATCTAGTCCAATTTAAAAGCAACTAGTTTCCAAAGACATTTTCTTTATTTCACGACAATAAAAAAAAAAAAAAGAAAGAAAAGAAAAGAAAGAAAAAATCTTCTTTCCTCCAGCCACCTGGCCCTTTGGGGGATTTCTTATTTTTGGAAACATCTCAGAAACTGAAAAAGGGGAGAAATTGCCTTCTAAGTACTTCTTTTATTCCCAGAGAAAGTTCTTCTGGATCAGGGTGGGGTGGGGTAGGGGATTATTCTGCAAACGAGGGAGGGTCCTCTTGAAGAGTTTGGTTTATGGTTCAGAATTTCAACTCAAAGCACAATTCCAACCTCCCCCACACCAAAACAAAACAAAAAAAACCAAACCAAAACAAAACAAAAAAAACCAAAACAAAACAGTACTTCTTTTGTACCAGGAATGGGACAACAATGCCTTGCTGACTTCTGGAGTTGGGTAGGTGAGTGTGGTGGAAGAGGTGTGAGTTTACTGTCCCTGCACCCAGGCGACTGACACAGGGCACTAGCACACACTCACAGCAGCACCTCACCTCTGTCAGCAGCCCCTCTCACATCCCCCTTTCCAGCCAGACAGCTCTTGCTGATAGCCAAATCCTCGGAACGCCCGCTGGCTTTCTGCAGAACAGCGATTTTCTTTTGTTTTGTTCTGATTTTCTCTATCCTGGTGATTGAAGACAAACAGAGAGCCATTTTCTCCTGTACTAGGGAAAACTCTTTTTGCCATTTTGCTGGGTTTATTTGTTCACACTTTCTCCTAAAACTTAAGGCTTTGAGGAAGCTGCTTTGTGCCCTGAAACCAAGTCTGGCCAGCTTGCTGCTTCCCAATTTCAGTTAATACCGAGTAGGCTTGTAACCCACCAGCTTCGTCTGGGGGCTGCGGGATGAATAGGAGGAGGAATTACCTGTTCTAAGCTGACCAGTGTCCCAGAAGACAACACACATCATCAATGTCAGTAATGTCCCCCCAATGCCAAAAGAAGAATGAGTTCATTCCTTAACGTCATGAGATAAATCTTTTTCTAAATTTGTTGCTTCAAAGTTGGATTGGATTTTTCTTTCCTTGGGTTGAACCCACTGAAGAAAGCAATGTCTTCCATCAGCTCTTGTCATGGTGTCATGGATTGAATTGTGTCCTCCCCACCTCTCACCTCAGAATACCTGAGTGGAATGAAGTCATGTTCAAGTTATGCAATAGCCCACCATGGTCTGAGAAGGTAATCAGTTGTAAGAGGGTGAAGGGTGGGGTACAGCACCCTCAATCCCTTCACAGCTTTGGCCCAATGCGATGGGAGTCCCCTGAGGTGCAGCAGATAATATCTTTTCAGTCACAAGAGATAAAAGGGGAGGAAAGCCAGCAGAAAGAAGAGACTGTCAGTACCGTCAAGAAAAAACCAGAAGTAGAGTGTGTGCTTTGTGCCCAGGTCTCTATAACGGGAATAAACACAGAAAGGCTTCCCCTAGAAATGGAAACCTGGTGTGGGCTTACAGGCTGCTAGTCTAGAAGGGAGTAGGTTGCCGTTGGTCCTCACTGGCAATGCCTCTCTCAGAGGGGCTGTGAAGAGCTAAGACAGCTAGCAACCACAGAGACAGGTTGATTCAGTGATTGATATGCAAGGTGTGAGAGACAGGAAGTTGGTGAGATGCTATTTTGGGATTCCTCAGATTGAAATTCCCAAGATGCCTGTGCCCACTGAAACTCTCCAACCCCAAACTCTTGTCCCCACTTGTGACCAAGTGATGTAAAGAACTCTAACAAGATGGACATATGCTCCCTCCCCCAACTTCAGCCCTCCACACAGTCTGGTTTCTCCAACAGTATCTGCATTTTAAAGTTGACTTTAAGGCAATTAACTTTTAAAAATCTAGCCCAACCCTAAGCATTAACATCCTTGAAATAATTTGTTTGGTGTTTTAGATTTTAACACCTGTAAGGTAGGGTGATGTCATGCTTGGGAGGGTGGAGGGACAGCACAAGAGAGGAAGACCCTTGATGAGATGAATTGATTCAGTGACTGAGGAAATGGGATTAGGTGTGTTGGAGACAGTGAAACTGGCACAGGATAGAGCAGGGCTTAGGGCTGTTGTACATAAAGTTACTATGAGTGGCAGGTGACTCAACAGCATATAACAACAACAACAACAACAACAAGGTAAGGTGAAAAATAGGAAGTCCCTCCATGAGATCGATCTACATCATGCTATAATGACGAGTCAAGTGCAGGTGAGATTCTGAGGACAGTGCAGGCCAGTCAGGGTTTGTTCTGTTGCACTTGCACTTGGGTTCTGTGAGTGGCAGCTGATGCAACAATCCCTAACAACAACAGAACACCAACGGATTCTTGGTTGTGAAGTAGTTAAATGCTCAACTGCTGAGGGGTTGGTAGTTCAAATCCACCAGGTGCATCATAGGAGAAAGACTTGTTGATCTGCTTCCTAGAAAATCCTATGGGGAAATTCTCCCCTCTCCTATGGGGTTGCCATGGGTCGGAACTGACCCATTAGTAATGGGTTTGGTTTTGTGCTCTACTTTTTAAGGTGCATTAAAGTAAAACTGTGCTCATTAAGAAAGAAAAAAAAATCCATGTAGCTGTAATGAACCTTGGGGTGCCACCCGGGGAGTGTGTGCTAGAAGTCAGTGAAGGTTGGAGAGGGGCTTTGTTTCCCCTCTAAGCCTGGTGGGGACAGCATGTTTGACCAAGCCAGAGAGTCTGAGCTGCAGAGAGCTCACAAACCCCTGCTTCATCTAAGTGCTGCATTAGGTGAGGGCTCGTTCCAGAAGCCTGCGTTCCCATCACCGTCAAGAGCTCCGCCTTTGTTCTCAAGTTAGAAGAATCAGGCAGCAATTTTTGCCACCTCCGTCCACTGATTGACCCACATCTGTCTCATTAGCGCCCCATGCTCCAAACTCTGGTACATTTCCCATCTTACAGCAGGCTCTTTATCTTGGTGAAAGTGAAAAATAAAAGGAAAAAAGAGAATTAAAGGAGAAGTCTGCATCAAAGGAAGAAATATCAGTAAGAGAGTGGCGAACTCTTTGGAAGGGTATCTTTCCAGAACAAAACAAAAGGCAACCTACTGTCTCATGGTGACCAATCTGGATTTTTCCTCTTCTTCTTCACAGCGTTCCAGCACCTTCCTGCGGGACAGCTCCAGCAACCGAGCAGCCCTGGGTGTGCAAAAACTGATCATTTCAAATGAAGTGATACCTTTAATGGGTTCTACTGATAAACAGTCACTGTAAATCTTTGAGACTAAGTGTAGGGATGAATTGTATCAGTCATTCAGATAACAACTTACTGACAGTGAATTGGAACCAAGTCCTACTTGACCCTCTAGCAAGCTTTCAGAGGTTGTAAGTCCCACAGAAGGCTGTTGGCCATCTTCCTCTGGAACACTAGCTAGTGGGATTGATCCACCCGCTTTGGGTTGACAATGCAACTTCTTAACTATGGGGCCACCAGAGCTTCCTTCCATATAACAAATAAGTCTGCAAGGTAGGAATCTTTTTCCTCTTTATCTTCTTTAAAAAAAAGCAAGAAACTAGAGGACACAAAGGCCAAATTTAGCTCAATAGGTCAAAGACAAACCAACCATTCTTGGAAGCTTTGTATATTCCTTAGTGAGTGAATGAAGTACTTGTACGATAATGAAAACCAACAATCTGAAGATGGAGTGTGTTGAGCTAGGGCTTCAAGGTGAGAAGAGTTTGCTTTGAGGGGCACAGTCTGACTGGAGTATCTGAAATCTGGGACATTGACCTTCCCTACGGTGTGGTCATTCCCTGAACAGTATACCCGTCCCTCTTTGTTGCAATGTGAAAATGCAACGTGGATGGTCTACAATGTTCCGTATCCTACTTTGGTGAGCGGAAACGGAGGTGTTTAATACTTACAAGTGCCTACGTGAGGTATAACTATTGGTCTCTCCCTGTAAGAACAAGGAAGAGTAAAGAAGAGGAAAAAATCGTTACTCCAAAGGCTTAATGGATCACGTGAATTTCAGTCTCCACAACATTGAAGCCAGGACTAGATGGTGCCCAGCAGCCACTGCTGGCTTCTGAAAGAGACCGCAATAGAAGGTGCTGGATGGAATGGGTGGAAAATGTGGATCAAAATGAAAAACAAAAAAAGGCCAAGCTAGCTGGTCTGACAGAGACTACTAGAGAACCCTCGGACGATGACTGTCATCCCCTGAATCTCAAACAAAACACAGTCCTGGATTTGTCTCAATTGGTAGCCAAATAGCAGACAGGCCACTAAGGTCATCAGTAACACTTTACTCAACCACCACACAATATCAAAATGGCAGCCTTCGTCCAGGAATGAAGCTCAA
The DNA here is from genome assembly GCF_000299155.1 of Elephantulus edwardii. Lineage (NCBI taxonomy): Eukaryota > Metazoa > Chordata > Mammalia > Macroscelidea > Macroscelididae > Elephantulus > Elephantulus edwardii. The sequence continues at coordinate 1,217,260 of NW_006399943.1, forward strand.
AAGGTGGAAGAAACAGGAAAGAAGAATGAACAGGAATAGGAAATGCAGAGGCCAGTGGGAAGAGGGCAGCTACAATGTGGTGATTTTAATCCTTGTTCCACATCAAAATGTACAGAAATTGTTGAATTGTTCAATAATAGAATTTTTGAAATGAATACAAAATGTATACAGTGTGTTCTATAAACTTGCTCACAAATAATAATAATAATAA
>NW_006399943.1:1217570-1356831 GCF_000299155.1 Elephantulus edwardii
GAGGAGGAGGAGGAAGAAGAAGAAGAAGAAGAAGAAGAAGAAGAAGAAGAAGAAGAAGAAGAAGAAGAAGAAGAAGAAGAAGAAGAAGAAGAAGAAGTAGTAGTAGTAGTAGTAGTAGTAGTAGTAGCAGTAGTAGTAGTAGTAGTGGTAGTAGTTGTGTTTTTTTAAACGCAATGTGAATTTTAATTCCAAGTAGCTGACTCCATGAATTAGTGAGAAGAGACCCCTGGCTGTTAGGTGACCAGTTAAGCAGCAGGGGAAAGGGACTGCTGGGCAAACCGGCCAAGAAGGCATTTGAGAAAGGAGGCAGCCTGAGGCCATGGGGATTCTCCAGAGACATTCCCAAGTCTTCAGGCCTCAAGACAGGCTGGCCTTGACTTATTCTACAAGGGAGCTGGCCAACTCCCATGGACTCTGCACCGAATGTGGTCCCTGACTTCTAGGGGTCAGTCCCCCTCAAATTGGCATGATGAGAAGTTGACCCGTTGTCCTTCCTGTGTTTACAAGTCTTGGACTTTTAGCAGCTAGAGGCCCCGAGGATGGCCAGGAGCCCCAGCACAGGGAAGGGCCAGCACTGGGGCTACTCCACCCCTCGCCAGCTGAGCAAGCCCAGGCAGGAGAGCCCTCTGGGTCTCAGCTCTTCCTTTATTGGGGGATGGGATAAGAAGGGGTGTCAGAGGTTCTGATGACAATGTCGTCCTTTGATGACAGCTCCTCCATGTCTAATGATGCTCTGAGAATGAGCGCCTCACCCCTGGATGCCCGGTACCTGGGGGCCAAGGCTTTGGTGGCTTTCAGGTCAGCTACCACGTGGAGGTGATAGTAGCTCAGGAAGATCCGTCTCTGGATTAGGAGGAAGCCCAAGCAGAGGGCGTCCCAGAGGATTCCCGCTTCCTTTTCGGGGGGCTCACAGGGCTGGTCCTCAAGGGTGGCTGTATGGGAGAAAGACAAACCAGGGTCGCCTGAATGCCTGCTGGAAGGTCTCCCCTCTGTGACCTACTTCCGAATGGGAGGAACAGTTCTAGCCTGGGCTACCCTTTGCTTGCCACTTCTCTTCCTTTTCTGTTTGTCCATATGGCTGCTCTTGGAGCAGACTGAGGTGGCAGTCAAGGTGGGAAATCAGACCTCTCCCCTCATTCTCCATCTGCACCTTCCCTAGAGCCCCAATCCATCCCTTCTTGATTCCTGAGGCACCCTGCCTTCCCCATGGGGATAAACAGTGGAGCCCAGAATGATGGGAGGAGCTGGCTTTCCAGTATCTTCCATCAAGCCATCATGATGTACAGAAAGCTGTTCCCTGTGATCACGGCACTGAGCCTGGCCTCCAGGCTTGTCTGCAGAAGATGAGAAGTTTGTCGTCAATATCTTTTCCTGACAAACTGAGAAAGTTTGAGTTCCTCATCCAAGATGTCACTCAGAGGCAAGGGGTAAAATAAACACTTGTTCCCTTTGATTTCCTTCACAACAGGGAACCAGAGACAGCTTCACTGGAGCAGAACTCGGGCCTCTCCTCTAAATAGGCCAGAAGCCTGGACAGGTGTGGCTGGAGTGGCAGCTTATGCTGAGAGCCAGAGAGCATGGAGTGGGCTCCCCAGCACCCCACAGCCACCACTAGCATGGTTCTTGGTGTAAACACAGCCCCTACGCCTCTGTGCTTGACTCTGGGGAGAACGGACGGTGCCTGTTCTGCCGTGGCTTTTCTCAATGAGCCCACAGTCTGGGGAAGCAGTCAAATGCTAACACTTTTCTTGGGGCTGATCTCCATGCCAGAGATGAACCGTGACTGACCAAGTGGGGCCAGCGGGGGCTGTTGACATGTGAACTGGGCAGGAGCTGAGACGAGAGGGTTCGGGCTGACTCCTCAGGATGTAATGACAGCATCATTTTTGATATCTGCACTCCTCTTCCCAGGGCCTTTGCAAAAGCATACGCACACACACACACACACACACACACACCGCAAATGGGGCAAGATCAACCATGGCCAACCTCGGAGTGCATGTGTGTGACTGAGGGACTCTTGTGACTCTTCTATATGCTTAGACTTCCTGCTAATAAAACACTCCCTCTTGGCCCTGCTGTTCCAGGGCCCACTCTGCTATGCTGGTGGGCACTGTGGGCTACTCACCAAATTCATATCCTCTCCCTGTACAGAACATGCCCAAGGTGTGGACCAGCCAGCAGTGGGACTCAAGCAATGTCTCCAGGTACACACACGCTCCCACCTGCAACCAAGGAAGACACATGGATCAGACGCCCTATGGGCCTGTTGAACAGCAGCATCATACAAGAGCACCTTTTGCTGTCTTATTAGCTGTAACACCAAAGGACCAGCTACAGAACAAAGCTCTTTTGCCAGAGATACTCCTCCCCAAGAATGTACCAGACAAACAAACCAAACCCACCATGTTGCTGTTGAGTTTATCGTGCCTCATGAAAACCTTACAGGACAGAGTAGAGCTGTCCCAGAGGTGTTCAAAGACCACAATCTATATGGAAGCAGGTCACCCAGTCTTCTTCAGAAGAGTGCCAGATGGGTTTGAACTGCTGATCTTTCTGTCAGCGACTGAGCTCTTAAGCACTGCACCATCCTGAGGATAGAGCTGGGGCTTAACCAAGAGCCTGGAATCCCGGGGAATGTAAATAATCCAGTGCTCTACTAATTGTCGAGAGGTTAGTGGTTCAAAGCCATGCAAGAGGATCTCAGATGTGATGAGCTGGTTCGGAAAGGTCACAGTCTGGAAAACGCCACGAAGAAGCACTGCTCTGCACACATGAGTTGCTATGTGATGTAACTGACTGCATGGCAACCCGTGGTCAAGAGTCCACAGAACAATCTTCCCTGCTGGGCTCAGGACATCAAGGTCAACTGATAAAGCATTCCACAAAGACAATGTTCTGCAGCCTACCTTTGGTGAGCAGCAATTGGGGTCTTAAAAACTTGCAAACAGCCATCATGGGTACTATTAACGATCTTTTCCCACCAGAACAAAGAAGAGTGAAACACATCAGAGATATATAGAAATAATGAGTCCAGAGAATTAAAGGATTCCGTGGGCTTCAACCTCCATAACCTCAAGACCAGCAGACCAAGATGGTTGAGATGGGGCTCAGCTAACACTGCTGACCCCTCTCAAAAGGATCACAGCTGAGATATCAGGAAAACAAAACATAAACATAAAAGCGATCAGACTAATTAGTCTAACAGAGACTGGCAATACCCTTGAGACTATGGATATTTCACTTGGATATGAGAAATATTATCAACCTCAGGTGGAAGCAGGGTGGGGAAGGAGAGATGAACCACAACCTTTGAAACCCTTTCTAGTTCTCAGACTCAAAATCCTCCAGCCTTCAAGCTGCTGAACTACTCAATCCACTTGGATTTGTAGAATTCAAGTAGAACACACTTTGGAAGAGGTGGGCCTAGCAGGGCTGCGATTAGCCAACGCCAGCCTGGCCCGGGGACTGTCTCTAGTTATTAGCTGGTCTTTCTATCGTGCTTCCTTCTTTTGCCTCTTGAGTCTCCTTACATTCAGAGCCCGTCCTTCAATATCAAACGCTTCTCCTGACAGTTCAGTGCGGGCTACATCGAGCATGACATAGTCAAGACAGTTTTATATTTTCCTACCTTTGGTAAATACATCTCTGGAAAAGACCATTCAAGATCACTGTTGACCTTGGCAGAAACTTTTCTGAAGCTATTAAGAGAGTCAGATTAGCAAAACAAAGAGACACCATGAGAGAAGGCCCATGCATACCGACAGGAGTGTCTTCAAGGCCACCACCAGCACCGAATAGGCGATCAGGAGGTCCCAGGGCTGTAGGATGAACTTCACGGGCTTCAGGAGGAGACGGCTTCCGTGGAGCATCAAGTAGCCAAAGGCCACCAGATATCCAAGGCCCAAGATGTTGATTCGCATAGTTCCCGTGAGAAAAACCAGGCAAAGCACAAACCAGTAATGGTAGCGGAAAACCACGACTTTCACCATGTCCAGGTAGGATCTAGAGCAGACAAAAAGATTGCACTTGACAGGTGACACACAGGTATCTCCCACCCTAGACCAAACCCGGCTGCACCCACTGCCTTCAAATCCATGCAGACTCATGGCACCCCTCCACCAGCTTTTCAAGGTTGAAAACAACCTGATCTTTCTCCCAGTGGATTCAAACTGCCGACCAGGGTTAGCAGCTTGACACAGGACGCATTATGACACCAGCCCTCCTTATTGTCTCCTCTGAGACATTCTGAAATAGAGACACTATGATTCAGCGTCAACTCGACAATACTTAACAACTACAACAGGATCCCATTCTCATTCCTCATATACACTTCCCTAAAGATGGAAGATGTTGTCTTTTCAAAAGCTGCATGTTTGCCATCATACCTCTTTTGTTGATAGAGAGTTTGTGTGTTTCATTCATTTTAAAAATGGAACCTTCGTCTATTCAGCCCCCAACATCCTTAGTATATTCTGCATGTAAATTCTTTACCACACGTGTGTCTTTTCTTTCCATGATCTCAAGAACACATTTTTATGAGCAGTTTCATCTTATTTTTACCAAGTTCAACTTAGCAACTTTTCCCTTTTTTAACTCCTGTTTTCTACGTTCTATTGAAAATATCTTCCTCTAGACCAAAGTCATAGAGCTTAGCTTTTTTGTCTTTTTCTTTGGCTTACACTTTTTTTTTTTATTATGGGAAAAGTGTTTATAACAACTACTGCCAATTCAATAATTCTGACACGGACAATTCGTGGCATGGATGGCTTTTGGCACACTGGGCAAAATCCTTAAGACACTTTTCCTGCCTTATTCCACCACCATCAGCAGAAGTCCAAGGCCCTTTATCAGTAATAATACAAGTTTTCACATTCTGGGTTTCATATTTAGGGGTATGGTCCACTTCATGTTCATATTTGTATATAACGTGAGATATGGATCAAAGGCCTTGCCTTTTGCTTCCACTCTGTGGGTATTTATAACTCAAGCCCTGTTGATTGAAAAGTCCATCTCTTCTGAACCAGTCTTTTCTAGTGACTTAAGTTTCTTCACCAACATCATCTTGCTGCTGTCCTCTATTGCATGTCTTGAAGGCAAACTTCCAGTTTTGTTTTGTTTTTGTAAAAAAGCACACCAGAACAACCATGACATGGATATTTGTGGATGTTTTGCATATTACAGGTTTAGAATAAGTGATTCTCTTTTCTGTACAAATTTGTCAACTTCTCACATAGAAGATCGGCTACAATAAAACTGGAAGTCTTTGTCTTTTTTCCTGCTGACTTCCTAGTGCCTTGAGTAGGGCCATGCACCTGGCCAGTTCTCCAGTGACACCTGTAAAGCTGTGGATGGGGGCCTTCCTAGCCTGGGGAGGGAGTCGGTCATGTTCACCACATGACTGCAGGGCAAAGGGGGACATGAAGAAATATCCAGAAACTCATGCATGATGGCACAACTGCTTTTAGAAAATGATTTGGCAATTTCTTAAAACACTGGCTGTACATTTACCCCATGACTCAGCAATCCCAAGAGAAGGGAACACACAGCCTTAAAATCCCTGTGCACGACTGGTCATGGGTGTTTATTCCTATTAGTAGAAATCTGTATGTAAGACGAGCCAGATCTCCATCAACAAAAGAAGGACAGACCAAGTGTGGTCCATCGATATAACAGACTGCCACTAAGCAAGAAAGAAGAAATGAGGTATTCATACATGCAACAGAAATGGATGAATCTCAACTATATAATGCTGTGTCTAAGAAGGCAGGCCCATGATGCACAGACTGCATTCTCACAAAATTCTAGAATAGGTCAGACAGAAATCTAATCAATGTTTGCTTGGGAGGAAGACTTGACTGGGAAGAGGCATGAGGGCACGCTCTGGGATGATGGAAACGCATCACACCTTGCTATGTATCCATCAAAAGGAAATGAAAGTCATTAGTAAGATCCAAATGCTTCCCTGAACATCTCTTTCAATGCAAAAACAGCTTAAAAATGAAAATCTTAGTCACTTTCTCCCCCTAAGGAATAAAATCCTTGGGCTCCCAGAGCTGAAAGGAGAGAAGGTGCCCCACAAGAGCATCTCGGGCCAGGGTCTTGGTTCTCACCGGCAGAAGATGAAGTTGGGAACGAGGCTGAGCTGGGGGAGGTCTTCCGGCCACAGCTCTCTGCTGATCTCCACGTTGTCCCCAGCCCGCATTCTCACCAGGGCTTTGTTCTCCTCCACAAACACCTGGAGCTGCAGGGAGGCTACAAGGAGAAGCAGGAAGTCATCTGGAAGGAGACAAGGAGAGGTCATGACTCTGGCCCGCTAGTCCAAGGGGTCATCATATACAGACACGGACTTGGGTCAAGACGGTGGAGCTGGCCTTCCTTGTCTACTTGTGCCACTTAGGTGTTTATCATCTCTTTCTCAGTGTGCAAACTGTGCAGGGACATTGGGTAACTTCTTAGGCATCTTGCGGACACTACTGTCACCATTCCATGGAGTTGGGCAGGTCTCTAGATTCCCGGGGGTGGTCCCCCTTTCTCCTTCTGAACACTGACTAGCTCTGTGGGATGAGCCTCTGTCTCTCCTCTCCTTGTTCTGAACCCTCATGCTCAGCACAATGCGGGCACAGGTGAGCCCCTCAGTGTTTGCTCACATGGCTAAATGAGTTTGAAAAAAGGATTCCACATGAGATCAAATTCAGAGGACAGGTAAGATATAGAAGAAGGTTGTGGAAAACAGGACTATTTCTACAGTTCCATCTTCTCTGAGGCAGCTCCGGCTGCTTTCAAGAAAATGGATATTGTCTATAGATCAACTGAGAACTTGAACCCCTTGAAGAAAACAGAGAGGACCCACTTCTGGATGGTAAGGGTGAACTTCCAAATGCTGGAAGGCTTTTCACTGTCATTTGGAAATTTGGAAATCTGCTGTGCAAATCAGCAGTCACTTTTTGTTTGATGTAGAGCTAACTCTATGTGTTTTATATCATTGAAAGCCCTGTCTCCCTCATCAAAATAATGCTTTGGAATAAAAGTTCTCTCCTAAACAGGCATCTTTTAATTAGATGGAGACCTTGGAACTTGGTAACTATATTTCTTCACTGAGTACCGTCTGGATGATTACAAGAAGATGAAATGGAGAAATATCGGAATGAAGATTGGCAGAGCGAGAGGACTGAGATGCCACTTGGCATGGCCCAAGTCCTCAATTGCTTGGCCAATCTGAAGTTCCCAAAGTGGAGAGGCACTCGGACACCACAAGTACTCACAGAGTAACAAATTGGCATCAGGCTTCTTGGCAAAATCTGGGAGATACAACCACTTAATGAGATTTGAATGTATTTCTGTACTGGTGGTTCTCCACGGGTAATCTGTAAAGGAAGGAGCAATTTTCTCTTGGTCTTCATTAGTTTTCTAAAGATCATTGAGTCTCTGTTCTATTAATGCTTCTTTCAAATTATATGGAATGACTAAGATGTCGGATATGATTTCAGGGTCAGGAGAAGGACTTTTTGATATAAAAGAGAAAGTTGAGAGGCTGCTGGGGAACTGTGATGACGCTCTACAGTGCAGGGTGTCTGGAGAGGGTCGTGAAGCATGTCAGTCATGGAGAGTGCTGGCCCACCTGGCCCTCAAAATGAGGAGCCATTCGTTCTGTGGGTTTCAAGGGGCAAATCCAGGTGGCACTCTCCACTCTGGGCATTGAGAGGCAGAGTCTGGGCAAGGCTTGAGGGCACTGGGACAGATAGTGAGGCCTGGCTGATGAGAGAGGGAAGGAAAAGAGAAGGGACAAGGGAAAGAGGGGAGGATACAGGTTCACAGAAAGAGGAAGAGGAGGAAGAGGAGATGGAGGAGGAAGAGAAAGAGGAGGAGGAGGAGGAAGAGAGGGAGAAGGAAGAGGAAGAGAAGGAGGAGGAGGAGGAAGAAGTAGGAGGAGGAAGAAGAAGTAGAAGGAGGAGGAGGAGCAGAAGGAGGAAGAGGAGGAGGAGGAGGAGGAGGGAGGGTCTAGAGAAAGGAAAGAAAATGGGAGAAAAAGGCAGAAGGTGGACCAGGCAAAGGAGGAGGAAGGAACGCGCAAAGGAGGGGTGGAAAGAGTAACAGAGGGACGCGAGAGGAGAGAGGTGGGTGAGGAAAGGAACTCGGTGGGGAGACCATGATGGAGACGGTAGAGGTGGGCAGAAGACCCTTAGCCAACAGAAACCTGGCGCGTCCCAGGAGACCACACCTAAAAGAACATGCAGATCTTCCATTAGACTCAGGATGGGATTTTTACGTTTCTGCTGTGATGAGATCACTGGACCCCAGCCCGGGCTGAAGAGGTGCCACCAAGAGGCGACACCCTGCCCAGCCCTGTGACAGGCATGCCACAGTGCTCCTGTCCTTCCCAGCCTCGGCTGTCTCATCTGTACGATGGGGCTGATGACACCTGGTTGACCTAACCCAGTAGGCCTGCTGGGGTGAAGAGGTGGGAAATGCTTGGGAAGGTGAGAGCATCCAGGAGTGAAAGGAGGCCCAGTTCTTCCTGTTTCCTGCTCTTTTCTCTTTCCTCTTTCATTTGCACTTCAAGGCACAATTGGCCAAGGACTCTCTCTCTCAAAGCAAGCCTGGGTGGTGGGAATGGTACTATGAGCCAGCTGTGTCTTTAAGGGGAAAGTCTTTCTTAGGACCAGACCCAGGTGCTGGGCCTATCACTTCTGAGCCCCCACAGTTCCTTAATGTGGCCATTGCCCTGAATAAAGCTACGGAAGCCCAGGAAGCCTACGGCCTCCTCACTCTGGACGCCCTCCAGAATCCACCGGGGGTGGGCAAGCTGCTCTGCTTACCTTTGCAGAAAGCAGGAGGGACCCCGAGGCACAGAAAATACTGAAAGGTCACAAGACAAACGAGAAAACCGCAGTATCGGGGCCAGACCTCGGCGATTGCTCTTCTCCGCCGAAGACTCAGCAAATAAATCAACCAGGTGATGTGGACGAGCGAGTAGAAATCCATGCGCTGCCCAATGACATTGAGGGTGGCCACAAGACACAGCTGAAAGGCAGAAGGAAAGACGGCAGATGAATGCCATGAGCTGTCGAAGTCGAGAAGCAGGACTGGGGGTCTCAGGGCCTGGAGGAGAGTTGTGTGTGCTGAGGTTTTCTTCTTTTTGCTTTATTGCTTTTTACAAAGCATCCCACAGCCTAGAGAGCCTTTACAACCATCTGATAGATTAGCAAATTGGGTAAAAAACAAGCCCCAATGTGTTAAAGACTGTCCAGAGAGACAAAACAGACCCAAACCACCCGGTAATGCGTGGGCAGGGAGGGGGGCCTGTGTGGAGCACAGCAGCCCTACTTGTTCTCAGGGGACCTGAAGCTTCACAGGCAAACAAGGCAAAGGCAGCCACCATTGCCAAGATTTGCAGCTGGGAGAGAAGATGGGACGTTTGAGCACTAATCACACAGTAACCACGGTGGGTTGAAACACTGACAACCCCGGTCAACACGGACGATGCTGGAGAAACAATTCACCGGGTTTTCTTTCAACTTGTAGACCAAGAGGAGGGCAAAGCAGCATTTCTCTTATAAGAACAATACCTTTGGGTCACTGAATAGCTGATGAGGCCCACTTTGTCTCTGTGGAAGTCTTTCAGTCCCCAATAAAGAAGAAACCGTAGACCCATTCAGAATGTCATTGTTTTAAACGACTGCAGAGGAGGCAACGGGCAAAACCTCGTCTCTCTAAACTGACAACTTCAGATCAGAGTCCTCCCTCGAGAGGTCAGTTATGAGCAGGGAAGAATCTAAAACCTCAGGAACTAAAGAGATGTGCTCGAGACCCTTTGGACAATGCATGGACGTTATGTAGGTGTGAACTAAACCAGTTTTGAAAATGTTCAGCAATTTAAAAAAATATTAAATATTATTAAAACAAAACAAAAAGTGATGAGGCAGGTTGGAGAATCTGGATGTGGATTGGACATGTTGGCTAACAATTTGTATACCTTTTGTATGTTTTTGAAGTGCCCATACTTTTTAGAGGTTAAAACAGAAATATTCATGACTCTTGGCATTTCCTTCAAAGTGTTCATTAATATTCAAAATACTAATATTCACAACATTCAAAATATTCATTAATGTGGGTGGGATGAGCCATGCATTGATCATCATTGAAGACAAGATGCATAGACGTCTGTGATTTTACTTTCTTTGCGTTGATGTGTGTTTGACATTTTCTAGAAAACCTTCCAGTGGTAGGAGAGTGCCAGGACATCACCTCAAGGCCAAACTTGTAAACCCCAAAGTTGACAAAGTAGAGCGATGCCGTGAGCACCCCATCATCGAGGTCCGCTCGAGTGACGGTACTGGCGAGCTTGCCCAGCAGCGGACCCAGCAGCTGCTCCTGAAGTCGGTGGAATCTCTGATGTCGTCTCACTGTCACCTCCAAGGTCATGAGGGCCAAGATGGTGAGCTGACTCTGCCGGGCGAAGCAAACTCTGTATCAACCTGACCCACAACCGGGCTGAAGCTTCCTCCCAGGTCCCCCAGGGTCACCACTGGGCAGACGCACACTGCTTGCCTGCCTGCACTCTCTACCCAAGAACATCTGCACCAAGTGAAGGTTTGGATAATCTGAACCCTTTACCGTCCTGCCACCCCTGCCTACGTTCGAGATCTCTTCTGAAGAAGAGTGACTGCTTCCCGGCCATCACAAGGCTGAATAATTTCCTAAATGTTCCCTCAAACATTTCCTTTCATTTCTTCCTATAGGGGATACGCTTCAGAGATACCAGAGCATCGATTTTCCAATTGATCTAGGTGGAGAATGCTTCTCACGGTTATGACTCTTGACAAGCTGGGAATAAGAAGCCAACCATAATGAGTTCATTTACTTTGCTTGATTATATTACGGTGCAATTCAACATGTGTACTAACACACCCTTTCAAGGACATAGGCCTCGTTTAAGCTGCCAGCTCTCCGCAGGGTTGCTGGTGACGCTGAAATCCGTCCTGCTGCAGGGTGGACGCGTCTGAAAACCATCCTGCAGGCTGGCGGTGATTTTGCCGCACACAGTGGAATCTTTCACCAGGGAAAGCTTGATGGATGGAGAGCGAATGACTCAGATTTGGGGATGGGGGGACACAGGGTGTTTGTTGGAGCCTAACTCTGGGTTATAAATTTGCTGCATTTTGCTATTGATTATATGACACCGAGCTGGAAAGAGTCACCTTATTAGATCATATTTAGCCAGGAGCATGCTCAGTCTGCTTCTACTGGGGTGCTTGGGAGAGACTGACTAATTATCTGAGAGGGTCGGTGCCCCAGACGGTCCCTGTCGCAGATGCAATTGGCCATCTCCCTGCCTTGCAGAGACCCCAGAGATGAGCTCTGTTTGGGCCAGTCAAGAGGTGCCTCCTGCATCTTCTTGGCAAATTGTGAAGTGGATTCTCAGTGAGATGTCTGATTGAGTGTCAGGTAGCCAGCTGGACCGCCCTGAGCTTTTCCTCTTGTTGATTTTATTCTTATGAAATATGTATAACAAACAGTGGCCAGTTTAGCCATTTTGAGGTCACAATTCAGTGACCTTCACTCTTCCACCATGTTGCACAATCATCCCCACTACCTGCTTCCAAAAATTTTCTGGAATTATTCTTTCTGGAAACTCAGTAAGTCTAAGTCACAGCTCCCAGTCCCTCCTCTCCCAGCTCCTGGTAGTCACTCTTCTCCTAGACATTTTCTCAAAGTGGCATCGTCTATTTGGGTCCTTCTGTATCTGCCTAATTTCACTCAGCATCATTCCTTCAAGCCTCATCCAGGTGTTGGGCCCTCTTCCCCTGACAGCTGAATAGGACTTGTGCATTTGGAATGTGGGGGTGGGGACTGTCCAGGTGTAGGATCAACAATGACCAGCCCGGGAGCTCACTGAGAGGAAGACTCACAGAGAAAGCACTGGAGATTTGTGGGCCAGACCTCCATGCTCCCTGCCTCCTGGGGTCAGTGGGATCCCATCCATTGTACGGATTAAACCCCCTTCCAGCCCTGTGAGGAACTGGATTTTCTCTGCGGGGGGCTTGAGTCTGTGGAGCTCACCCCTAGTCACTCAGAAAGAGGAGGAGATGGGATACTGACGCATCGGCTAAGACCGAAGGTTTGCTCTCATCAGGAGAAGCACATGCATCATGGGGCTAGGAGCCCCATGCTGGAGTCATGAGAAAATCATGAAGTCACAGTGGGTGGTCTCACTCATCAAGCAAGAACAATCCCTTCTAGACTCAAGTTGCTAAGAAGGCAAGGACGTGTCTTCTCCAAACGGGTCCCCACACTGTGCTTCCCCCAAAGAAGGGCAGTAGGAGGAAGAGCCCTTCTGCTATCAAGGAAGTAGTGATGAGCGAGGGCACACCGACACACTCATGAGTGACTGTCGAGAAGTGTGATCTCTGGACAATCAAGGAGATCTGGAAATTTCAAAGAAGAAGGTGGGAACACCAGATGTGTGTTATGGACACCAGTCTCCACAAAGCTGCCTGGACCAAAGGACTGAGGAGAGTCCACACTGTGTCCAGGTACAGTTGTCCAGAAAACGTAATGAGGAGTAAGACATGCAGACAAATTCCACACACTGATTACCTTTGTGCTGTCACCGCATTGAAACACCTACTGTCACTGCGGAAGAAAACCAAAAGGTGGCTTCAAGAGGAAGAGGAGGCCTGAGGAGGAGGTAGCGAGGAGGAGATTGGAGCCCTCGTGTACTGCTGGTGGAACTGTAAAATGCTACAGCCCCTTGGACAATGGTTTTGTAGATTCCTGAAGTGTTAATGGTAGAATTGCCACAGGATCTGGTGATTCTTTTCCTAGATTTACCTTAAAGACTTGAAAGCAGGGACTTAAACAGAGATCTGTGCACCAATGATCACTGCAGCCTTCCTCATGGTAGCCCGAAGGTGGCAATCACCCAATGTCCACCAGCAGAGGAAAGGGTCCACAGGACTCAGTTCATCAGACGATGGGCCCTCACCCACCCAGAAAGAGGAGTGAAGCTGTGTGACTACATGGACGGACTGGGAAAGTGAGAGGCTCAGTGAAGCCAGGCAGAGACAAAAGGACCCGTACCGGGCTATCCCACCTTTAGATCTCTAGAATAGGCAAATGCACAGAGACAGAAATCGATCAGAGGTCACCCAAACTGGAGAAGGACGGGAAGAGGCTATGAGAGATGGAGTGCAGGACCTCTGTCCGAGAAAGAGGACAATGGTGATGACCAGGTAGCATGGCACATGTACCAAAGGTCACTGAATTGTGTCCTTAAAACTGGTCAAGGTGCCTTTTGTTCTGTGTATTCTTCCTCAATAATTAGGGCTAGAAAGACCCCAGCCAGCTGGGCTGGGGCGGGGGCTCTGGAAGGGAGTCATTAATCTCCTCGTTGGTTCAGGCAAGATGCTCCCCCACTTGGATTGCGCTGCAATCCCTGATTGGCTGGGTGTCTTCATTTTCACGTCTGCTAACAGCCTGCCTTTAATGTCACCTCTCTCCTTATTCATTTCTGGCTTTCCGAGCTGCCACAGAAACCTCTCTAGGCAAAACAGTAAAAGTGAAAGATACATCTGAGCCAGGTTCATTCTCAGTAATATATAACTTGGTCACTAAAGCAATTACTTAATGTGATGTTCCCTGGAAGGGCCTGGGACATGGGGTGTACTGAGCGGGAACTTACTGTGTGCCTGGCCTGAGCTGGACACCTCACCTTGTTAACCCATCCTGGCTTGAGGGTCCTCGGGGGCTCTGCTTTCTTGATGCTTCCATGTGTCCATGTGATGACCTGGGCATCATCTCACCCCCTCCTGCGCCCTGTCCCCAGCACCCAGCCCTACCTGCACGCAGGGCAGCACCTTCCCAGAGCACTTCCTCAGCGCTCCCAGCCATTCAGCTGGGTCCACAGGCTGGAGGTAGAGGACGGATGTCCCCAGGAGCTTGGCTGAGGGGCGAGTCTCATTTCCCTGCCACATCTAGAAGGACACAGAGATGCAGATGGTCACGGTGGTGCCACCGCTCTGTCCCCAACCCTGACTCAGAGCCCAGGAAAGAATCCAGCGGAGCGCGGTGACCCCAGTCCCACGACTCCTTCTCACCAAGGCCCAGGGTCCTCATCTGAGGAAGAGCAGGTGCGTCTGGCCTCTCCTTCAGACTCTTTACTACAAGTCCTGGAGGCTCTAACTCGCTCCTCCCTCTCTCCTGCCTCTTCCTTGAACCAACAGGACTGTACCCCTGGGGTTCCAGGAGCCTCCCGCACCCTCCATGGCTGGAGTCTCAGAGTTTTGCCCTTTTAAGCCAGGTCTCCAGGGAGCCCCACTCAACAGTTACCCTCCCATCCCCGCCTCTAAGCCTGGTGCTGACTGAGGTTCTCGGCATCTGTCACAACTAGCTGCCTCCCAACCGCTTTGACCCCCGCTGCTCACATTCTCTACCCTCCAGTTCTGACCCCATCTTTATCACTCTATACCCCTCACCCACACCCTTGCCCCCCCATCACGTCTATCTCCTTCACTTCATGGCCCTCACCCCACACCCCTCGGCTCCCTGTACCTCTCATCTCCACCCCTCATCTCCCCACCACCTCTTTTCCAGTTTCCCCCACCCTCCCTCACATCCAAGCCGTGTCTCCTTGTCCTCCTCACCGCCAGTTCCCACATCACCTTTCCTCCTTTCTCTCTGCTCCATCCCCCAACCTCCTCACTTCACATCTCCCACCATCTTCTATCCTTATTCCATCTCATTCCACATTCCCACCCTCACATCCCATCCCCATCCCTCCATCTCCCATCCCCCATCCCTCCATCTCCCATCCCCCATCCCTCATCTCCCATCCCTCCATCTCCCATCCTCCATTTATCCATCTCTCATACCCATCCCTCCATCTCCCATCCTCCATTTATCCATCTCTCATACCCATCCCTCCATCTCCCATCCTTCATTCTTCTATCCCATCCCCCATCCCTCCATCTCCCATCCCCCATTCTTCCATTCTCCACCCCTCATCCCCCCATTCCCCATCCCCCATCCCTCCATCTCCCAGCCCCCATCTTTCCATCTCCCATCCCCATCCCCCATCCTTCTCAGCTGTCCCCACTTGCTTCTCATTCTGACGCTCTATGTCCCACCTCACTACATTTCTTACCTCTCATCCTTCCTCATCTCCCTACCTCCTTCATCCTCCATCTCCCCCATGGCAGTCCCTCTAATCTCCCCCTCTGCTCACCTTCCATTTCTTCTCTCCTCATCATCCTCATTCTCTAGCCCCCCAGCTCCCTCTCTCTTTATTTCCTGTCTCCCACCCTCTGTCCCCACCCACTCCTGTCTCCCCCACCAGGAGAGGTCAGGTTGACTTCACTCCCTCCTGCAGCATCCTCCTGGGCCTGGAGCGCAGCACCAGGACTGCCCCCCCCCCCAGGGACATGTGCTTCCTGTTCCTGCCCTCAGCATCTCACCCCTGTACCCTTGTGCTTCTGACCCCCACTGCTCCTACTCAGCCCCTTCACAGCTTGGCCCCCACCTCCAACAACAGCACCTCCGCTGTCTTTTGAGTGTCTGTCTGTCCCTCTGAAATATCCTTCCAAGAGGATAGATCTCAACTCCCAGGCCTCTGCCACCCTTGCAGCCCCCTCTCCACAGTGTCTGGCACAAACCAGGCACCCCGAAATGCAGGTTGAGGGAATACAGGAATGGAAGGTAGAAGCTTGGATGACATGAACTCTCTGGCCCTGCCATCTTTCCATGGATTGTCACGTGGTCCCGTTACCTGTGTTTCTTAGACAGCTCCCCTTTGAACAGCCTGTCAGCAGGGACAAGGGGTGGAGGCTCAGGCCCTGTCTGCTTTAAGCGAGCTCCTCATGGGTCAGGGGGGCAGCTGGCCTGGGACAGAGCTCACCTCTGAACAGTTGGAAGAGTAGGTTGAGGGCTTGACACCCTTCAACTGGTACATCATCTTACAGATGACCATCACACAGGCCCAAACGGTACAGATGCGACGCACATGGGGCCGCAGCTTAGTGTAGGGCAGGGCGGCCGTCCAGGAGACGTAAAACAGGGAGTTCATCAGGGACACCTGCAAAGGGCACAGAGGCGTGTGGGATCACCGTGTGGACCCCGTTTGCCGACGATGAGCAGGGCATCTCTCAGGGCTGCCTCTGAGTCATGGCTCTCTGCTCCCTGAAGGAGCAAAGTGCAGGGCAGTGCTGCGCCCTCCCCATGAGCCACTTCGGACCAGCCACTATGACCCAGCAGGTTCTCACGGCCCGGCTCACAGGAGCAGACCTCCAGGCTGTTGTCCAGTTTAGTCTGGACACTCTGATCCAACCTGCTCATCACCACAGCAACATGGCCACCACCTCTGACGGAGTGTTTGCTGTGTATGAGGAGCACAGCCAGGAACTGAACCCAAGTCTCCCACACAGGACGTCAGGATCCTGTCACCGAGCCACCACCGCCTCACAGGGTGAAGGCAGGAGTTAGCAGTCAGCGCCTGGATCCGCTGTGAGAAGGCCATATTGCACCCAAGGAAAGAAGGGCCTTGACACTTGGCTCCGAGTCTTGCGAACAAGACTACACACAGGGCCCCAGGAAGGCCACCAACCTCCTGCAACGTGAGCCAGACGACCACAGAGGACACGAGCTTGATGATGTGGGCTTCCAGGACGCGCCACAGCAACACTTGCATTCCAGTCACCATTTCCAGAAGCTTCAAGAAACCAGCTGCCAGCTTGGTGATGACCCCGTCCCAGTCGTTGGTGTCCCTCTCTGAGAAGAGAAAGGTTTTAGCTCACTCCTCACGCAGCTGGTAATCCCAGGCTTATTTCCCTCTTTAAAACAATTGAGAACTCCCTCTCCCCTAATTAGGAAGAAACTAGGACAAAGCTGAAAAAAAAAATAGGAAGAGATTGGCTTTCTTTAAAGAACGTTGTTTTCCAATAATACTTAGTGAGCATGGCAGGGCCCCACAGACCTCATGTCCCCATGTTGCTGTCATCCTCTGTCCTAACAAAGCTCTCCTGATGTCCAAGTGTCTGCTACTGTCACCTGCTTCTGTAACAGGCCAGATCGTAAATATTTCAGACTCTTTGCAGGCCCTGTGGTCTATGTCACAGCTGCTCAGTGGTATCACCACAGTGCGAAAGCAGACCTAGCATACAGGGAAGAGGATGCGGCTTTCTGTCCCTCGCCAGGAGGGCTGCTGGTGACCCCAGAGGCAGCCCCGGCCACACTCGGCTCTAGACTTTGCCTTCCTTGAAGGAGGAGCCAGCAAGCAGTTCTCTGTTCCCACAGCTCACAGCTCCCGGAGGGTGGGCGCAGGCTTGGCCCCTCACATGCATCCCTGCAAAGCTCTCCTGGGAGTGGGAGTGAGTGAAGAGCAGAACTGCCCAAGAGAAGTTAACTTTCTTTTTAGAACAGTTTTTATTGATTGATTTTTCTCTTCCACTCTCCCAACCTACTCAGTTTCTAGCTAAACCCATAGAAAGGAAAATCCTGAGGAGGACACCTCTCTTTTTAAAAGTTATGCATCAAATATCTATGTTGTTGTTGTTGTTTGACGCCATCGAGTCATAGACGACTCATAGCGACCCAATAAACGAACGGCCTGAGCACTGTTCGTACACAGAGTTTCCGGAGGCAAGCCATTTCGGAAGTGGATGCTGCTCCTGCTTCCAGGTTTACGGGAGTACTGCATGATCTAAAATCAGGAAGCGTGCATGTCAGGGCTGTATCCTTTCTCCATACCTATCTAATCTGTATGCTTGGCAAGAAGCTGGACTTTATGAAGAAGAGTGTGGCACCAGCATTAGATGAAGACTCATCAACAACCTGGATTATGAACATGACACAATCTTGCTTGCTGGAAGTGAGGAGGCCCTGATGCATTTACCTTGGAGGGTCAGGGAAAGCAACTCTCCAAGTGGATTACATCTCAATGTCAAGAAAACAAAAATCTTCACCACTAAGCCAATGGGCAGCATGATGAGAGATGAGTAAAATATTGAAATTGTCAATGACTTAATCTTACTTGGATCCACAATAAGCACCCTTGGTACTAGCAGGAGAATAGAAAACGTATAGAATTGATAAAGTCCGATGTCAGGGATCTCTCAGAAGTACTGCAAAGTAGTGGTGTCAGTTTAAAGACTAAAGTGTACCTGATTTAGGCCACAGTTTTTCCAATAACCTGCTATGCATCTGAGAGCTGGACAGTGAATGAAGATAACAGGAGAAGACTCAGTGCTGCCACTGTTGTAGAATGAGGCTGACATCAGGATGGGGGTAAGTCTGAGAAAAAATGGATAAATTATGTATACTGCATTGAAGCCAGTGAGGGAGAGAACCGTTTACAAAATAATCTATTTTAGGGCATTATGATTATCATAAGAGTTTGGAATGAGGGTTGCAGAGTGGAGTATACTCGGTGTGAGGGTCGGAGGGTGCGAGGGGATTGCATACCAATGACAGAGTTTTTCTTCTGCTTTTAAAGAAGAGCGAACTGGGGGTGAGGGTGGGGTGGGCAGGGAGAAAAATGCAACAATGAATGAATGGAAATCCACAATCTCTGCAAACGTTCATTGAAATTAATAATAATAATTAAAAATCCTATTAAAATAAATTTTTTTAAAAAATAACCAATGCATTTGAGTTGTGGCATTTGAGAAGAGTGCTAGATATTCCATGGACTATGTCTTGGAGAAAGTACAACCAGAGGGCTCTTTGGAGGCAGGAATGATGAAGCTTCGTCTCACAGACTTTGGACATGTTAGGAAAGACTATTCCTAAGGAAGGTGCATCATGCTGGGGATGGTGGAAGATCAGCAAAGGAGAGGAAGAGCTTCAACAAGAGGGATTGACACAGTGTCTGTGGCAACAGGCGCAAACGTGATGCAGATTATAAAGCTGATTCAAGACAGGACTGGGATAGATCTGTTGTTCAGAGTGCTGAGTCTTCCTCAACCCAACGACACTTAACAATTACAACAGTATCTGCTGAGATGAGGTAGATCGCGTTGTTTTGATTTGCATCTCTCTATCAGCTAGTGTAATAAACAGATACGTCTTGGAGAAGGTTCAGACAGAGTGCTCCTTAGAGGCAAAAACAACACAGCTTCATCTCGGACACTTTTGGCATGATGCTGGGAGAGGCTAGTCCTTGGAGAGGGCCATCATGGTTGGACAGGTGGAGGGAGGGCAAAAGAAAGGAAAACCTTTAATCAGAGGAATCGACACAGTGGCTGCAGCTATGGGCTCAAATACGTCAGAGATGGTGAAGACAGGGCGGGGTGGCACACAGTTCAGATCTGATGGTCAGAGGGTTCCTGTGAGTCCTACTGAACTCGAGGGCACCAGACCACAACAAAAGCTAGTCATCTCGAGTATTTCTTCAGCATTTGGTACAACGCCTTTTCAAGTCCTCTGCCTATTTTGTGCTTGTGTTTACCTTCATCCTTCTGAGGTAGAGTGTTCCATAAACTTTAGAGATGAGACGCTTATCGAATGCATCAGTAGCCAATATTCTTTTACAATCTGTAAAGTCTCTTTTTACTCTTCTGGAGAACTCTTTTGAATGATGTAAGATTTCATTTTTAGGAGGTCTGAATCATCTCATTTCTTTATTGGAGGGTTAACTTTCAACCATGGATGCATCAGGGAACTAAAAGCAAACTAATTACCCACAAGGAGGTTAACTTCTCACTGCTCAAGGGAAATTTGTCTATATTTTCTGTTCTTTATATTTGAAAAAGACTATAATTTCATGTCATGGATTGCATTGTGTTCTTCCCGTACCCTCTCCTCCTATAAAAAGCCTGTGTCCACTTGGCTAGATCATTATTATTATGTCATCATCTCCCATTTTGTCATCTTCTATAATTATCTTGTTGGAAGCAGGAGTGGCATCCATTTCCTAAACAACATGCCTCTGGAAACGCAATGAACTTTGAGAAACAATGAGAGTTATAGAAAGGCTTCAGGTCTTTTGTTCATAAGGTTGTTATGAGTCGTGCTCAACTAAACAACAATCAACAACACAACAGCATAATTATCCTGTGTGTTGCAAACCTTCACTTCTATGATGCTAGTGAGGCAGGGTTAGAGACAGTTAAGCTAATGAGGCAAGACACAATCTATTGGATTTGGCTGTATTTTGAGTCAATCTCTTTGGAGATATAAAAGAGATTAAATAAGCCAGCAGAGAAAGAAACCTACTACCGGGGAGAAGAGCCAGAAACTGAGCATGTCCCTTGGATGTGGGGGACCTATGCCTACAGACTCCTAAACCCTGGGGAATGTTGATGGGAATGGAGATGGGATCTCCACAGACTACTGGGCCCACAGACACTGAAAAGAGACAGAGACTTGTCTTATACTGTGAGCCAACAGGGAAAGCCTTCTCCTAGAACTTGCATTGTGTATTTGAACTTCTGGCCTACTGCTAGAGAGCTCTGATATCCTAGTAGTAAAAAGTTGGGCTGCCAACCCAATGCCAAGTGGTTGGAATCCACTAGCTGCCCTTTGGGAGAAAGATGGACAATCTCCTATGTACACAATTTATATCCTCTGAAAAGTCTGCTGGAGGATCGGCTATGAGTTGGTTCCTATTCAATGGTACATAACAACAACAGCCTTCTGTTTCAGAAGCATTAGAGAACTAAGACATTTAGGAAGATGAAAGATATACCTTGCAGCAGGGACTCAGAATATGACAGGTGCTATGCTAAGTAGCCTGTGTGTCTTATTTCAATCCCCACCGCATATTGAATGAAATTTCACATGCTCTGGAATCCCTAGTAGGCAATTAGTTTCCCAAATAAGCAAAACAGACTCCAGAGATATCAGCTGCTCTTAATTTGCCAACTATGTTTTCACTGAAAGTGCACAGCAACTGTCAACGCAAGCACTATTTGAATTAATGTGGAAATGACTTCACAGGTCCAACTAACTTAAAGTGGCACCCTGTCTAACACGAGGATAAAAACATGGCTGCTAAGGCAAGAGCCCTAGGCTCCCTCAGAAGCTCCTAAGGGAGATGGCAGGCGGTGAGGCAGCCCAGCTCCTCACGTAGAGCAGCTGGCCGTCACTTCTTAGTACATGGCCGTTGTGTTGAATCAGTCCAAAACCCCTATATCATTAACAAAACAAAAAAACAAAACCCCCCAACCAAACCCAAATGGTTATGTTTGCTTGAACGTGTAGGACTCTTGATAAGATAGAAGCCTCCTCAGTGGTAAATGGGGATTCGTGGGGAAAGCAGTGTTTCCAACCTTCTAGTTCTTTCTGTTCCTGTTCTCTGTCCTCCACCTGCATCCACGGCTCATCCTCTACTCTGGTGCCTGCTCTGTCTGTCCGCTTCCATGTGGCTGCTTTCGCCCTCTTTGGTCCTAGACTGGGAATCAAAGACAGGAGCACTTTCAGGCACGCGACTACAGAGAGCTGAACAATTGCCTTGCTGTCCCATCCATGGCATGGGTCTGAGGTCATGGCCAGTGGGGGGGGGGGGTCCATGATTAAAAGAAAAACTGAAAAAGAGTTGATCTGGTTTTATTTGTAACGTTGAATCACTCCCATTCGTGGGGACAATTAATTCCAGAAGTCAAGATGGGAACATGTATTTTCTTAGCCCTTACCTCTTCTGCAGCTTCCAAATCATATCTTTAAGCCTAAGAGAGAAAGATAGAAAGATGGAGTAAACATTCATTTTCCACTGATTTATGTAAACCTCAAACTCCCTAACACTGAGCCTACAGCTTTCGAGTCTGCTCCGGCTTCAGACCACCCTCCTTCAGGTTTCGGAGGTGGTAAATCTTAATGAGAAGAGGTGGCCCCAGAGCAATGATGGCTGTTTTCAAGGTGTTCACCTTTCAGCTAGCAGCCTGCCACTTAACACACTACACCACCAGCACGTCTTTAATTCTCCCACAGATTCTTAAATATTCATTTCTTATATGGATGGATCAATGCATGCACATAATTCTAAAAAAAAAATCAATGCTAAAGAAACACAAGACAGAGAGTGAAAAGGGCCTCTCCTTCCCACCTCTGTTTCCTGCCCCCAAAGTAATCCTGGGGTTTCTTCAGCACTCCTCTGAAGAGAAGCTCTGTATGTGTAAGCACGAGTATATTTTATATGTATATAAAATATACACGTATTCATACACACACATACATATTTGTTTTCCCCTTAAACAACGGGTAGCACATTCTATACACAGTGTTCTGCATCTTGCTTTTCTCTCTTGGCAATATATCTTGGAGTTTATGCCGTATCAGTATATATGGAGTTGCCTCCTTCCTTTATTGGCCACATAGCATTATGCTGTGGAGCACACCATCATTTGTGTAAGCAGGCCCCTTGTGATGGGCAGCCATTCCCTGCTGGAGTTTTTAAAAAGAATGAGATGGACATTTCAGCACACAGACAAGCTGCAGAGGAGTGTGGAGAGGTAGGGCCACGGCTGTTGAAGGAGGCCTCGTGCGGAAGGAATGGTACTCACAGGTCGGCCAGCAGCTGCTCATCTCCTGCTTCCGTGTTGCTAAGGGGGTCGGGAGATCACAGAGCACATGTGTAGGAAACTCGGTGGGAGCTGCTATCGACCCCCACAGTGATGGTCTGGTCTCCCAATACCATCAAGCTCCCTTGCACAGCAAGCACAACAAATCCATCTCTGAAAGCCTTCACCCCTTCCCACTACCCAAGGGGTTGACCCAGTGGGGCCCAAGGCTTCAAAACAGTGTTTCTTCCCAAGCTCCCTCCTTCCACAGCAGCAAGACTCTGATCAGGATTAACATTTTCATGCTGTTATTTCAACGATGGGGGTGCGTGGCGAGCAGCACTTGATCCTGGCTCCCCAGCTCCCCAGGGGCCCCGCCAGCTCACCTCCCCCTTTGCTTTTAAAGCTCCTTATCCCACCTTGAGTATGAACAAGGGCGTCGAGAACTGAAAGCGAACGACGCACTGTTGACAGAAAAGAGTATTGTGCGTCCCCCGGGGAGACAGAGAATCGTAGGACGGTGTGCGTGTACCTTCTCATACAAAGTAGAAGGGTTGTTGTACAGCTTGATCCGAAAAACAGATTCGGGCATTTAGACCACAACGTCCTGCTAATTTTTCTTAGTAAAGAAATAAATTACTTTGGCAATGTACCACCTTTGAAAAGAAGGATTCTGCGAAATACTCTTAACGTATTAGTCACTCAGTCTGAAAATTAAAAAAACCTTTAAAAGCCAAGTTTCACAGCCAGCTCCTTAATTTAGTTAAAGTGCAGGATGGTTAAAAAAATAAAATAAATAAAAGCAATCCTTGGCCACTTAGGCTCTCCACAAAACGGACCTGAGAAAACTCATTTAAAAAGGCCTAACAAAATCGCAGTGACCATCTGAGTGCAGTCCGACACTGCCCACGGAGTCACCCCGAAGGACACACGAGGCTCTTTATCCCCTAGCCTTCCTAAGTCCACAGCACACCCACAAATGAGTGATTCAGCAAATGAAAAGACAAGTTCATTTCCATCTCCCGAGCTGAGTCCGTCTTGGAGTCTCATAAAGAGGTCTTCAAATGCCACCCCGGCAATGACAGTACCTGTAAGATGGGCCTTTTCTTTGAACGGCCGTCATGCGTAGGCTGGTGGTCTTCAGAAAATCTTCATTAAAGTAATGAAGCTGAAGGATGCATGCCAGCAGGAAGGCGGCAGGCAGGAGAAGCTCAGCAAACAGCCCCGCCGTGTCAAACCGCTCCAGGCCTGCATCTCGCAACCTGGAGCAGGGAGAGGGCCAGGGTGCAGACCCCCAACCTGGGTCCCACCTGACTCAGAGCCCTGCCTTGAGAAGCCCACCGTCCTTTCGCTTGATAATCAGATGGCTTTGCAGTTCTTGGCTCTAGATTGAGAGGGACACGGTGTGGTGTCTACAAGGTGGACTCCATTCTGCCTGGGGCCTAGATGGTGCCACTCTGTACCCCCAGAAAGGTTTTTGGCAGGTGGGCACAGGTGGCTGAGAAAGCTCAGAATTCTCGGTCAGGGATTCAGGAGGGAATATGTGGTTTTCACATTAACTCAGACTTGTAGTTGAAATGGGATGGGAGGTACAAACTGGGGTCAGGGTTTGCTCGAAGCCTACAAGAGCCCACAGAGAGGGTGAGAGAGAGAAGTGGGGGTGGGGGCAAAGTCCATGGCCTTTGAGGACTCATAGAGCAGGCACTATCTGATGGCAGCACTTTGATGGGTTCACCTTCACCTTGCCCTTGTCAACCCTGACCTTCGTGCCAACTGTAGGTAGAAGAGGGGCTCCCAAGACCCAGAAGAGTCAGAGCTCTGAAGAGATACCCCCAAACTGGACAGAACCAACTAGAAGAGCCTAAGATGAGAAACCTTCAGGTTCTCCCATGCTGACAAGGCATCATCACGGTTGCTCCTTTGGCAACCGCATCCCGTGACTCCTTTGTGGTCTTCAGATTTCCACAGGAGGCCACAGGGCTGAGTAACTCTGATGCCCACCTTCCCAGACCCCAGAGCCCAGGGACACTTGCAGAACAAGGACTTTCTAGCAAACCCCATTATGGACTGCTACTGTCAAGCTGCATGATCCCACTGCTTACCCTTCTTCAGAGAGCCCCAGGGTCTGGTTGAAAAATCCAGACACGGTTTGAAACTGGTAAGTGTAGACCACAATGAGGACCACCATTGAGTAGGAAACGACCACCATCCAAAAGCACTTCAGGAGCCTCCGCCAGGTGGGATAGTGCACCTGCAATGTCGACACGGTCTCCAGGGACATGCATGGAGGTTAACTAGGGACAAGGACAAGCGAGGGGCCAAGGGAGGGCTCAGCTCTCCACCACTCCCTCCCCAATCCCACATGATCTCATGCTTTCAGACAGACTACTTGGTTGGCTCAACCCCAGGGCTCATTAGAAGACAGAGGTCTAAGTGAGTTTTGTACGAGACTCAGAATGAGGTAGAGGCCATGTCTGTAGCCGAGCTACCGTCAGGATACCAAGCGGAGACCCTGGGGTAGGCCATGTCCATTGAAGCCTGCAGGCACCTGGTTGGAAGCCCTGTGTTTACTGGACAATCTGAGAGGCATCGGAAATCAATCTTCCTCTCGGGCACACACTACCTCCCGCCAGCCTGTGTGGAAACTGCAGGGATGCTGTGCCCAGCGGTACAGTGGGTGGGCTGCCACATTGATTCACACAAATGGGCTCCCGTGGCTGCCCTCTGGGTCTCCGCCACCCGCCACGCTATGAGAAGTGACCACGTGGAGGCCTCTGGGAAGTGAATGGGTTGGAGGAAAGGAGGTTCCACTCCCTCCGACCTGCCTGTGGCCTTGGTCTCCT
The DNA here is from genome assembly GCF_000299155.1 of Elephantulus edwardii. Lineage (NCBI taxonomy): Eukaryota > Metazoa > Chordata > Mammalia > Macroscelidea > Macroscelididae > Elephantulus > Elephantulus edwardii. The sequence goes on from NW_006399943.1 coordinate 1,242,904, forward strand.
GGGCGCTGGGGCTGGGAGGGCTGGCAGGTAAATGGAGGCAGCATGTCAGATGGCCTGTCTCGTGACCTGAACCTGAGAAGGTGGCCTGCCCTCTGCAGAGCGCACTGACCTTGGTACCACACAATATGGCCAATCTTTCAATGAACTCCCCACAAGGGACCAGAATGACGACAGCCACTCAAAAGGTTGGATGAGCGCCTGAGGGGGCAGTGACTATGTCTGTGAGGAGGGAAACCTCGGGAAAGGAGGGTGAGCTGGATGTGCAGCTGGAAGACTGTCCTGTTACTGAACTGTGATGTGGAGATGGTCGGAGTGGTGAGCTTTCTTCTGTGTATATTCCCAACAACAAATTAATGGACCCTGCCCCACGCATGCCCTGTGTGCCTCATGGCTTGGCTTGCTTGAGGGCCTGACGGCTCGCTGAGCCGAGCGTGTGTGAGGGACAGTGTCCCCTCCTGACACTGAGCTGCAGACCTGCGGGGCCAGGGTGTGGAGCAGGCTCTGGGCTGTACAGCTGATACACACCTGATACAGGGCCAGCCAGGATAAGAAGAGGAAGCCATAGACGATCTTATACGCCACCACCCTGTCATCAAAGCTGATGAGGAAGAACATGGCGCCACAGACATAGATCCAGTACTTGACAAGGAGGCCCCGGAGAAAGGATCCAAACACATCAACCAGGACACTGGGGGGCCTGCTTGACCCTGGAGGGGAAGGAGGCCATCAGGACCAGTGCCGGGTGGGCTTCCCGCCCCAGAACGCGTCTGCCCTCTGCTCAGTCCTTCTCTGCACCTCAGGGTGGTACTAAGGACATCTAGAGACTCAAGATTTGGGGTTCTACCAGATCCTGTTCATCCTCACGGTGGCTTGGTCATGGGAGCTGGGGTGTCAAAACAGACACCAGACTTTTTGACTCAGAGGCACAGAAATGAGAGCAGACAGGGAACCAGCACTGAGGGGCCAGGGACCTCTGCCAAGCTCACCCCAGAGCTGGTTTTACTTCGGGAGGGGCAGCTCAGACCTTGGAAGAGCTGACAATGCCCATCACGAGGGAGGGGCCTTTGCCCCCAACACTGGGCATTTCACTGCAGAAGGCTGTTCTGCAACCCTCTGAATACCACGTCAATAGTCACCAGGAACTTGACCTTGACCCCACCCAGGGAAGGAAGGCTGGGCCAGGAGCTCATGGGCATTCCTTGGCCTTTTTTTTTTTAGGAGCTGGGGTTGCCAGGAAGGCTGATGGAGGTTAGGAACCTGGCACATGGAGGTCCAGCACTGGTGGGCCGGCCACTGGAAGGCCCGGGGTGCGGGGCAGCATCAGGTCCTCGCCACGTGCTGCTCTGGCATCTCCCTCCGAAGCCACGGTAACGAGTCCCCGCATCTGCCTCTCCAGGACCTGCTGCCGCAGCAGCAGCCAGAAGGATGCCGCATAGAAGCTCTGCAGTGAGACATGAATGAGTGTCAGGCTTTGCTCACACTGCGGCTGCCGTTTCCCTCAGAGGACCTGCTGGGGAGGGTGCGCCCACAGAGGGAAAGGGGAGGGTGGCAGGGACAAGACTATCCTGTCCTGGTTTGCAGCCACTCACACGCCCCTCACTGTGGGGGCCCCTCACAGGGACCCCAGGCATCGGAGAGGGGAGGGGAGGTGTTATTGCCTCCATTCTGTAGAAGCTGGAGCCCAGAGGAAAGGCCCAGGTCCCTGGCTCCAGGTCCCTCATGCTCACAACCCTCTGCTGTCCCCAGCTTGGCTCTTGGTACCTATGAGTCCCCCTCGGGGGTTCCCTGTATGCCCCCCCAGAATGCAGGAAGATCTGTGACCCTACTTTGATGATAAGGTGAAGGCACGGCCGGGGGTAGGGCTTGAGGTCCAAGTCCGTGAGAAGCCAGCCAGGAACACCTGGGAACAACTCTTCCTGGGCCAGGTGAAGCCCCACACAGAAGTTGAGGAGGACCAGGAGGTTGGCGTAGAGGACCAGGCCTGGGGCGCTGAGGAGGGCCAGGGAGCGGCGGTCACGGGCCAGCCAGACAGCACAGGCCCAGAGCAGCAGCACAAAGCTCAGCCAGCTGTGGTGAGTGATGCTCCAAACCTGAGACAGTGGACGATGGTCCCTGTTCACACCTCAGACCAGAGATCTCCCCCTTCCCTACGCAGCGCTCCTGCTCAGGTCACCCCTCCAGATCAAAATCTCCATGCAGGGACGGACACACACACACACACACACACACACACACACACACACGCCTCTTACTCCATGTTGGAGTTAGGATTGGATCAGTTGTCTTTTGTTTCCAGTATAATCTCACATTCTTTTTTTTTTTAATTAATTGTGCCAGAGGCAATGTGATTAGCACAGAATAGAGCAGGGTTTAGGGATGTTGTACATAGGGTCGCTATGAGTCGCAAAGGACTCAATGGCACACAACAACAACAACAACAACAACAACAATCTTAATGAAAGTTTACAGAGACTTAGAGTTTCCAGTCATTCATTGTTGCACTTTTCTCCCTGCCCCATTCCCCCCCGCCCCATTAACTTTTCTCCTTGAAAAGTAAAAGAAAGATTCTTTCATTGCTATGCAATCCCTCCCCCGAGTCCACTCCACTGTGCAGCCTTCATTCTGGACTCCCGTCATGACAATAATACCTAATCATATATCCCTTTTAAACAGTTCTCTCCCTCATCTGTTGCAATCACATTCTGTCTTGTACAGAGCAGTCAGAGGGGACTCGAGTTTCCTTAAGAGGGTCTTTCTCCCTGATTTTTAAGCCAGTGCTGAAGTCAGGTCCCTGCATGGCCAAACAAGCACCGAGTCCAACCTGAACAGATTCTCCATCACAGCAAGACTTGTCCTCAGAAAGGGCTTTCTGTGAAGCGCCCAAGTCCTAGCCTACTGTGCCCCAGCTCAGAGCAATGTGCTGCGGAAGGTGCCCCTTAGGAATGAAAGAGAAGGCAACCTGGAAAAGACGCGACTCTGCAGAGATTAACACACGCCCAAGCAATCATGGGGTCAAAAGGGAAAGCCTGAAGCACTTAGAGTTGAAAAGGGTCAGAGTTCGTTTGATGGGGAAGAAACAGTCTCTTTAATGAATGGTGCCGGAAAAACTAGTTATCCATTTGCAGAAAAATAAGGTAGGATCCATACCTCACGTTATACACCAAAAGGGTGGCTCCAAACAGAACAAAGACCTACCAGTTAAAGCTGGAACTAACAAGGGCTTTGAAGACGACACAGGCACAGAACTAGGGAACTTCATGTTTCCAGAAATAGATTACCAAACACAGCTACAAATTCACAAACAACAGATGGCAAATTAGTTACATGGGACTTCCTCGAAATGGAATACTTACGTTCAGAAAAGGGTTTTCTTGAAAGAGTGAAAGGCGAACCTACAGGCAGAAAATCTCGCTGGGAATGATGTTAATTGATAGAGGTCTGATGGCTAAAATATACGGAAAATGTCAACAACTCAACAGCAAAAAAAAACCTATTTAAAATGGGAAAAAGATATGACAGACATTTTTACCAAAGGTGACATTCAAGAGGCAACAAACACATGAGAAGATGTTGGTCTCTGGCCACGAGAGAGACGCAAAGGGAAGCCACACTGAGATGCTGTCTCACTCTTGAAAATAACCGCAATGACTGAAACCCAAACAGAAACTGGAAATAACACAAATGCTGGAGAGATTGGAACCCTTGACCTACTGCTGATGGGACTGCAAAATGGTGCAACCTCTTTATATAATAGTATGGCATGTCCTCAAAAAGCGAGATGTGGAAATACCGTCCATTCCAGCAATCCCCAGATACCTGCGATCCAATAGAAGTGCCACCAGTTGACATGAAAACAAAAACCCAGAAAAACCAAACATCCACCAATCACCAACAGAGGAGCGGACACAGCAAATATGGCCCAAACATCCAACAGAATCCTGCACAGCTAGGAACAATCACAATGGGTTCTCAAAACATCTTGTAACACAGATGAATCGGGAGGACAATATAGTGAATAAAACAAACCAGTCATAAAAGGACAGCCGCTGCATGAACTCGTGTCGATAAAAAGACAAGACCATGTATAAATGCAGAGATCAGCATTCATTGCTTTATGTTCCACCAGAGATGGGAGCAATAAGAAGAGGGGAACACTCCCTACGTTGTCAAACAAACCAGACCGATAGCCCTCAAGTGGACCCCAACTCATGGGGACCCTCCTTTGGGTCTGTGAGCTTATAAATCTCTGCAGGAGGAGACTGTCCATTCTTCCCCCCGCCCCCAGAATCTTGTGGTTGTGAATTATCAACCTTTTGGTTAGAAAGCTAGCATGTAACACGATTCACAACCAAAGATTGCTTTTAACATAGTAGGCCCTGACTGTTCTGGGTTGGCAGCACAACTCCCTTCCCATTATGTTGTCAGAGCTGCTCAATAAATACATCCTTACCTACATGCATATGTATGTACATATATACATACACACATACATGCATACACACATTGTATATACACGCATATACACATATACATATATACATACATATGTTAGAGTCAGACAAGAAGGAAACATACACTAAAGGGTAGATTAGACATTACAACAAATTCTCACACTGATCAATAATAATTAAAGTTTATAAAACGTGTCTATTAGAGATGCAAATTAAAACAACTATGAGATATCATTTCACCCCAGTCAAAATAGCAAAATTTAACAGAACAGCAAGCAACAAATGCTGGCGAGGTTGTGGAGAAACTGGAACCCTGATTCACTGTTGGTGGGAGTGTAAAATGGTGCAACCCCTGTGGAAAGCAGTACGGCGCTTTCTCAAAAAGTTGCAAATAGAGATACCATTTGACCCAGCAATTCCACTACTGGGAATATACCCTGAAGAGACCATAGCTGACATCCAAGCAGATATATGCACACCCATGTTTATTGCAGCTTTGTTCACAATAGCAAGGAGTTGGAAACAACCTAAGTGCCCATCAACAAACGAATGGCTAGAGAAGCTGTGGTATATTCGCACAATGGAATACTATGCTGCATTAAAAAACAAGGAACTCATGCAATATTATTCAAAATGGTTGACTCTGGAGAACATTATGCTGAGTGAAATATCCCAGTCACAAAAGGACAAATATTACATGATGCCACTGTTGTAGAATGGGACTGTCCTTGGGGTTGGGGAGAGACTGAGTAAGATGGGTTCAATAATGTATACTGCACTGAAACAGAGGAGGGAGAAAACTGTTTAAAAGAGATATATAACTAGGTATTTCTGTCATCACAGGAGTCTAGAGCGAGGGCTACATGGTGGAGGGGACCTGGGGGAGGGTTTGTAAAACAATGAAAGAACCTTTTCTTTTACTTTTCCATAATTTCTGGACTCATGTACTTATAACTTGTTAGTCAAATTTGTGTCTTCTAGGTTGCAACACCCCCATGATACATCTTCAAGGATATGAACATGTACGGCCAAGCACAATCAATAAGAGTGCATCTAAATTCCAAAATCAATCTCCATAATAGTCTATGTGTTTCCTACTGCCAAAGGGGCCCTTTAGAGTAGTGAGAGAAGATCTTCACCCTGAAACCCACAGCGTCCCTTTTCAGCAGGAAGTAGCTAAGAGAATACGCCATCCCCTTTTCCTTATGACTCAGGGTGAAGTCTCTCTCAGGGAGGAGTGATAGGGAATGGCAAAGGACACACTGACAAAGAAGATTAATCAGAACTGGCTTTGACAAGCACTGTGGCATTTGGACAAGAACAAACTGGGAGGAGGGTAGAGAGAATAGTGCAACAATGAATGAATGGAAACCCAAAATCTCTGTAAATGTTCATGAAAATTAATAAAATATAATTATAGAAAAAAAGTGTCTATTAATGATTGTATGGAAACCTAATATGATTCATAAACCTTCATTCAAACACATAAAAATAAATAAAAACAAGCATAAAACACAAATTCAGATATACAAGTTTCAAAAATAGAACAAAATTGTAAGACTGAAAATGGAGAGGCAGTAATTCCAATTTGTAAACAGTCATAACTACAAAGTAAAAAGGAAATAAAGGCCGTAGTCCTGGAACTTTGCAGCAGAGAGGAAGTCAAGACGGTACCAAGAAAGAATAGTCTGCCTTAAACTTGTGAAGATAATAATAAATTACAGGAAAAGGTCAATGAAAATCAATAAACCTCATCAAAATTAAAAGAAAAAGAAAATGATAAAGATTCAGTAAACACTAAAACAAAAGCAATGAAGGAAATTATAAGAAAACTCATCAACAAAATGAACTTGGCTTAGAAAACAGAACATGTTCTTTGGAATATATGGAACAATGAAACCATTGACAACACCAAAAACTCCCAGCAAAAAAAGACAGCAGCAAATCCTCCCCTACCAATAATTACATTGAATGTAACTGGATTAATGCACCAATCAATAGATGGCAACCAGCCGAATAGATGAGAAAATAGAACGCATCAACATGCTTCTAAGGTGCATATAAGAGAGGTAAACCTGAGACACAAAGAGAAAGACAAATTAAATGAAAGGATTGCAAAAGAAATACTAAGCAAATATTAACAAAAATCAGAAAGACTGGTAGTGTTAATTTCTGATAACATAGTTGTTGTTATGTGTCATTGAGTCACTTGCAACTTATAGCGACCCTATGTACAAGAGCCCTAAACGCTGCTCTATCCTTAAAAACAAAAACAAACAAACAAAAAAACCCAGCAAGAGCCAAGGAAGGACATCATACAATGACTAGAGTCAGTCCAATAAGAGAACATTACCGTACTAAGTATCCACTTAGTCAATGATAGAGCCTCACAATACATGCATCAGACTTTAACCAAATTGAAGAGACAGACTATGCCGTGACAGTAACAATACTACTACTAATTATTATTCTTACAAGGGGCCCTGTGTCAGCTGTACCTCACAGCACTCTTGTCTACGACAGATCGAATCCTGCTCAATGCAGTGCTGCCTCACAGTCTCTGGTCTGCTTGAATTCAGAGCTGCAGTCACTGTGTCAGTCCATTACTTTGAGGGTCTTCCTTTCCTTTTCTGACTCCTGCTTGCTCCAAGGACTGGCCCATCCTGCTTACATGTCCAAAGTGCCCTGCTGTGAAATTGCACTCTGGCTAAACTTCTGCCAAGGGGGTTAGGTTGGTAGTTACGGCAGTCCAAGGACAGTAGGGTCAGTAAAGTTGGAGCTGATTTGACAGCACCTAGTAATAACATGAAGAACTATGCTTCAATAAATTTGAAAACGTAAAGGAACTGGACAAATATCTCGAAAAACATTCCCTACCCAAACTAAGATAATCAGAGGTAGAAAAGGTGGCCAGGTCCATCACAAATTAAGAAAATGAATAGGTCATAAAAAATCTTCCAACAAAATTATTCTCGGACCAAAATGTAAATTGTATCAGTCAGAACAGAGTTGACACTAGTTACACTCAAATTATTTCAGAATAAAGGATGAAATACTTCCCATTCACTGCACATAAGCAAACAAGGCAAAGACACCATTGAAAGTAGAAAATGAAGAAAAAGTATCCCTTACAAACACAGATGAAATATATCTAGCCAAAATCCTAGCCAACAGAACCCAATAAATAATCAAAGAAAGAGTAAGACACCTCTTTGTCTTCCTGTGCTGTCCTTTGAAATCATCTGTCCAGCTCCTTAATATCTTGATTTCTTCCCTTTGCTTTGGCTTCTTGTTGCTCAAATGCAATATTCAGAGTCTCTTCTGAGATCTGTTTTGGTCTTTTCTTCCTCCTCTGTCTTTATAATGATCTTTTGCACTCTTACCCATGATATTCTTGATATTTTCCCACAACTCATCTGGTCTTCACTCATTAGTGTTCAGGGCCTCAAACCTGTTCCTGAGATGATTTTGAAATCCAGGTGGGATAGACTCAAGGTAATATTCTGGTTCTGTGGATTTGATTTAATTTTTCTTAGCTTCAGTTTGACCTTGCATATGAGTGGTTTAGTTTGTATGGCTCCACAGTCAACACTCTTGGCACCAGCAGCGAGGGAATGAAAAGATGTTTTGAGTTGGAAAAGTCTGCTGTCTGTCAGAGAGCTCTCCAGAGTACTGAAGAGTAATGATGTCAGTCTGGGGACTAAGGTGCACCTGATACAGAACATGGTCTTTGCAGTCACTTGCTATGCTTCAGAAAGCTGGACAGTGACAAGGGATGATAGAAGGATAATTGGTGCCTTTGAGCCGTGGTGTTGGAGAAGGGGATTGAACATATCATGGACTGCTAAGAGAACAAATAAGACCACTAAGAGAACAAATAGGAGAGGGTTTAAACAGGCTGCTCCTTGGAGGCAAGGATTCTGAAGCTTTGTCTGACATACTTTGGACATGTTGCAAGAAGGAACCAGTCCTTGGAGAGGGACGTCATGTTTGGGAGGGTGGAGGGACAGCGCAGGAGAGGAAGAAACTCTGTGAAGTGGATTGATTCAGTGACTGGGGTAATGGGAATAGGTGTTCTAGAGACAATAAGATTGGCACAGGATAGAGCAGGGTTTAGGGTTGTTGTACACAGGGTCACAGGTGACTCAATGAAAAATAACAACAACAACAACAACAAGACATCACTGCCAAGCATGCCACCATTTTTCTATGTTTGTTGTACCATGGTGGCTTGTTTGTTTATGTGATACTGAAAATGATGTCATTGTTACAGCAAACATAACCAGGACCACCCATAGAGGACAGGTTTTAGTTGAGCTTCCAGATTAAGACTGACTAGAAAGCAGGCTTGGCCACCTACTTCTGAAATAATGAAATCCCATGAGGAGGGCACCACAGTTTGCTATCGTGCCTGATGATTAGGAAAGCGCTCAAAGTGTGACAAGGGCAGAGCAGCCTTCACAGAGCAGAGTTTACCTTCTTGGCAAGGAAGCCCGCTGCTGCATTGTTGCTTTCAGTGGGTGGTGTTTAAAAATAAATAATAGTTTTCCTTGGGTAGTATTTACCTATGACTAACAGCATTGTACTTCAGTACAGATCTTGAAATGTTCTTTTTGAGGAGGAACGTGACATTGTTCCTCTCAATCATTCCAGTAGACCTTGTGATTATCTGATTTAGCTGTCTAAAATTACTAATACATCTATTTTAGCCTTGGATGTCAAACTTCATCTGTTCCATTTAATCTTTGACAACTTCCAATTTTCCTAAATTCATTCTCGGTACATTCCACGTTCCTGTTATTAATGGATGTTTGTGACTGCCGCGCCTCATTTTGGAATTGTGCCACAGCAGCAAACGAAGGCCCTTTTTTGGGTAAAAAAAAAAAAACCACCAGAAAGAATTAATTGACACTGAACAGTTTTCAGGAGTTAGCATATGACCAAGACCTGGCAGTACAAAGAGTAGAAGGCCAAGGTACAGTGAAGGTGTTGGCAAAAAAAATAAGGGTCCCAGAGTTGATGGAATACCAGTAGAGGTTTATCAGCAAACAGGTGAACTCCTAGCTGTGTTAACTTGTCTATGCCTAGAAACTGGAATACAGCTACCTGGCCAGCTGATGGCCATATTTGTGCCTATTAACATATAGACGATACAGCAGAATGCAGAATTGATGGAATCATGTCATTAGTATCACACACAGGTATGTGTTTGCCGAAGATATTTCAAAAAGGCTTCAGTAGCACACAGACAAGGAATTGCTAGAAATTAAAGTTGGATTCAGAAGATGCCATGAAACAAGAATTATCAATACTAATGTCAAACATTGACTGACAGTCTAGAAGATTAGAAAGATGGTTTCTTGAGGATAAAAAGTCATTTGACTTTATAAGTCATAATAAATTATGGATAACAATAGAGAAGAAAGGGAATTCTACAACAGTTAAGTGTAATAATGTAGAACCAGTCGCTAGATCAAGAAGCAGTCACTGGAATAGAATATGCAAGGAGATATTGCATAGTTTTAGCAATAAGAAAGGTGTGCATCAAGCTTGTATTGTCTCATCATCTCTATACACTGAGCAAATCTTTCAGTCCTGATGCCACACCCTTCTTCATAGAGTCCAGGTTCTTGAATGAAGACTCATCAATAACCCGTGATATGCAGGTGACACACCTTGCTTGCAGGAAAGGAGAAAGTGCTTACTGATGAAGTTTAAGAATATGAGAGGAAATTTCTCCACATAGTGAAGGAACTACCCTCAAAATCAACATTGTTTTCAATGGAGAAAATCTGAAAGCAGCCTTCTTGTAAGTAGGACTCAGATGAAGGCACCCTTTAGCGTCCTTCATTAGCATATTGGAGAGGAGAGTTAACAGTGATGCTGACACTGTGACTGCTTTGTGGGATCAGCCATGAGTTAGCTCTGACTTACCAGCATCCAACAACAACAGCAACAATGGTATAACTGGGAGTGCTGGTGGCCTGGTGATAAGAAGCTGTGTCGCTCACTCAAAGGCACATAGTTTGAATCTGTCTGTCTCTCCAAGGGAGAAAGATGGGCAATCTCCTCTCGTGTGATTTACTGCTGGAGGTACAACAAAAATGACATAATTGTAAGCTATGCAAATCCCTTTACAGCTGTGATCAATGTACGTGAACTATCTCTATGATGTGATCTTAGGGAACATCCTTTATCTCACTAGAGATACAGGGAAGGAAAGTTAAGTTGAGGGAGACCTTCAATGTCACCAAGTATGAGTTTCCAGGGGAGTATGGGAGGGTCATTTTACACAGGACCAGAGTGGACCACTGCTGGCCTAGCAGTAAGAAGTTGCACTGTCAACTCAAAGACACGTGATTCAAATACCCCAGCTGCTCTTTCAGAGAAGGAGGGGCAATCTGCTCCTCTGTGACGTTCTGCCTCTCAAAACCCGCTGGAGAGTCAGTTCTGCCTTGGTCGTATAACCCTTGCATAATGTCATTTATGACAAATTTTCTAGTGTTTGTTGTTGTTGTTATGTGCTGTCGAGTCGCTTGCGACTCATAGCGACCCTATGTACAACAGCCCTAAACTCTGCTCTGTCCTGTGCCAATCTCACTGTCTCCGAATTTCTTTTTGAAATATAAAGAGATAAAAGCACTTGATACGGCTTACAAACCATGCCCTGTTAGGTTTTTCAGGTGTGTGTTTTTTTAATATTTAAATTAAAATTGTTATACAAAACCCAAAGCTTTTAAATTATGTACCTTATATTTAATTTACTATTAGAATCTTCTATACCCCTTGATACATTGTTCCTTATATTTTCAAAATGTTAAGTCCTACTTTGTGAAATGTTAGTTGTGTTCTTGAGTTCTGGATAGACAAAACTATGTACAAAAGTTAGAAATAGTAATGTTTAAATAGACATTCTTTACTTTCAGAAATTTAAAACACATTTTTGGGGCTCTATTTTGCCACTTTCTTCTCTTTTACTCTCTCTTTATTTTTTTTAATGGACATTGGAAAATCTTAAGTATGTCTGAATTTTTCTTGGAAATGTAGGAAAGATTAAAAATGTGGCTTTACTGTTCCTGTGTAGGAATCTCAACTGTCTAAGTTGTTTAGAAAAGCATAACTGAGATATTTCTTAAGGCAATATAAATAAATACATTCATGTGAGATATCTCTTATGATGATAAAGAAGGCAAATTCATAAAATACAAAAATGGAAGTAATTTTAAATGGAAAGAAAAGAATATAAATCTTCATTTCAAAAATGCCTGACTTAGTTTTTGAAATGTCTGAGAGTATTTTGGCTGATTCTTGAGAAAATCTCAACATAGGATTTCAAGTCTTTGGCAACTTTGCCAGGACAACCATTTCTTGTAAGAACATGAATTATCACTTCTTAAGTTAGTTTTGTCAGACATGGCTGCTAACATTCTTCTAATCTCTCCTCAAACAAATGATACATTTAAAAAAAAGTGTTAGAAGTCTTAGCCAGAGCAATATGGCAAGAAAGGTGAATAAAAGACATTCAAAGTAAAAAAGAATAAGTAAAATTATGCTTTTTTTCCAGACAATCCTAAACATAAACAACTTCGGAAACACAAGAAAATTACTGGAATTTATAGAAGGTACAACTAAGAACTGTAAGAATTTATAGAAGGGACAACTATAAACTCTATAAAACTTAAAAAAATGATGCTAATTATAGAACAGAGTTCAGGTCTTTCATTCATAGGGTCGCTATGAGCCGTATTTGTCTTGACGGCTTAAGCTAAGTGAGACTGGTGATATATTTTGGAAGAACATTCTTTTAATTTATACATCACTCTTAGTCGATTTGCTGTACTGAAGTAATCTGGGTTTGCTGTGATGCTGAACCTGTGATGTGCCATTGGGTATCAAATACCATAATGGTTTACCAGTGTGGACAGTGTTTGGTGGAACTCCCAGCTGTGGGGCAGGTTTGGAAGCAAGAGTGGCATCCACTTCCTAAACCACATGCCTACGGAAATGTTATGAACGTGAAGAAGCTGTAATAGTTATAGAAAGGCATTCATTAGCTCTTTTGTTCATAGAGTAGCAATGACTTGTGCTCCACTCGACAGTAATCAACAACAACAAGAACAACTAAGAGGTAGAGTTGAAGATCAACAACATTAAAAAACAGTCCAGTTCCTCTACTCTAACAAAGAGAACTCTAACAAGGAAATCCCCATCACTTAAAGCAGCCAGCCCAAAGAAGAATCACTTAAAAAATAAAGCTGGGTACAAAAGGCCTTTACAAAGGAAATGACAAAACATTGCTATAAGAAACCAAAAAAGATCCACCCAAATGGAAGAATATAGCACGCACATTGATAACTGAAGGAAATAACAACCCAACACTCTCAAACTCATTGCCATAAAGTCAGAACCAACTCCAACTAGCTAACCCTCCAGTGGGTTTTCTGGAGGCCGTAAATCACACGGACGGGACTAAGGTGTGCTTGACCCAACCCACGGTGTTTTCAACTGACTCATTGCATATGAAAGTTGGCCGTTGAGTAAGGAAGACAGAAGGAGAATTGGTATCTTTGAATTGTGATACTGGCAAAGAATGTTGTTGTTGTTATGTGCCATCGCATTCTGTGACTCATAGTGACCCTATGGACAATAGCTCTGAAGCCTGCCCTCCCCTAAGCCAGATTTACTGACTGTGACACACCTACCCCCGTGACCCCAGAGCTCCCGCTTAGCGATCCTTGAAAGGAAGAATAATGAGACTATCTTATGTTGTCTGGAGGGGTCAGTCCCTAGAAAAGTGCACCAGGCTTCAGAAAGTGAAGAGGACTTTGAATAGATGAAGTGACACGGTGACTGTAACAATGGGTTTAAGGTCCATGGACATCACGAGGAGGTTGCAGGGTCGCTGGCTTTGTTCTGTGGTCCCTCGGGTGGCTGTGAGTCAGAGCCAGTGGCGTCTAATGGCAGCATTAATGAGCATGGCAGAGCCCTCCATTTCTTAAGACCTCTTTGGCTTCTCATATTAGCAATTTACAGTTTCCCGTGTAAAGGTCGATTGTGTCCGGCGAGCTTTCTTCCTAAGTGGCTCATCTTTTGAGTGGCTATTGTACATGGCATTGTTTTCCTGATTTCTCTTTCAGAGTTCTCTTTGTTAGAGTAGAGAAGTTGGATTGATTTCTGTGTATTGTTGATCTTGTACTCTTCCCCTTGGCTGTTTCTTTCGTAAGTCCCAGGACTTTTTTTGTTGAGTCTCTGGGACGTTTTATATATAAGAACATCACCTGCAAGCAGACCCTTACTTCTTTATCTTTTTTAATGCCCTTTATGACTCTTTCCTGCCCTGTTTGCTCTGTATCGAATTCAAACTCATTGCATTGAGTTGAAACCAACTCACAGTTGACCCTCTGGCAGGTTTCCAGGGTTGTAAATGGAGAAGGAGTTGGCTTGTCTTTCTCCCACAGGGTCATTGGTGGGTTCTAACTGCTCAAGAGGCTTGGCCGTTGGGAGAGCAGGACAGCTCCCTGAAGACTACAGTTCAAAATGTGATGGTTAATACAATATGCTACCACGGGCAGGAGCCTCAGTAACCAATAATGCAGCTCTCCTATGCAGTACACATCCTAACCTCTATGACACCAGTGGGGCCACACTGGGGGGGCTTCTGTAAGGGGCGGAGGGGGAAATCTCCTCAGGGGTGACCTGCACTAAGCATTTGGTCTCTGGCAAAGACAGTGGGTTTGGGCCTAGTTCTTCTCAATGTCAGCCACAACTTGTCATGATCCACACAGTTAAACAATCTGTGAAATGCCTCAAAACACAGAAAAGCCTGGAGGATATTATGTGGAATAAAATAATTCAATCATGATAGGACAAATATCATATGAAGCCACTATTATAAAGTCAAGAAAAGACACACACAGAAAGAAATAGTCTTTGGTGATTTCCTGGGATGAAAGAGAAAGAGAAAGTTAATCACTAGCTAGAGAGGAGACAGATATTTACCTGGGTGAAAGGAAAGGCAATGTATCGGAGTGGGGGAGGCCAGCACAACTGTTGGTGTCAAAGAAGACACTGAGGAGTAAGAGCTAAAAGCAAGACATAAAGCAGATGTTCTGCTGGAGAAGGAGGGGCAATCTCCTCCTGTACCAGTCAGATCCGATTTGACAGTCTACACACACACACACACACACACATAATAAAAAAAAATAACACTTAAAAAATATTAAAAATATTTTTAAAAAAGCAAGACATAAATACTACCGTACAGTCAATCCTGGAACAACCACGACATCAATAAGTTAATGGTGGATAAATAGACATACGGAAGTGAAGTCGGTTTGGGAAGGCAAGTAAAACTGTTCCTGTGAGGACGTGTGTGTGCGCACGCTAAAGGATATTTCTACATACTTGTATGAGCTGTAAATATACACAGAAACATATTCAAGCATAGAGATGATAAAGTTAAGACAACATTTTAGTGATAACCAACATTTTGAGAAAATGAATCGTTGGGTCTGAGAGCTCAGAAACGTGCCCTCTCAGATGACATCACGGTCAGCTGACATAACATAGTCCACGTCCGACCTCAGTGTGTAGTGACAAGGGTCCATCTAAGGCGCAACTACTAGTCGCTCCTTGTCCTGAGTGGAAAAAAAAACAACAACAAAAAGACTGAGGGAAACCGTTAGTACAGAGGACTAACTCCTGCCCAGACTTCAGCCTCTTCTCCCTTGAGCCCAGAATGGCGCAGCTGATCCATCAGTCTGTGCTGAGTAGTCAGGAAGCAACCACAACAGGTGTAGAAAGAGCGGGAGGAAAACGGAGAACCAAACCTCACAATCATAAAAAGGGCACAGGTTACAGGTCTGAGAGAGACCGGTGGAACCCTGGCACCGTGGCCTTGAACTGAATTAATCCATGACTCACCTGTCAGCCAAACCATCATCCATCAGCAGGCCTACGAGACGGACAAATGCCAGGGAAGCTCGCTCCTTGCGAAATCAACCGTATGGGATGAAAGGGGCAGCATTTGCCCAGAGACAGGTCCAGAGATAAGGAAGGGTAAGAAAGGACAACAGAAATGGGAATGACAGACAGGAAGCGGGAAGGGTGTAGCTGCACGTGATTTCAATCAACAGTCACATAACACAACGGGCATGGACTGTTGAACGGAAAACCAATTTGTTCTGTACACTTTCCAAATCATCATAAGTTTTACAGAAAAGAAAAAGCAATGAGCTGTGGTGCTGGAGAAGAGTATTGAATGTACCATGGACTGCCAAGAAAACAAACAGATTCATCCTAGAGAGGGTTAAACCAGGCTACTCCTTGGAGGCAAAGATTCTGAGGCTCCATCTAACATACTTTGGGCATGTTGTAAGGAGAGACCGGTCCTTAGAGAGGGACATCATGCTTGGGAGGGTGGAGGGACAGCGCAGGGAGGGAAGACCCTGTATGAGGTGGATTGATTCAGTGACTGGGGTAATCGGGATGGGTGTGTCAGAGACAATGCGATTGGCACAGAATTGAGCAGGGTTTAGGGCTGTTGTACATAGTGTCGCTATGAGTCGCAAATGACTCGACGGCACATAACAACAACAAACAACATACTATAGATCACTTTAGGAAAAAAGAAAAGAAGAGGAGAGAAGAGAAGAGAAGAGAAAAGAAAAGAAAAGAAATTCACGATCATTTCAATTAATGCAGAAAGGGCATTTGACAAAATTAATGAAATTTGACACCTTTTCACAGAAGGAAGATTCCTCAAAGTAATAAAAGATACTTGTGGAAAACCTAACATCATGTCCAGTGCAGAAAGACTGCGAGCCTTCTCTGTGGGACCAGACACAACAAGCACGCTCCCACTGGTCACTATGTGTCGCCACCATTCCGGAGGTGCTAATCAGATCAGTAAGATCATGAAGGAGGAAAAGAATCTAAGAAAGGAGGGAACAAAACCAGCCCTTCTCTTAGACGGCAAGATCCTGTCCAGAGAAACGTCAAAGGGTTCACAAGAAAGCTACTAAAACTAAGAAATGAACTCAGCAAAGTGTCTGGGTACAAGGTCAACACGTAAGAATCAGTTGGCTTTCTACAGAACAACAATGAGTAAGCAAAAAAAGGAAATTAAGGAAACATTACCACTTATAATAGCATCTAAAGAATAAAGTACCTGGGAATAAATTTAACCAGGAAGGCAAAAGCCTTGTACACAGAGACCTGCAACCACTGCGAAAAGAAATTTAAGAATACCTCAACAGATCTTGGGGAAAGTCAAAGAATATGAGAAAGATATTCAGTTGTGCTTTATTTACTTACAATAGCATCCAGCTGTTTGAATAACACATCACAGGTAACAAACACTGTGCAGAAGAGCACTACCTCTGTGTTCACGGGGGACTGGCATGGGGACCAAGGGGCAGTTGTGAGAACAGAACAAGGGGAGGCTGCGTGGCTCATAATTGAAGAAAGGTGTGTATTTTGCTGGTATCGTTTCACCATACCTAAATTTCAAAAAGAGACCTCCTTAAAAAGAAAGACTTTTATTCCTAAAAAAACTAACAAGTGTGTGAAAAGGCTACCTACAGACTAAGAGACTGTTTTCAGGACACACGCAATTGCTAAGGGTCTGTCATGAAAAACAAATTGAAAAGTACAGTTCAACAACAAAAGGACAAGCAATCCGATCAAAAACGGAGCAAAAGACTTGAGCCAACATGTTGTCAAAGAGGATGTTCACGTGATCAACCAGCAGGTAAAAACACGCTCTTCGCCAATCACCATTACTGACTCGCACAGCCGATCTGATTCACAGTGACCCTGCCGCAGAGTCCAAGGCCCCACCAGACGCCCAAGATGCTAAATCTTTACGGAACTAAACTGCCGTGTTTTTCTCCCCCGGAAGCAGTTTATTCCCACCCTGATGGAAAATCTTGAAGTTATAAGATACCCTGAACCTCCTTGACCTTCTCGTTATTGTTAGCTGCCATTGTGTTGATTCTGCCTCTCAGTGACCCCACGTGACAGAGGAGAGGGTTATCTAGGCTACTGTCTTTTCAGGACCCAACAGCCAGACCTTCTCCCTGACACGGCTTCAAACTTCTGACTCTGTCAGCAGCCAAACACTTAATCATTGTGCCACCAGGACTCCATCTATTCTCCTGACAAACCTCTTGAGCACTACACACCTTGCATTTTCTCCAAAGGCTTCACAAAGGGGTCCTTGTTGAAAGAAGAAGTGCCGCCCCCCCAAGCCCTGCGTCTGAGAGGAACGCCCCCACCATTAACCCAGGAGGAGAAGGGAGAGGGGCACCTTCTTTGGGCTCACCATCATGGTGATCAGTGCCGGGACATAGCTGTGTCGCAGAGCAAGGCTGCCCAGCACCGAGAGGCCACTTGGCTCTGAGCCCACGTCTCCTGGCTCCTTGGTGGTGGTGGTGGTGGTGCGTCCTGTAAACAAAGACACGGACAGACTGTAGCATGGCCAAGCCTAGCAGAGCTATCCCAGGGCAGCTGCAGACCAGTGGGTACCGGAAAGCCTCTACTGTCTAGGTGGGCACAGGCCAGTGGACCTTGTCCTTGCCAAGTTGAGTGTCAGTGTTACTTACCAGCCCCTCCCTGCCTGCTGTGGGCCCTCATGGTTACGCCCAGCTACTCCTCTACCTTCCCCTGACCACAGGCTGTATCCCAGAGCTTTCCTCAGATTCTTGGTTGAGTCCAGAAGCACCTTGGCCCTCACTCCCTATTCAATATGGAAGCTATGTAGGGCTGTGCCCAGAGCCTCGTCTGGTGGGGTTGATTTTTCAAGGACATTTCCAGAACAAATGGATTTGATGAAGTCCCGGTTTCCAGAGCACAGTGCGGCTTTAGACCGTCCTTCTAAATGGTCCGTAGTGTTCAATACGGAAGCAAGGGCTTCTGTAAGCCTGTGCTCAGCGCTGTGAGGAGTCTGGAATGGTGGAGGTGTTAGCTCTGTCCCCCCAAGGGCTTCACAAGAAGGGGAAGTGAGGCTGAAGAAACCTCTGGAGAACCAAGTCGGATGGGGCCCAGTCCTGCACTCCTTCCTTCTGGACGTCACTGGCTCAGGGAACATTTCCACAGAGAGGAGGACTCTAACTTGGTTTCATCTGGGAGCCACCCCCCCCCCCGGGTGTTCTCAAGCATGTCTAATCAAGCCCGTGTCTGCTTCAGACTCAGTGACCAAGACCTGAAGGGCATATCCCAGGCCCCCTATACCTGAAGATACTGTCCATTCCCCTTTCTGTTACGGCCTTCATGGAAGTTGAGGGTTTCAACCCAAGGGTGCAATGGTTTAGGGGACCCGTGGGATGTTGGGGACTCCTACCTAAGAATCCTTCCTCTTTTCTGAAGGGTTTGGGTGACCCCATGGGATGTTGGGGCCCCTTACCTAAAGATGTCTTCCTCTTTTCTGGGTCACAGAAAGCAGGTGAGTTGAGGCCTGCACTCTTCTCCTGGTGTCCCGTGCAGTGTAGAAGGGGCAGATCTGGCCAGCTCCCGTGGGGGAGTGTGTCCTGGTAAAGGACAGAGGGACATTCAAGGTGGAGCCTGGATGCTGGGGATGGGGCACTGAGGGCCACAGGTGAGGGGGGACCTGGACACGTATGGAGCCTGGGAGCTCAGTGGCACTTTCACACCCCCCCCCCAAATGAGAGCCAGGAAGTCCAGCCTGCCAAGTGGAATGCCGGCAGGAAGGGAGGGGGTCAGCTTCTGTACAAAAAGTGGTGACAGATTGTACATAAGCCACATGGGACTTGGAGGGACAGAGCTCTGGTTTCTGTCAGAGCTGTGATTTGGGAAAGTCTGTTGAGACATGTGGAAGGAATGAGTCGCTGGGCCTGGGAACTCGGGACCATAGTGTTGGGTGACCTCAAGGTCAGCTGACCCACCAAGATAACGTTCTGTACTAGACCTTGAAGGGTCATGGACTGGGTGTTTCACCAGCTTCTGTCAGATCAGTGAGCCTGGTGTTTTTCCCCCCCTTGTTTTTGAGGTTTGTTTCACATTTATCTAAGACCTTTTATGATGATTACTTTTCAAACCAGTCAGTTATGGTATCTGGGCGCCATATCCGAGATAATATAACATCGGATAAAGGGAGGAGATGGAATGTGGATGTGAGATCCTAAGTCTGAGTTGAAGTTGGTGGGATCTGGGGGGTGGACCCCAGAAACCACCTCCACGAGCCCTCAGACTTGGTCCTTTCAAGCTGACAGCTGCTTGCTTCACACAAAAGCACACTGATTTTGCCCGGCTAGTTCCCTACCCAGCAATGGGATTCTAGTGCATCTTCTTCCAAGAACCCCGGAACCTGCCGAGGGCCCCTCATGAAAGATACCCAGTCCCCTTGTCATCGAGTTGATTCTGGCCCCCAGTGGCCCCACGTGACGGAGCAGAACCGCCCATAGGCTGCCATCTTTAAAAGAGCAGATCCCAGATCTTTCTTGAAACTACTGCTGGGCTCAAACCAATAAATAATCTTTCAGCTAGCCTGTAAATGCTTAACCAGCACACCACCAGGTCTCTTAACGAAGACTTGAAAGTACTGTCCTCCACGGCCATTGCAGCCATGAGGAGGCTTCCATCCATGCCAGCAGGGCTCCTGACTGAGAGCTGAAGGGACCATCCTCCACAGTCATTGCAGCCGTGAGGAGGCTTCAGTGCTTCTTCTCATTGCCTTTGCCTCTAGATGCGCCTAGCCTGGGAGTCCGGAAGGAGAGACCAGCTTCTCCCTCAGCCCTGCAATCTGGCACTTGCCCAGGCTCGGTGCCCATGGCCCTGCACCCAGCGGTCATTCGTCACACCTCCTCCTGAGACAGTCACCAGCCTCCCAGCTGTGCCTGGTATCAGGGTCCTGCTCTGCACGTCCATTCTGTACAGGAGTCAGGAGGCTGAGACCATTGCAGCCTGCACTTACGTGAGGCTGAGCAGACAGATTTGTGCAGAAAATGCTTTTTAAAATGCATTACATGCGTGCGCGTCAAGAGACGCCAGCTGCTCAGTGAATTTCAAAGAGATGCAAGCGGGTGATGAACAGCCGGGCTGTTCCGGCTCAGCCTGCAGTAAACACAGCACGGCCGTGCATCTCCGCGGGCTCTGCTGGAGCCGGGCTCTGCAGCGCGGACGGGAAGGCTCGCTCTGTCCGGCTAATCAGAGCTTCGTGTGACGAGGCTCTCATCAGGCTGCAGAGTGAAAGGGATCAGAGCTGCAGAGAGGGGTTCATGTCCACCATGGTGGTGGTCCAGGGTCATGCCTGACGTGGACACGTTGGAAATTGAGAGGGGCTTCTAAGGAGCACTGGTGGTGGTGTAGCTAACACATTTGACTGTTTCCCGACAAGACAGGAGCTGGCCCCTATGAGCCACACTGTGAGAGCATGAATGAGGGGGGACTCTGTACCCACAAAACGGCAGCTGTGGAAACCTGACGTGGCATCTCTGCTCTGGCCTTTGGGCAGCTGAGGCGGGGACGGCTGTGTGCACTGAGGGGCTTTCATTTTTTTTTTTGCTTTCTTTACTGAGAGAAAAAGGCTGGGAGGGGCCCTGAGGCCATGGACCAGTAGGTGGGGACTGGGATGTGTTTGTGTTCATGTTTCTGTCTGGGGGCACAGCGCAGGGCAGGGGGCAGTGTGCTCCCAGCCTGTCTATTGTGGGGGGGGGGAGTTGTGGTCCTCTGTGGCACGTGGATTCTGCCCCCTCTGACCTCTGCTGCTGGTGCTATCTATGGAATTGGACATGGAAAGTGTCCCAGGCCCGGTTTAGGCTTGGTGAGGAGAACTGGGGGATTAAGATGCCATTCCAGCATTCCTGGGATCTCGGACCCGGCAGGGTGGCCCAGAGCTATTTGTAATGCTGCCATGTGTGGGCCTATCCCAAGTCCGGGGACTCCGCAGGCATGAGTGGTCAGGGCCTTGGGGAGACAGGCCAGTCAGCCTCCTGGGGTGTGTGAATGGCTATTTACCAGGCCCTTCCCCAGACCCCACCCCCCACCCCCCACATCCTGGGAGCCACAGTGTGTAACACAGAAGCAGATAGAGGAAGGGGAGCCTCCGCCTGGCAAGGTGTGAGGGGACGGCTGCACTGAGGTGGTCAGGATTCATGCAGATGGCGCTCCAAGACCCACAGCTTTTCATGGCTGCTCAGGAGAGCTGGGCTGGTGACCCTGCGGGTGTGATGGCTCCATAGAGCTCCCCCCTCCCCTACAGAGGGAGGAGCACTGTCCCCTGGCCCCAGGTGCATCTGTGAGACACCTAGTGTTCCCTCAGAACAAGAAAGCGCATGGTCCACTGCTGTCAGCCCTGCCCGGGAGCCAGAGACGAGCTCTGGACTTCACTCTATAAGCTCAGCCTCGTTCACCATCAGACCAAACTGCGGCGTCTCTCACGGCAACACTGCAGGGCAGAGAACTGTGCCATGGGCGGTACAGGAGCCCGAGGCCCGGGGAGGTGCCACTGAGTCCTACACTGTTATCTCCCCCGGAGCAAAGTGCCACGTCCTTCCCCCTGAGAAGTCGATCGGCTCCAGGCCCCCAAACTTTTGTGGGGCACACCTCTCCCAGCCAATTGTCTCATCTTTCTCCCAAAGAGCGACTGGTATATCTGGACCACAGATCTTTTGATTGGTACCCCACAGTCAACCCACTGCACCGCAAAGCTCCATTCTTTCAATAAAGCAACTGACAGGGGCATGCTGGGTGCCAGGAGTACCCTGGCCTGCACATCTCCAAGGGTGCTGCCTGGGTGAGCCAGGCTGGCCGGTGAGCTGGGAATTTCCTCTGTGGTTTGTCCGAATTCAGCTTTGGGGCCCCAGCATACGCTGATCACTGAGAGGAGACGGCCGGAGCAGCTGTGGTGTGGCTCTACTTGAGTTCAAATCCCACTTTTAGCACTTCCTGCTGGGGTGACTCACTTGGTGGCTGCCCCCTTTGCCTCTGTAAAATGAGGAGATGGTCACCCAAAGCTCTTGGCCAGCACCGCCCAGCGTGGACCCTCGCCATGCCTGTACCTGTGGCTGCCGAGGGTTGGAGGATGTGTGTGTGAGGGGTGTGTGTGTGTGTGTGTGTGTGTGTGGTGTGTGGCTGGTGGACATTCATGCCCCACGGCTCTTACCTGGTCCTCCGGGCTGCACTGCACGGCGCTCAGCTCCAGGGTGTCACAGCTGCTGGGCAGCTCGGGTGGGAGCTGGTCCATCTCCTCCCGTTTCTGGAGGAAAATGCTGGGGTTCAGTCCTTGGCTCGCTGAGACCCCTGCATGGAGGTGGGGAGCTTGGCACTGTGAGGGTTTAGCAGCTACAGACAAACCCAAACCCACTATGTCTAGTCAGCTGTGACTCATGGTGGCCCCGTCCAGTCGGTTCCGCTCACAGGGACCATCCCTGGGGATTTTGAAGCAGTGAAGCTTTAAGAGAGGGGGTGGGCAGGGGCAGGTAATCATGGAGTCGCATGGTTTGATGCGTAGAGGGGGAGATGAAAAATATTGTTGTAAATTCTTTTTGAGAGAGAGAGAGCAAGTGTTCACCTCTCTTCTTCAGAGTGGCTAGTAGATTCGATTCGAACCACTGATCTTTCCATTCTCAGCCTAACATGTAATGTAACACACTGGGAACAGAGTGGAACCGTCCTGTAGGGTCTCTCAAGCTGTCTTTTTACCTAAGCAGACTGCCCCACCTTTCTCTCACAGATCAGCCGGTGGGTTTGAACCACCAACCTTTTGATTTTTAATGAAACCCTTTAACCACTGCCCCACCAGGGCCCCTAGGCACAGCAAATGGAACTTCCTGCCATTGAGTGCAATCTGCCTCCAGGCAACCCTCAGGCCACAGTGGCTCCGCCCCCACCTTCATGGAAGGAACTGGACTCCTCTCCCCCTGCTCAGACCAAGGGTGGTTGGAACTGCTGTGTGCTCAGCTGGTACGTGAGCACTTAAACCCTGTGCCACCAAGACTTCTTTCTGCTTTTATAAGTGGTCCTGATTTGGATGCTAACTTTTTTTAATTAATCTTAATGAAGGTTTAGAGAGACTTAGGGTTTCCAGTCATTCATTGTTGCACTTTTCTCCCGCCCCATCCCCTCCCCCCATTTCACTCTTCTCCTTGAAAAGAAAGAAAAACTCTTTCATTGTTATGGAATCCCTCCCCTCCAAGTCCACTCCACCATGCAGCCTTCACTCTGGACTTCTGTAATGACAAGAATACCCATTCATATGTCCCTTTTAAACAGTTCTCTCCCTCATCTGTTTCAATGCTAACCTTTATGAAAAATTAATTTGTGTTTTGGTGGGTTTTTTTGTCGTTGTTATTTACCATCATGTCAGAGCAGACTCGTAGCTGACTCTCCAGTTGGGCTTTAGAGGCTATAAATCACACGGAGGTGCTTGCCCATCTTTCTAATGTGGAGGAGTTGATGGATTCGAACCCACATACTTTTGGGTTGTAAGCGGTTGCACAGATTCTTACCACAAAGCCACCAGAGCTCCCTTAATCTGTATCTACACTTAAAATTTAAAGTTGAAAGTGTCGAATCACAAATCCAGGTTGCTCCAAACAAACATTCAAAGGTTTTAAAGTTTTCGTTTGAGTGAGATAAAACACTCCATGCCTTGTTGGGAGAGGGGCGGGCAGGGAGAAAGGTGCAGCAGTGAATGATTGGAGACCCTAAGCCTCTGTAAACTTCCATTAGAATTAATTAAAAAACCTTCAAAAACCTCCTTGCCTTGTCAACCATGTCAGAGGCTCAAAAGGTGGGCGGGGCCAGGGGCTGCCACGTGGGAGGAACACACGCTCCACCTTTGCGATCATTTCTGTTTGTCAGACATCACTCTCGAACAGCGCCCGGGGCTTGGAAAGTCCAGCCCAGACTGCAGCCAGGATGAGCCCACACTCAGGAGCTCTCAGACCAGGCAGGACGCCAGAACACGCTCTGCAGACAGCCGGGGCCCAGTGGGGACGCAGTCCACTGAGCAGTGCCCCATAAACCCTCACTTTCCAGGGGCTCCTGTACCACCCCCAACTAGGGCTGGTCAAACCTCCTGGTCCTCTGTGAAGACATTGTAACATTACAGTCAGAGAGTGTATTTCAAGGCTTGGCTGTGATTTCTCAGAAGTTACCTGCACCTTAACTTGAAACCTGTATCTTTTGTTCCCTGGAGTGGAGACACGTCACTTCCCTCAGCCACGTGACAGCCTTTCTAAGGTGGTTATTCTACCTGTTCCCTCTTATCTCACTCTAGCTCATCCTTCTCCGTCTGTTAGTGCCATGGGAGGAGAACACACAGCCATCATACAGTCATTCACACTTGAGTGAGAGTTAGCAACAATCATTTGCCCAATTCATAAGGGTGTGCATGTGAATAAGAAGCCCTGGCTCTCAGAGGACAACTTACCAAAATTGAGGGTGTCTGCAGCTTCAGCTGGAGGACCAGCGTGTAGTAGGACAGCAGCAGAATCAGAGGGTTCACTATCTGCGGCCAGTCGAGGCCTGGATGGAGGCGGAGCTTCCAGGGCTCCGTGGAGTTGGTCCTGATGGCCGCAGTCATTCCCAGCAGCCTGCATGCAGAGAGCCGGCTGGACTCACCTCATGCTGATGTGGGCGTCCAGCACCCTTTCCTGTCAGCACCCTTGTCTGAGCCGTCTCTGCTCCAGGCCAGACCTTTGCTGGGGGCAGCGGGGGATGGCCAGGCTCAGGGAGTGTGGTGGTGGGCACAGACTCACTGCGGACCTTCCATGGACCTTCCCTTTTGTCCCTATACCCATTGCCGTAGACCAAACCCTTCCTGGGTGCCTTATCTTCAAGAGGCCTCCTACATTCCTCCCAACTCAGGCCTTCGGGAGTGTGTTGTGCTGTGCCCCACCTCGGCCCTGTCCTGTCAGGGTGCACTCACCACCTACAGCACATGTGACTGTCACTTTTTGCTCTGAAGGACTTTAGAGACCAGTCTGCAGGGAGAAACCCCCTACAGGTGCTATTACTAACACCTGCACTAAGAGCCTGCACCCTCACAGACTTTTCACAAAGGTTTGCTGACAGAAAGAAGAGAAGCAGGGAGTGAGGGGGATGGGGGGCAGGGGAGGGGGAGGGGGACAAAGAAAGATGAAAAACGAAGGAGAAAGAAAAAAAGGGGAAATGAGAAGAAAAAAAGAGAGAAGGAAGAGAGAGAAACAACTAAAGGCAAAAAGCAATTAGCCTGAGTCAGAAGTAGGAGCCAGAGTTCTTCCCTCTTCCTGGCTTGGTCCTCAGATGTGGGTGGGTTCAACTTCCTGCTTTGAGGGACACGGGGGTAAGAAATCTTCCTACTCACCTAGTCAGACCAGAGGATAGAGGAAATAGCAAGAGGAAGCAGCGTGGGGGACAGAAAATGCTGGTCAAGCCCCCTTGAAAAGGAGGGTCCAGACAAGGGAGATGAAGCCCCTCTCAAATCTGCTTCCTGTGCAGGGTGCTCTTGGCATTACCTGGCATAGATGTCATCAGGAGGCACGAGGCGTTGGGAGAAGGGGAGCTGGTAGAGGTAGAGGATCCCCAGGTGGCCAGCTGTAAAGATGCTCATGAAAACGCAGAGCGAGCTGAAGGCAAGGTCACTCATGGTCCGCCGACATGCCCACCAGGAGCCCAGGCCCAGGAAAGCCCCAAAGTACACGGCCGAGGTCACAGAAGGAGACACCATCCCTAGGGAGACAGCCCCCATGTGACTGGAGCCCTGCCCCCATCCTCATCCCCAAACAGCATGCTCTGAGCCCGAGGCCCTGCTATGCTAGTTATGAAAGCAGTCTACTCAAGGCACATCCAGGGCCCAAATGACCCAACACTGGACTCAAAGGGGCATCCTTGGGGAAAGCCTGAGCCCCAAGGCTAGGGGACGAGTGACAAGTGACCAACAAATATCTACATGTGGGTGAATCAACTCCTGCTGTGACCTCCATCTGAGTGAGTATCAACATGATCTGGTGGAAAAGGTCTACTGATTAAAACAGAATACTCTGAAGAACTGGAAACACCGGAAGGAATGGACAACTTTGTAGAGACACACTTTCTGCCAAAATGCTATTTAGGAGCGAGGATTGCAAGATTCATTCCAAATACTTTGGACATGTCATCAGCAATGAGCCAGTCATTGAAGAGGGACATCATGTTTGGCAGAGGGTCAGTGAGAAGAGTATGACCCTCAACAAGGTGGATTGACACCAGGGCTGAAATAATGGGCTCCAACCCAGGAACAGCTGTGAAGATGGCACAGGACTGGGTAGAGATAGATCTATTGCTGTTGAGTTCTAACTTAGGAGTCATAACAGGTCTGCTGTGAGTTGGAACTGACTCAACAGCATTTAACAACAACAACATCCCAAGGTAAACAGAGATTAAGACAGAAACTTTGAGCAGACTCATTAGAAGAGAAGAAATTATAGGGATCTTAGAAAGACTTTTAAAAAGTACAAAACGACTTATCTGAGCCCTGGCCCAGATAGTTTCAATGACGAGTTCTACAAAACAACCAGGAAACAACATCTGACATCTCTTTCACTTAAACTCTTCCAGAACAAAGCAAAGTATGAAACACTCTCAAATACATCTGTACGGAGGAAACATAACCCTGATACTAAATGCAAGATACCAATAAAAAAGCAAATTATAGATCAATATCCCTTATGATCATAGATGCAAACATTTCTAATAAAATCCTAGCCAAAAGAATCTGACACTACATCAATTAAGAAATAATACATCATAATCAAGTGGATGAATAACAAGTATGCAAGGATGGTTTGATTCTAGAAAAAGTCAACATAATCCATCACATCAATTAAACAAAGTAGAAGAACCCTAAGATTGTATCAGCTGGTACAGAAAAGGTATTTGATAAAATCAACACCCTTTTCTGAGAAAATTCTCAGCAAAATGAGCTTAGAAGCAAAATTATCCAACATAATTAGGAGCACATGTGCAAAACCAACAGCCAACATGATTCTCAATGGAGGGAGATCGGAGGTAATCTTTTTGTAAACAAGACCCAAGCACAGATGTCCTTGTCACCACTCTTATTAAATAGTTAGTGTACTAGAAGTCCTAGCCAGAGCAATAGAGCAAGAAATTAAATAAAAGGCATCCAAATTGGTAAAGAAGTAATATTATTCCTATTAGCAGATGATGGTAAATCCCTGTACATAGAAAACATGAGAGACTCAGCAGGAAAGCTACTGGAAGAAATAGATTCAGCAAAGTAGCAAGAAACAAGGCCCGCATACAAAACCCAGCCAGATTCCTCTATACAAAGAGAATTCTGTCAAGGAAATGAAAACAATATCACCTACAATAGCTACACAAAGTTAATAAAATACTTAGGAATAAATCTAACCTTAGAAACAAAAGACATATACAAAGAAAACTGGAAAAACCAAGAGACCTACTACAGAAACGGAAACACATCATGCTCGCGAATAGGAAGCGTTAGCACTGTGAAAGAGTTCCCAAAGTGGTCTGATGCAATCCTGCTCCAGATCCCATCAGTCTTTAAAGAGATGGGAAACTATTCACCAGCTCTATACAGAAAAGAAGGAGACCTTGGAAGAGCAAAGCACCACTGAATAAGAACGAAGTCAGAGCCCTTACCCTTCCCAATCTCAGAAGCTATTATACAACCACAATAGTCATCACGGTAGACGCACAGATGCTTGGAAAAGAACTGAGGACATTAAAGTAAATCCACCTACCTGTTAACAGCTGATCTTTGACAAATGAGTGAAATCCATTATAAATAGGGGATATAATTAGTCTCTTTAACAAGTGGTGTTGGCAAAACTAGATATCCACTTGCACGCAAATTAAACAGACTCTATTTCAGACCATATATAAAAATGAAAAAAAAAAAAAAGATGGAGCAGAAACCCTAAAGGCCAAACCTAAAACTATAAAGATCATCAGCTAAAAAAGAGGCGGCCTCAGTGGTTCTAATTTATAGCACAAATTGTGTATTAAACATACCAAAAAATGCACAAATAATAGAAGGCAAATCAGATTATTGAATCTTCCTAAAATTTACACATTTGAGTTAATTAAAAGACTGGAGGGAGAAAGTTATGAGAAACAGTAAACAATCTACAGCAAATGATCTTTCCACCTTGTTACCCCCTGACATAATGGTGAGGAAACGGGGGCAATGACTGGTTTCCCGAGGTTCCAAGTTAAGCTTAGACTATGAAGACACAAAGGACAATAACATGGATTACTGAAGTGTGAATGGAAACAAATTCCAATTTAAACACACACACACGACTGGGAGGAAATTGGAAATTTTGTACAGACAAGGGACTAATCTCTAAAATTTATAGAAAATGTCAATACCTCAACAACAAATGGCAAACAAGCTAATTTTTTAAAAAGACACAGGACATGAACAGACGCATCGGCAAAGGAGATACTCAGTTGCCCAACAAATATGTCAAGAGATGCTCTTTACTTTTAGCAGGCAACCACTGCCCACTCCCTGCCCTTGAGTCATTTCCAACCCAAAGTGGCCCTACTGGAGAGAGGCAAAGCAAAACAATACTGAGACATCATCTCACCCCTACAATAGCGGCAATGATAGGCAAGCGCGTGGGGAAATTGGAACTCTTATATATACTGCTGGGGGTGTGTGCAATGGTACTATCATTATGAAAAATGGTAAGACACTTAAAAATTTACAAATAGAGATAGCATGTTGTTGCTGTTAAGTGCCGTTGAGTCGTAGGTGACTCATAGCGACCCTATGAACAAAAGACCTGAATGCCTGTATAATTTTCATCCTTTCTCCAGGTTCACAGGGTTTCCAGAGGCAAGCTATTTCGGAAATGGAAGCCACTCCTGCTTCCAAGCTTGTTTGAATCAGGGAGCCCCACCAAACACCAAGAGACAGCATATGATCCAGAAATCTCACTATTAGGTATATATACTAGAGAAATAAAAGCCATGGCACAAATAGATACTTGCACATCCGTGTTCATTGCAGCCTTGTTCGTAATTGCAAAAAGACAGAAAGAACCCAAGTGTCCATTGATGGATGAACGGATACATTAAAGTACACAATAAACTAGGAAACATTAAGAAACAACAATGAGTAGCAAAGCATCTCACAGCGTGGATGAATCTGGAGGCTATTGTTTGAGTGAAATAAGTCAGTCACAAAGGGACAAATATTGTATGAGACTCGTGTTATAAAAAGTCAAGAGAAGGTTTACATGCAGGAATATGCATTTTTAGCTGCTTATCAGAATGGAGGCAGAAGGAAGGTGAAATTATTAAGTCAGGTGTGGACTCGCACCACCTTGGATGCGGGAAAAGCAATATACAGTAAGAGAAAAGCAGCACAACTTGAACAGAGCAGAGGAAGACAAGAATAAAAGACAGAAAGGAAATGGGCTTGCACTAACAGTAACATCCACAATAGGTGTAGATATGTGAGCCAAACAAGTGTGGTGTGACACATGAGTGTACACCCAAGAGCATGGGTAGGTTTAGTAGAAGATATTTCTATGTTCACAACCGTATGTGCTACAAAATATGCCCAGATACATAGTAGGGTATGTTGTTGTTAGTGGGAGTCACTAGCACACAGCAGCCCTATCCCATGCCATGCTCAGTGCCTCCTCTGAGCTCAAGGACAGACACTGTGCCAATCCATCTCACTGAGGGTCTTCTTTTCTTTTTTAGACCCCCTGCTTTTCCAAACATGTCGTTCTCCAAGGATTGGCACCATCTGACAACATGTGCAAGACATGTGAGACAAAATTTCACTACCTTGCTGTAAGATAAAATTTCACTATCCTTGACTCCAAGGAACACACTGGTTACATAGTCTCCATTTGGGAAAAGATCATAGAGCACATGGGGGTAAAATTTATGAAAACTTATTCGCCATCATCAACATCTTGAGGGCCTGGATCACAAGCTCGAAGTCTTAAGATCAGTCTCAGGAAACACCTAGGTCAACTGGCCTAACATAATACATAAAAACAATGTTCTGGATCTTACT
Organism: Elephantulus edwardii; assembly: GCF_000299155.1. Lineage (NCBI taxonomy): Eukaryota > Metazoa > Chordata > Mammalia > Macroscelidea > Macroscelididae > Elephantulus > Elephantulus edwardii. The sequence continues at coordinate 1,273,366 of NW_006399943.1, forward strand.
TCAGTGAGTAGCAACTGAGGTCTTAAAAGCTTGTGAGTGACCATTGAGGATACATCCAAAATGAAGAAGCTGAAGGACATCAAAGACGCAAGGAAATCATTGCCCAAAGTACCACCTGAACCACAACCTCCACTAGCCTGAGCCCAAAGAACTGGATGGTGCCTGGCTACTCCCACCAACAACTCTGGAAGAAAGAGAGGAGAAAAAGGTACAATAAAATTCAAAACTATTAAGGCCAACTTTGCTGGTCTGACAGAGACCGCTGGAACCCCTACATCTGTGGCTCTTGGACATCCTTCAAGCTTGGTGAATCCACCTCTGGAAATCAGTCCCCTTTTAACCAAGCCATGAGGCTAGCAATGACATTCAACAGGAACATGGTCCTCTGAACAGTCAGCCATGTAAGACCAACACGCACCATTTGCCTTTTAAAAAAGAGAGAAGTAGGAAGAGGCTGGGGAAATGGAGAAACCAGGGAGGAAGTGGGGAGGCTGCTGTTATTCTGAAGGGTTTAGGACAAATGTCATGAAACAAAGTGTGTCTAAATCATTGACTAGAGAAGGAAGGAAAGGGTTCCCTACCCTTTACTCCCTGAGCCAGCAGCTTCCCTGAAAGCCTGATGCATCTGCACAGACCTGTGGCCCGCCCCGGCCTCTCTGTGTGCCTGGGCACTCAGTGGCCAGTCCAATATTGGCCCCAGCATCCAGACACCTCTGTACCTGCCAAGCCCAAGAGGAGAGTCACCAGGACCTTTCTAGCAGAAGAGAAGAAGGGCTCCAGGATGCGTTTGAAGCCCAAAGTGAAGGCAGCGACTTTCAGGACAAATGTCTTCGTGGCCCCATCATCCTCCTCACCGCCGGACAGAAGGCTCTCCTCAGCGCAGGAGCTGAGGGTGTCATCCTCAGAGTCACTCTCCCAGTCCTGGTAGAAACAGGGGCCAGAATACAAAGGGCCATCACCAGTTTTGATTCACCTGGAGCAGCAGCGGAAGGAAGAACGTCAGGACAAGCATCTGGGAAATCAGTCAGAGGTCATGGCCTCCATGGACAACGGCCAACCTTGGCATGAGATCGGGAGAACTAGATGGTGCTCGGCTACCACCACATTTTGATCAGCGAGTCCTCCAGAGAATTCTGATCACAAAAGAGTAAAATGTATGCGAAGGTTTCAAATTCTCATTAGCCTGACTTTCTGGAGCCCTGAAGCTACATGAGTCCCCAGAAGTTATTACCATAAGGTAATCTTTAAACTGTAAACCAAAACTATCCTCTGAAGTCATCTTTAAACCAAGCAGTAGCTCAGTATATTAAGTTTGAGCATTGTTGTTGTTGTTGGTTGCCTTCGAGTCAAGCACAACTCATAGTGACCCTAAGAACAAAAGGCCTGAAGCCCCTCTACAACTATCGACACTTATCAAAGTTCATAGAGTTTCCAGAGGCAAGTTATTTAGGAAGTGAATGCCACTCCTTCTTCTGAGCACTGTATCTTTTAAAAAATGATCTGGATTATTCCTTTGTAAAGACTTCTCTGGGAGTTGCACTGCCAATGCTAAGGCAAGCGGTTCAAATCCCCCAGTTGCTCTGTGGGAGGCCCCAGAGTCCATTTCCTCCCGTGTGACTTGCAGTCTTTTGGGAGCCCACCTGAGGTCAATGGCAATGAGTGAGCAGTGAGACCTATGTGTGATAGAAATGACAACAGGAACCCGAGAGATTAGACGCAAACCTACAGAGTAGTGAGCGGAGAGAAATGGTGGTGAAAAGTTTGACGAAAGAGAATGAGAGCACACGTGAACTTGAAGAATTAGTGCTGCTGAGCCACACCTGTGCAAACGGCCGCATCTGTGAGTTCCTCCTAACACAGATCTTCACCAAATGCCTTATAAAGTGTAAGAAGCAAAAATGCCAGCCGGAAACAAGGCTGACCCCATGTCTATAGACGAGGAATATACTGCCGTTAGGTTTAAGTGACTCCAACTGCAGGGACTCAAGGGTCACCTGAGTGAACTGGCTGAGGTCAGGCCCACCTTGTGCTCTACAGATGAGAGGAAGATTCTGCCAGGACCACGCAGGGCCTTCCGTCCATCAGTGAGGTGAACCCCACACGCCTCGGAAACAAAGCTCAGGGTGACAAATGCGATCCCACAGTGGTCCTCTCAGTCCAGCTGGTCCTTGAAGATGGGAAGAGTTTCAACTCCACTCCACTTCCTCGGTGCCCACTCTGGATCCAGGCAGTGCCAGCTCTAGCACAGCTCTCGGACTGCCAGTTGAGCTGTCGCTGATGGGTCAGTGGGAGGTGGTGCCCACAGCCTTCCTGTGCCCTTGGCTCCTGGCTTCCTGAGCCCCTGGAGCGACCTTGAACAGGAGTGTCCGTTCACCCAGTGATGTAGGGCCTCCCTCAGTTCACACCCACAGTGTGATTCCAAGTGGAAGACGCTGGCCATACGGTGTCACAGTGACTTCTGGAGGGACTGGGGGCTGGGGTCATTCACACTGGAGGCCAACCACGTTTGCATGACTGGACTTCAGTAAAGACTGATGCACTTTAAAATCCAGAGAATGATATACACCGCATTGAAACAGATGAGGGAGAGAACTGTTTAAAAGGGATATATGATTGGGTATAGTAGTCGTGACAGGAGTCCAGAGTGAAGGCTGCACAGTGGAGAGGACTTTGGGGGAGGATTGCATAACAATGAAAGAATTTTTCTTTTGCTTTTCGAGGAGAAGAGCAAACTGGAAGGCAGGGGTGAGAAGGGAGAAAAGTGCAACAATGAATGAATGGAAATCCAAAGTCTCTGTAAACTTTCATTAAAATTAATTAAAAACAAACAAACAAAAATGCAGAGACCAGCAGCTTCTTGGTGAGAGCCAGCCGAGCGTCCGGGGTTGACAATGCTCCCATGTGCGGCCACACATCACTGTGGGGAGAAGTCAGGTGTCTGTGACGTCACTGGGGGCCTCCTGGGACCCCGTCTTCCATGTCTTCCCCTGGCTGATTGTAGTCTGCATCCTCCGAGCCATGAGGCATCATCATGTACATGGGTTTGCTGAGCTTCTAGAGTCCTTCCAGCAAATGACTGAGCCTGATGGTCACCCTGGGGGCATGCAGTTGGGCAGGGACTTCATACAGGCCCATCCTCCTTCTGGTCTTAGTGTCCACCTCAACTTGAGGAAGATAGACCATGCCCCAGGTTCTCCCCAGGATATGTGCATGTAAGGAGTGTGTGTGAATGGGTATGTCTGTGTGAATGGGGTGTGCATGAGCTTACGTGTGTGTGTCTGTGTGACTGTGTACAGGATGTGTGCTGTGTGTGTATTAGAGCATGTTTAGGGAATGTAAGTATGTTATACTTGAACCAAGAGGCAGTCATCAGAAAAGAGTAGGGAGACACTGCATGGTTCAAAATCCAGAAGGGGGTCTGCCAGGGATGTATCCTGTCTCCATACCTTTTCAATCTATATGCAGAACAGATCATGCAGGACGCTGGGCTGTACCAGGCGGAATGTGGCATCAGGATTGGTGGAAGATTCATCAACAACCTGCATTGTGCAGATGACACAAGCCTGCTTGCTGAAACTGAGGAGGACCTGAAGCGCTTGCTGCAGAGGGTCAAGAACTACAGCCTCCAATGTGGATTGAAGCTCAACATCAAGAAAACAAAGATTCTCACCACTGGGCCAACTGGCAGCATCAGTATGGATGGTGAAGAGATTGATATTATTAACAGTTTTGGTTTCCTTGGCTCCACAGTCAACACTCTTGGTACCAGCAGCCAGGAAATGAAGAGATGAATTGCATTGGGAAAGTCAGCTGTCAGGGACCTCTCCAGAGTACTGAAGAACAACGACAACGTCAGGTTGGAAACTAAGATGTGCCTGGTTTAGGCTATAGTCTTCTCAATTGCTTGCCAGAGAGCTAGACAGTGACTACAGATGATAGAAAGAGAATTAATGCCTTTGAGCTGTGGTGCTGGAGAAGAGTGTTGAATATATACCATGGACTGCTAGGAGAACAAATAGGTTCATCCTGGAGAAGGTGAAACAGGCCTGCTCCTTGGAGGCGAGGATTCTGAAGCTTCATCTGACATACTTTGGACATGTTGCAAGGAGGGACCAGTCCTAGAAGAGGGACGTCATGTTTGGGAGAGTGGAGGGACAGTGCAGGAGGTGAAGACCTTTGATGAGATTGTCTGATTCAGTGATTGGGGTAATGGGAGTGGGTGTGGCAGAGACAGTGAGGTTGGCACAGGATAGAGCAGGGTTTAGGGCTCTTGTACATGGGGTCGCTATGAGTCGCAAAGAACTCGATGGCACATAATAAGTTTGGGAATGTAAGTATGTCCACGGTGCCTTGTCAGCAAGAAAGCGTGCAGGAACACGCTTCCAAGAACTCAGCACTGTCTCATCTCACTGCCCTGAGGACACACCCTGCATCTTGTGGAACACCTGGGCCTGTGTGCTCCGCACCCACCTACCTCCACTCTCTCCACCTCTTGTTCCTCGTGGTCCTTGGTGTTGAGAGAAGAAGATGCTGTGGTCCCATGAGACCTCACCAGTTTGTGGCTTAGCCTGGCAACGACGAGGCCTGTGAGGGTCACCCCGATGTCTGGAGCCAGCAGGCGCACGGCGTTGCCAGCGTCGGCCCGGCTGAGCCTGGGGAGAGGGCAGACAGAGTGGCCGAGGACGCTGGCAGGTGCCCAGCAGGAGCTCTCCTGCTCGTGATCTCTTGCTTTCTCCATCAAGTCCCCATTCCATCACCCTTTCAGATCTCGCCTACTCTCTCAGCAGACCCCTGGCTGCCTTGCCCCACGAGGCCTCCTCTCAGCACTGACAGCATGGAGCCTCCGTTTTCTTATCTGCCTCCAAACCCTAACTCCTTCTCGTCAGTTTGGACTCATGGACAGAGCAGACCAGAGTCGTGTTCCCAAGGCTGCAACCTTTCCAGAAGCTTCTGTCTTAGTTTTCATCCTTGTAGCCGGGGCTACAAACCACCAGCATTTTGGTTACAGATGAAGGCCTGCACTACACCATCACCACGGCTTCCTCTCAAGTATAAGGTGGGACTAAAACTTAGCCCGCTTTTTAAGGAGGAGTCCAGATGGTTCGGTTTCTGGCCAACGGTCCTGGCTAAACCTGGTCAACTCTTCCTTTGAAGATTTAGGTCCAGAAAACTCTGTTGCTGTGGACCATCGGGTCAGAACTGACCCACAGCTGATCCTCCAGCGGGTTTTCAGAGGCAGTAAATCACATGGGAAGAGACTGCCCATCCTTCTCCCATGCAGCAGCTGGTGGCCTTGAACTGTGTGCTTTAGGGATTGTAGTACAGCTTCTTGCCACTAGGCCACTAGAGCTCCCTAAAAACTCTTTCCAGAAAAAACCCTATAATGCAGAAAAAGAGAGCCCTGGTTTCCCCCCTCGTTTCTCATCCCACGCCCCACCCTGTGAAGTGCCTGGCTGGGGTGAGATGCTAGAAGCTTCCCAACCCACAGGAACCCACTGGGTGTGAATCCACCTCTGTAGAGTGGCTTGCCCTCTGCCCACCTCTATCCCAGTCTCCTTACCTAATGATTCCAAAGTGCGCCAGGGCGTCCTCCCACAGAGCACCTGTGGAGACAGCCTGGTTCAGGCCTCGGCATTGTCTGGATGCCAGCACCCGGCCAGGTGAGACACAGCGACCCCACGTAGGAATTGTCTCATGCTAGCATGCGACATGCACATGTGGGGCCATCTGTGCGAAGAATGAGTGGTGAACCGAGCAACAGGAGTGTGCTTGCATCCAAAAAGGGCAGGTCTGAGGCACCCTGCAATGGGGTCTCTGTTGAGAAAGCAGGACCCAGGGAAGATCGTTGTCAAGTTAAAAAGGGACTTCCAAGGAACATCAGGCCTTCAGGAGGCCTGAAGGAGACCAGGCCCTTCTCCCAGAGCTGACACACACAGAGAGCCTTCCCCCAGTGCCAGCTCTGTTCACTTGAACCTCTAGCCTCCTACACAGTGAGCCAGTAAAGTCCTGCTGGTTAAGGCCATCACTAGCTAAGATGCCTGTCTACCCCAGCTCACCTGGGAAGCTTGGGGAGCCATCATCTTTGCCCTCCCTCAACCCCCTTCCTTGTTCCTTCAAGTCCTGACTGAGGGTTGAGCACGTGCTGGGACAGGGGTTCGAATCAGGAGGCCAGCAGTCACAGGAGACGTTGAGGTTGAGTGACTGTTCGGGGGAGGCCCTGGGCTGGACCCACAAGCAAGGACTCTGTTCTCAAGAGGTGCTTATGCCCCGGAAAAGCCCATTCATGGTGCCCAGTATGGATAGGCACGGAGTAGCATAGGAGCATGCCGTCAGAGCAGACGATGGGCACACCCAGGGAGGCCTGGGCTGGGTGGGGTGGGCAGAGGGCTCAACCACTCGTGACAGCCTGTGGGACCCTCTGGCTTATACAAGAGTTACCTCCATAGGATCAAAGTGACAGCAGCAACCAGAAAGACTAGGCAGGAACCTCAGAGGACAGGGAGTCTGCATGTACGGGGAGGAGCACTTCGGAAAAGAACAGACAGAGAGACCGTGCAGCTCCAAGGAGACCCCCACAGCCTAATTCTGCTGTTGGCCTCGTGCTGGACGTCTGCCGGACACATTCTCAATGACAACAACAAAACAAATCATTACTTCACAACTACGCAAAACCTGTGCGTAGACCAAGAAGCGGCGGTTCAACCAGAACAAGGTGAGCAATGGTTTAAACAGTGGTTTAAAATCAGGAAAGGTGTGCATACAGGTAGCATCCTTTCTCCTTAGCTATTCAACCTGCACACTGAGCAAATTATCCAAGAAGCCGGATGCTGTGAAGAAGGTGGCATCAGGATTGGGAAAAAACGACATCCACAACCTGTGATTTGCAAATGACGCAACTAACTTGTGGAGACTAGGAGGACTTGAGGCATTTGCTGAAGGAAACCCACACCTACAGTCTTCAGTCTTCACACCTCAACATCAAGAAGAAACGAAAGCTCCACACCTGGAGAAACAGATGGTATCATGATAAAACGGAGGCAAGACTGACATTTTAACACACTCAACCCCTGTTGAAATAACAGTCAAGGAAAAAGACAAAGTATGTGTTGGATCAGTCTGCTGCCCGGGAGCTCTCGCATATGATAACACACAGGAGGCCAGTGTAACCGCTAAGGTGTGCCCGACCCAAGTCGTGGTATTTCCAACACTTCATATGCATATGGAAGTTGGGCAAAAGTAGGAAAACAGAGAAGAAACGATGCCTTGGAATTACGTTCTTGATGAAGAGTAATCCCGTGGACTGCCAAGAGAACAAACAAGTCTGTGCTGGAAGAAGTCTGGCTTCTTAGAAGCAGGGACGGTGACAGTGTCTCACGTACTGTGGGCGTGTTGTCAGGAGAGGCCCATCGTGGAAAAGGCATCATGCTGGAAAAATTGGAAGGGAACTGAAGGGGCTGCAGCTGCTCAGTGAGAAGGATTGACCCAGTGACTGGAAGGAAGGCCTTGAACACAGAGATTCTGAGCTCAGTGCACGATCAGGTGGGGTTCTGCTGGGCAGGGGGTCACCGGGAGCTGCTGGCACCAGAGAGCAACCACGTGGCCCTCGGACACCCTTAGAAACTGGAAACGCACCTCTCCCTGAGGGTCTGCTTTCAACCCGACCACAGACTGGCCTACAAAGTGAACAACAACATGGGGAGGAATTAACTCCTCAGTGTGGTGGCCTGCATGAGGTCAAAGGGCAACACTTTGCCCAAAATAAAGCTCAGAAGACAGAACAGGTCAGGAAAGGAGGACTACGGGAAACAGGAGGGTTTGGGAAGAGTGTGCTACGTTGAGGGAACACAATTAGTATCACAAAACAGGTGTGTCTACATTATGCAATGGAAAACCAATGGGTTCTATAAACTACAATTGAACTAAATTAAAAGAATGCTTTTTTAAAAAAATCAACTCAAGGTGGGTCAGAGACCTGGGAGGAAAGCCCAAAACCTTAATGTTCATAAGAGACAAACTGGGATCAAGCTTAGAAGCGCTAGTCCAAGGTATAAAGAGGTTGCCAAATACAGCCAGAAACGCACAATCCAAAGAGGATAAAACTGATGCATAAAACCTTCTAAAGATTAAATCCCTGTGCACATAAAAACTTTTTCCAACAGGGTGAAAAGAAAATCTACAGACTGGGAACAAACATTTGGTAATACCATCTCAAATATAAGTCTTATAACAAAAGTTTACAGAATACGCCTGGGTTTCCACCAGAAAAATACTAATAACCCAATTACAAAATGGGCGAAAGACTGGAAAGAATTTTCATAGAAGAAGACATTTGAATGGCAAACAGACACATGAAGAAATGCTCCAAATCATTGGCAATAAGAGAGATGCAAATCAAAACCACAATGAGGTAGCATCTCACTCCAGTAACAGTGGCAAAGTTTAACAGGGCAGCAAGTAGTAGATGTTGGAGAGGATGTGGTGAGAAAGGAACTCTTATACATTGTTGATAGGATTATAAAATAGTGCAACTATTCTGGAAGGCAGTTTGGCGCTTCCTCAAAAAGCTGAACATAGAAATTGCATATGACCCAGCTATTCCACTACTTGGAATATACCCTGAGAATATGAGAACCAAAGCACAAACTGAGATTTGTGCACCAATGTTCATAGCAGCATTATTCACCATGGCAAGAACCTGGAAACAGCCCAAATGTCCAACCACAAACAAATAGATTGAGAAATTATGGTACATTCACACAGTGGAATACTATGCAGCACGCAGGAGCAATAACTGTAAATTATTACCTAACTTGGGAGGGCCTGGAGAGTACTATGCTGAGTGAATTAACTCAGTCCCACAGGATAAATATTGTATAAGACCGTTATTGTAGAATGAGTATAAGGATCCAGGAGGGGTGGGAGAGGCTGGAAGCAGAGGGATGTGGATGTACAGGGGGTGGGAGGATTAATCAATGGGTTGTATAATTTGATAGATGGGGTGAGGGAAATTAAAGAATTTGTTGGAATTTGTATTTGAATTTTGTAAATAATATTAACCAAACAAAAAAGATTCCATGAGATACTTCGACAATTGTTTTAAATACAGTTACGGAGTTACGGGAGCTCTGAAGGTTTACTGGCAAGGCGCTGAACTGCCAACCCAAAGGCATATGGTTCAAATCCACCAGCTATTCCACAGGAGAAATAAAGCCAGTCTCCTTCCAACTCATTAACAGTCACTAAAAACCTGTTGGAGGGTCAGCTATGAGTCGGTTCTGACTTGATGGTACACAACAACAACAACATGCACAGTGGAAGCAAAAAATAATAGAAGTAAATACATTTTAAGACAAAGTTTCACGACAAAGAATTGCTTCCTTTCCTGCACACCTCTTCCCAGCCCAGTGGTGTCCCCTCCAGTGGCCTCTGCCTTCAGCACGTAACCCTGTGACCTTCCTCAGTCACTCAATCCCCCTCAACATGCAGGGTCACGTGTGTCACGTGCGTGTTGGCAGCGTGCGGGTGGCCTTACTGTGGGGTGCTGTGGCCCGGAAGGCGATGTGCAGGGCTGCTTGCAGGAGCAGAAGGAGGATGCCCGAGGAGTACACACTGCGCAGGAAGTGCCTGGTGGCCCCTGGAAGAGGTGGGGAAGGACGTGTGAAGGGTCAGGTCCACTCTCTGGTTCTGAGGCCCCCGGTCAGGAGTCCCCCCCGCCCCACTGGAGATAAGGGAAGGAGGAAGAGGGCCTGAATCTCACGTCCCATGACTCGCCTGTCCTCGAACAGCGTGCTAACCCACTGCCCATCTCGCTTTCTGGGAGGACTCAGCACTGGCTTGCCATCCACCATGGCTAGTCTCAGAGTCCAAGGCCACATTGGCTTGGAGGTGGCCACAGGCTAGGGAGAACGTGTGGCCTCCCCAAATGAAGGTGACCAGGGTTTGGTTGGAAGTGTACTGGCAGGAACAGCTAGGCCTCCCTCAAGCCTGAGCCTACATTGGCCAAGAAGGGGTTGGCTCTGGGCTCCACTAAAGAGGGTCCAGGGGGGACAGAGCATGAGTTTCCCCAAGTTGAAGCCATGGAAGGAGATTCCCCATCTTTCTCTGTGTAATGGTCCCTGGTGGATTTGAACCTCCGGAGCGGCTGAACCTTTCCATTTCGGTACAACTCCTTATTGACTTGGCCACCAGGGCAATCAAGCAAGTCACAAGATGTTGTCTTTCCAGGGCATGTGGAACTTGTGTTTACACCCTCGTCTGTGAGGTATGAAATTGTTGTTGTTGTTTATTGCCATCAAGCCAAGCACAACTCATAGCAACTCTACAAACAAAAGACCTACTTGCCTTTCTATAACTATTACCTTTTCTCCAAGTTCATAGAGTTTCCAGAGGCATGTGGTTTAGTTCCTGCTTCCAAACCTGTTTACAACTGGGAGCTCCACCAAACACTGTCCACAATGGGAAACCATTCTGGTATTTTCTATCCCAGTGGCACAAGGTTCAGCATCACAGCAAACCCAGGTTACTTCACACAGCACATTGACAAAGAGTGATGTGCAAAGTGGAAGAATAATCCTCCAGATATAACAGCACTGGCCTCATTTAGCAGTGGTCAAGAGCTGTCGAGTCGAATACGACTCAGAGTAAGCTTTGCACAAAAGACTTGCACTCTGTTCTTTAGAGACTTTGCAGAATTTCCAGAGGCATCTGGTTTAGGAAGTGGATGCCACTCCTGCTTCCCAGCATGAATCAGTCTGGAAGCTCACCCAAACATTGCACATAATGGGTAACCATGATGGTATTTGACACGACTATGGAACAGTGTTCAGCATCACAGCAACTCCAAGTTGTTCAGTAAAGCAAATAAACAAGTCTCTCCTCGTTGCTGCTACTCTTTACTTTGCTATAGAATCCCTGCCTCTTGGGGCTGGCTCCTGAACTGATGGGTTAAAGAGCAAAGTCAACTCAGTGCAACAGAGTGGCCTTAAAGCAAGAAGCCCTAGGGTAGCATAGTTGTTAAGGTCTTGGCCGCTGTCCACAAGGTCGAGGGTTTGAGCTCCATGAGCGAACGATGTAGCAGCTTGTTCCCATAAAGATGGAAGCTTTGGGAACCCATGGCATGCTGCTCTATCCTACGGGGTCACTACGAGTTAGAATGGGCCTGATGGCATCCAGCAGTTCCCCCAAAGTGTCTGGAAAGACGTCATCTCCCAACTCCCTGAGGTGTCACAAAGGCATTTTTGATGGGAATGATTCCATGTTCATCTACAAGCTTTGGAAGACAAAGCAAAACACACTATCGTCAAATCGACTTTGACTCCTGGCGACCCTCCCTCAGGTCTCTCAGGCTGTCAGCCATAGTGAAAGGAGACGGCCATGGAAACTCCAGGGGAGAAGCTGGTGGATTCGAACCACCTGAGACCCTTGGCCTTTGATTAGAGGTACAACGTGTTACACAGTAAGCCACCAGAACTCCTTATCTAGGACAAGGCGTCAAGTGCTTAGTGGAGACCCCAAGAAAGAGTCTGAGCAAACTCAGCTTGAAGCTGCAGATGGAAGACTATTTTTTTTTTCTTTTAACGTCCAGACAGTGGGATCTCTACATCCAGCTTCTGGCTTTGTCCAAGCTCCCAGTTCCCCTGTGAAGGGCTTCCCACGGGGTCCACGTACCTCTCATTGAGCTGGCCGATGGGGTGGGGAAGAGTGGAAGTGACAACAGGAAAGCCAGGTAGACGAGTGACAGTCCATTGTACCTGAGAGAGACAGCTGGGAGCAGGGAGATGAGTGAGGGGGGCGAGCTCGCCTGCCATCAGTCAAGAAAGAAAGAGACTGCTCAGAGAACAGAGACGCTGACACATCGTTAAGAAGGTCTTGGAAATCAACCCTCTGGAATTACATGCTTGTTCTTTTCCCAATGGGTTGTGCTGGGTTTTTTTTCCCCTTAAATTTTCCGAGTCTTCTCTTTTTGTAAAGGAAGTAAATCATTCTATAGATCCCATTTCTCCAATCAGTTGCCATTTCCGTGGCTTGCCCCCTGATTGGGGTGGGCTGCTCTCCCATTTCTCTGGGTGCTTCTGTGTTAAGGGTGATTCACTTGAACCACACACAACGTAACTCTAAGATGCGATGGGAGGGGAAAAAATTAGCATTTCCAGTGAACTTGAAAGAATGAGTCTGATTTCAAAATGTGTACTTCAAGAAGGACAAGCACACCCCAATTGATTCCTGCAACTCAGGCCTGGGGGCTCATTTTCCAAGGCAGCTGAGAAATGCATTTTCCACAGAAGGACAACTTTATGGTTTTTGTTTTGTTGGTTTTTTTTTTTTAAGAGAAAGGAAATATGACAACCTGGGCACAGGGTAAAGAAGGAAGCAGTGGGGGGAAGCATCAGAGGATTTAATATTGCGTGGATTAATCAGGCCTCCTGTTTATAAGCCCCGTGCCCCCACAGAGGAGAGAATTAATGAGCGAGTTATGCAATGAATAGATTTTTTTTTTCTTTAATTATCTGGGTATTTCGGATGAACATGCTTCTTCTGACTTGAATTCTCTAGGTGATTCTCTGAAATGTTAGCTGCACTTTGCATGTATAATTAGAGCCTCGAGTTGCTTGGAGAACAGTCTCCAGGCAGCTGGGATCTTACTGGGGCCCTTCACGCAAATCTGGTCAGGTGCGCCTCTCTTAACCCGGCCTCGTCTGAATCATCCAGAAAGAAAATCTGCTCCGGAATGATCCTCAGACCTGGTTCCTGGAGGCTGGGTGGGGTGGGAGAGGTGCTGTCATGACACACAGGTGCTGGGACCATTCCCCAAGGCTCAGAATTCCCCACCCTGGGGGGCACAGTCTGGGAACCAGGATCTTCCTAACTAACACTGCGCGGCCAAGACCCCTCTCTACTGACCCATTCAGGAACAGTGGATGGAGCTGGTTAACCACGTGTCCATTTCAGGGCTGTTGACAGACCAGGCTGAGCCTGAGGGCTAGAACTGGGAGTGTGGGGAGAAGATGCAGCTTCCTCTCCTACATTTAAGCTCAGTGGCACTTGAAACGTGAAAGGGGTAGTGAGAGGCCTGGGGAAAAGATCCAGGTGGTCCCATCGGTGCCCGGGAACAGGGAAGTCAGCAGGGTGGACCTATACCCAATGGCCGGCCCCAGCCTCCAGGAAGCAGGAAGGACTTAGGGCCTGGTGGGGGCATCCCCAGGTTAGGTCTCCAGCCACTCGTGGTCTCATCTCTCCCTACCGCTAGTTTTGGGCTAGGTCGCAGGAGGCAGTAGGTGGGGATTCGAAAGCTTCTGGTCATCATGTTTGAAAAGGCCCGCTTCCCACAGTTTCTGGATGCCATGCCGTCATCTGTGACTCATAGCGACCCTATGTCCCACAGAACTGCCCGGCCCTGCACCATCTGCACCATCTCGTACGCCTGTGGTTGCAGACACAGGGTGCAGGAGCCTTACCTGAGAGTAAGGAAGCTGGTAGAAGCACTCGGAAGAGAAGCCTGGCTGTTCCTTCTGCGGCCATTGCCTCGTGCTGCCTCTGGGAGGGCGCAGGGTCTCCGCAGCTACCTCCTGCTCTCTCCCTAGCCACCTCCCGACCTGGCCCTTTTCAAAGCAAGATTCTGGGAGGAGGGGGCCCTGGCAGTGCCCTAAAGCCTGGGGTCAGTGGAAAGATGGCTCCCTTCCCAGCCTGCTGAGTCAGGACGTGCCCAGATCGATCCCTTCTGCCCCACTCAGGATTAAGGGAAACCAAGTTCCCAGAAGGCTAAGCTGCATTCTCGGCGTGGGCATCCCTCCCCCCTCCCCGAGAACTTTCCAGAAGAGCAAGTCCAGAGAGTGCAGGGACGCTCAGTCCACTCCGACCATTAGCATGGAGCTCTGCTGCTTCCCAGCCAGGCTAATTATTTCCTAATTGGGTCCATTCACTTTCACCTACAGCCTTCATTAGTGACTAGGGTACAAGATGGCCATCCTGCTGGTGCTCACGGCCAGCCACCACCCTGGAGCCTACAGGCGGGGGGGCTGTCCCCACCATTCCCATGGCTACTGAGAGGTACAGCATAGACGGCTGGACAGGTCCCTAAGACACTTCCTCCCCTGCCTCCGGGCCTGTCTTGGCCTAGGGACGAAGCTGGTTAAGAACGTGCACCGTCTTCCCATGGTAGGAGGGACCACACAGAGGGGCAGACAGCGGTGCCCCCAGCCCCCGTGCTGACTGGGGCTCTTGAAGGTCTGCAGCACCCTGAGATTCTCCAGAAGTGTCTGCCTCTGGGGCTGATGGCCCAGGAGGCCCTCATGGACCCCGTATCTGTTCATTTATCACCCACTCTACACAGTGTCTTCTGGTTGCAGACACTGCCTCCCTCCACCTTCCAGTAAACACATTAGGTGAACACCCACAAAGCTGCCAATACGTGACTGCCTTCTACCTATAGAGCTGAGATTTCCTCCAGAGCCGCTTAATTCACTGCAGGCCAAGCTTCAGACAATAACCAAATGCTATTAGCACGCTGTGCACGTGCAGGGAAAGGAGGACAGATGGTCATCTGAACAGATGGGGCGAGTGGGAGCCGGGGTGACGTCCTGTGGGCAGTGGGCTAGCCCACCAGGCCCACCATCACCGGCAGGAGCGGCTTTAGACTCACAAGTCAGGAGGTGGATGTTCCAGAACGGCTCCCAGAAGACTGCTCTCTGTGTTGTTAGAGACGGTGAAGCCGGCCCTGACCCGACGGCACCCGGTGGGCCGAACAGAAGCTTCTGACCCGGCCCATCCTCATCGTCTCGGCCATGCCTGGGCTCAGCACTGTGGCCACTCTGTCAACCATCATTGAGGGTCTCCCCTTTTTCATTGACCTTGAACTTACCAAGTATCATGCCCTTCTCTGAGGCCTGCTTCCTCCTAATAAAATGTCCCACGTACGTGAGGTAAAGTGTCCTCAGCCTTTCCTCTGGGCAGCGTTCTGGCTGCACTTCCAAGACATGTTTGTTCAACCTTCTGAGAATTCCTGGTTTGCTCGCTGTTCTTCTCCTTCTTCTCCAGCATCACAGCTCAAGGGCATCAATTCTCCTGCGGTCTTCTCACCACCCAGCTCTTGCACGCATATGAGGCAGCTGAAGAGAACGTGACTTGGATCAGCTGTGCCTTAGTCTCCAAAGTTACATTTTCGTTCTTTACCACTTCCAAGATGTCTTTGGCCGCAGATTTCATCCGCCGCGGTCCACTGCTGATTTCTTCACTGCAACTTCCACGAGTGTTGATCCAAGCATAGTGAAATCTTTGACAGCTTCAATCTTGCCTCATTTAACTTGATGTTACTTAGGAGGCAAGCTTTGACACGTGATTTGAATGCAGTTGAGTGCCTTTCCTGGAGGCTTCTGGTTGGCCAGGGGGTATGGACCAGCTTGGACCGCTGTGGAATGCACTCAGTCCCGCAGCCGGCTTCTCCCAGCCCCTCCCTAAGGTGGCCAGAGCTCCTGACAGGAGAAGACTCTCCCCATTCCAGACCAGCACTGTGCTCCAACTCCAGTCGCTGAATTTTGGGGGGAGTTTTGTCCAAGGAGCTCTGGGTGGACTTGAACCTCTGATCTTTCAGGTACTACCGAGCCTGGTTATGATCAGTGCCACCCAGGGCTTTCTTGTTCCTGTTAGGAGGACTCATGCATCTCACCTGCTTTGGTCACATTCTCAGAAGAGGTTGGTCCCCCCAGAAGAACACGAGGCTTGGCAAAACAGGGGGTCAGTGCAATAGAGGAAGACTCTAAAAGAGCTGGATTGACACCAAGACTACAACAATGGGCCCAGACACAACGAGGGTCGGGAGGATGCCGCCAGGGCGAGCGTGGTTTGCTCTGTTATACCAGGACCCTAAGCAGTGGAACCAACGTTGGTACCCACAGCATGAAGCCCTGCTCCACCAGAACCCCTTGGGGGTGTTTCTGTGACTTGACTTTGCTCCGTCAGGATCTGCTAACCCGTTCCTGCTGCGTGGGGCCTTCTGGGGCAGCTGTGTCCTGGGCTGGACCACCCGGACATCTCTGAGAGCCGGCGACAGGCCAGTGTCAACCCAATTGAAGTGCAGAGCCTGTTCTGGCCTCCCCCTGGCTTAGGCTTGGCACCACTTAAACCATAATTGACCAGAGAGAAAGGACAATGCATTCTAAAAGGGAACGGAAAATACATTCTAAAATGGAATAGAAAGCGAAGGTCGCCGGGCTGAGCAGAGCAGGGCGGACCAAACCCGGGAGTGCGATGTACTTTGGGGAGCTGCACCCCCGCCTGCCGCCCACGTGGCCGCCCTGTAACTGAGTGCTCCCTGTCAATCCCTGCTTCCCTGCTCTTCCCGGAAGCCGGACGGTGGGGAGGACAGGGCAGGCTGAGGCCTGGGGGTGGGGGGGAGGGCTGCTGGGAGGAGCGGCTGTCGTCAGGCACCGCGCTGGGTCTGACTCATAGTGACCCCAGAACAGAACAGTGGCTGCTCTGGAGGCAGCCTCAGCCCCGAAGCTGTGCCCGAGCCCACGGTGCCAGCCACCGTGTCCCTGCATGGCACAGACCCTCTACCAGGAGCAGAGCCTTTTCCAGGGAAAAGGCTGCCGGCGTGCTCAGAGCAGGACCCCCATGTCAGCCCCCCAGGGTTTTGGGAGTCCAGGGGC
The DNA here is from genome assembly GCF_000299155.1 of Elephantulus edwardii. Lineage (NCBI taxonomy): Eukaryota > Metazoa > Chordata > Mammalia > Macroscelidea > Macroscelididae > Elephantulus > Elephantulus edwardii. The sequence goes on from NW_006399943.1 coordinate 1,290,009, forward strand.
TTAACTGTCCTCTTCTTCACACAGTTTCTTACTCTTCTGCTATTTAAATAAATGCCCAAACTGGACAATTTGACACTGTCGTTCTGCTGAGTGCTGCTGAGTCCATCCTGGGTGACAGGAGGAGACTCAGACTGTCCAGCCTTTTCTCCAGAGGAGAACCACATCCTTCTGTGAGCCCCTGAGCGCTTAACCAACGTGCCACCGGCTGTCCTTTCACAGACAATTAAGTGTCTTCCACTGTCTCGGACGCTGGGGCCCCAACACCCCCACCCTGTGGCATCCTCACAACCTCAGCCCTCCTTAAACCCATCACTGCAGCCTCTGTTACAAGCCATCTCATTATACCGTCTCTGACTTGAAAAACCTGTAGGCAAAGAACTATCCCTACCAATAAACACAGCACACTTATTAACATAATTCTCACCCAGGTAACAACAAAAACTCCCTGGGCCTTGCTTGGGAGGCAGGGATGTGGGTGTAGTTACAGTGTAGGCTAGAAGGTGTAGGACCTCCAAAGCCTCAGAGGAGGACAAGGGCAGAGTGCCTCCGGAAACAGCCTTACATGAGGCCTCATGGTCCCCCAAGGCCCCACACGGAGGTCTGTTTCTTAGGAATTCATCACCCCTCCTCTGCCATGTAGTTTTGATAACAAATTAGCAGGGTGGGTTGTTCTGTTTGGTTTTTTTTTTTCCTAAAGAAATGTCACTGTACCTCTGTATTTCTGATTAGAAAAGCAACCTCGCCGAAAGGGTCTTTCTGGTGAGGGCTGGCTCTGATCTGGTCCCTACAGAGTGAAGGTGCACCCACTGGGAGGGTTTGGTTTCCTGCACACAGAGCCCATCACAAGCCCCCCTGTACCCCAGGTCCTAGTCCCCAGGTCCTTGCTGAGAAGTCAACAGAGAGGGCACTGCACAGGAAGAACCAGAGTTCTTTGGCCAGTCTGGAGGAGGGGCAAGCTGGTCCTTCTGTGGACTTGCCTCCAACCCTGGATGTTCCAGAGGCCTGCTTGGCCGTGTTTTGCATGTTCCCAGTCCTCCAGGCCGCAGGGTCCAGGCAAGGCGCGTGGGGTGGGGGCAGAGGCGCAAAAGACTTGGTTTTGGTTTTGTTCTCTCTCTTCCTGCCCAGTCTCTGCCTTCAGAAAGAAGGAAGGCCGGCTCCGTCCAAGCTGCATACCCCTGACTGAGTTCTCTATGAATTATGGATTTTTAAAGAGGCACGGAGAGAGGTGAGATATTGAATTTCCCAAACTGAGTTTTTCGTGCTCAATTTGAAGACCATCCACTGGCTCTGACGCACGGCTCCTGGGGCGTCTGGATGTCCAGCCGTGCACTCTGCGCGCACGGGACACTCGGGGTTTGCTGGTGACGTCCGCCGGCCGCGTGCTGTGGTTCCTGTGGGCTCTGGACCTGCCTGTATGTTCTGACTGCAGGATCTGATCCCCAGGCTTTGGCCACAATAATGGGGATGAGGCTCAGGGGTCCCCAGATCACTGGGGCCCATGCTTCGAGAGGGGCTGAGGAGGTAGGTACAAGGGAAGATTGCTAAAGATGGGCAGTGGGAACAGACCTGAAGAAAGTCACAAGCCAGTGCCCTGGTGGCACCTCTGTTATATCCTCTCAACATGTGCCAAGCAGGTCCTGGTTCCTGAAACAAGTGCACACACTGTGTCTGTGGGGGCAGCCAGACACCCTACCCACAGGCCAGCCCCACAGAAGACCATCCTGCTCCAGTGAAAATGGAGTTTAAGAAAGCCTTCCCTGGTGCAACCTCTGTGGAAGGCGGTGTGGCGCTTTCTCAAAAAGTTACAAATAGAGATACCATTTGACCTAGCAATTCCACTACTGGGAATACATCCCAAAGAGACCATAACTGACATCCAAACAGATATATGCACACCCATGTTTATGACAACTTTGTTCACAATAGCAAGGAGTTGGAAACAACCTAAGTGCCCATCAACAAGTGAATGGATAGAAAAGCTGTGGTATATTCACACAATGGAATACTACGCTGCATTGAAAAACAAGGAACTCATGCAATATTATTCAAAATGGGTGACCCTGGAGGACATTATGCTGAGTGAAGTATCTCAGTCACAAAAGGACAAACACTGCATGGTGCCGCTGTTGTAAAACAGGACTGACCTCGGGGCTGGGGGGAGACTGAGAAGGATGGGTTCAATAATGTATACTGCATTGAAACAGATGAGGGAGAAAACTGTTTAAAAGGGATATGTTATTAGGTATTTTTGTCATGACAGGAGTCCAGAGCAAAGGCTGCATAGTGGAGTGGACCTGGGGGGAGGGGTTGTATAACAGCGAAAGAATTTTTCTTTTACTTTTCCAAGAGGGGAGTGTACTGGGGGGAAAGTGCAACAATGAATGAATGGAAATCCTAAGTCTCTGTAAATTTTCATTGAAATTAATCATAATTTTTTTTAAAAAGAAAAAGTTTGATTGCATTTATGTGAAATCTTCTGCAGGAAACTAAATTATTCTAATACCCAACATTAACTACTCTCATTGAACTAACCATATCATATCAATATTATATCTTTTCATAGCATTTCCCCCATTGACTCTGTATTCTTTGAAAGCATAATCTATATCAAAATGATATGAATAAAATAGCTTAAATTTAAAAAAAGAAAGAAAGAAAGCATGCCCTAAAGCTTGGCTGCTAGCAGAAGGGTTGGTAGTTCAAACGCAGCCGAAGATGTGCAGGAAAAAAGGCCTGGCGGTCTTTCCCAGTGCAGACAATAGTCATGCAGACCCGGACGGGTGTCACACGGAGATGCTGTGAGGCTTCAAGCCAACCCAATGCACGCAACAACAACATGGACACACACACATCGAAGGGGACACGCTAAAAGGGGTGCTGTCCTTCTCAGGGGCTGCTGCTGAGGCTCCAACCCGCACTGATCCCACGTCCAGTGGAACAAAGTATCCCCTTGGCCTGCGCCATCCTAGCAATTCGTGCTGTTTGGACACCCTGTCGCAGCCCCGTGCCAATCCATCTCGAGGAGACTCTCGCTCTTCTTCACGGATTCCTCTGCTTTACTGAGCCTGATGTCCTTCTCCAGGGACTGACCCCTCCTGATAACACGTCCAGAATGTGTGATTCAAGGTCCTACCATCCTTGCTTCTACCGAACTCCTCCCGAGATGAATGTGTCTGTTCTTCTGACAGTCCTTGGAATCCTCAACATCTTTACCAACAGAACGATTCAGAGGCATCTTCAGTCTTCCTTATTCAAGGTCCAGCTTTCTAGTTCCAGCATCCCGAGGGACCCTGCTCTGTGCCCTCCTCTGGCCCTGTACGTGGTACTTGCAGGCCCTCCCTGAGTCCTGCTTTCCAAAACCTGCATAGGACAGCGCCTCAACTCCCTTCTCGGAGAAGTGGATGAGAGAAGCCATAGCTCAGGATTCACAATTATTTTCCTCCTTGGGGCTCTGAGAGCCTTTCTGGACAGCATTGCTTCCTATTCCTATAGTATAATGCAAGAAGAATTGCTCCTCTGACTTCCCAGGCAGACAGATTTTCCAGAGAGCTACTCCTGACAGCTGTTAGTGAGGGAACGCCATCAGAATCGATAAGTCCCAAATCTCTTTTTTATTTTTACAAAATGAAAACAGCTCCCCCTCCCCAATTATAAAAATTGATGCATGCACAAGGCTGGTTTATAGTGTAGTTTATTACCCCCCAAATTCAAACAGTATAGGAAAGAATAAGGAAGAAAAATGTAAAACCTGACGCAGCGATAAACAGCTGCCGCATCTTGGTTATGTCTGCGGTCCTTTCTCTGAAGGGGAATGAGGGTGCATTTACCGCCTCATTTCACTGAAATCAGGGCTTCCCCACCTTGGGCCCTCTGGCATCTCAGACTGAACAGCTCTTTGTTGGGGGATCCTCCTGGGAGTTGTAGGACGCAGAGCAGTCTTCCTAACCTCCCACCATGAGATGCTAGGAGGCTGCCCAGCCCCCTAGGTGACAAGGAAAAATGTCTCCAGCAACTGCCCACCCTTGTCGCCCCGGGAACAAAATGACATGTGGTGGAGAGTCAGACCCTGGAGTGAAACCAGGCACAGCTGCTCTACCACCGCGAAGACTGCAGAGAGACGCACAGGCCTTGTGGCATTAGTGTCCTTTGGTGGCCAAAGTCCGAGCTGAGGACCAGCACCCAACCTTGACACTTGCCTACAGAAGGTTACATAATTGCTGTTGGGCACGGTCCAGTCCATTCCAACTCTGAGTGACCCCATTACATAGAGTAGAAATGACCCACTGGGTTTCTCAGGCCGTGAACGTCCTTAAAGGAGCTCTGGGGGCCTCCTGTTGTTGTCAGGTGTCATCAAGTAGAGTACGACTCATAGCAACACTATGAACAGCAGACCTGAACTCTGGCCTAGCCTACGTTCTCTTAGTGGTAAGGAATTGTCAATGCAAAGGTACATGGTTCAAATCCACCAGCTGCTTTGTGGGAGGAAGACGGACAGTCTCTTCCTGTGTGATTTACGGTCTCTGAAAAGGCCCGGGAGGGTCAGCCATGGATCTGTTCTGACTTGACAATCCACAACAACAATCTTTACTTTGGATGTGTCCTCAGGAGTGGCAGTTCCTGGAGGAGGACCTGGTGCCTGGTACAGTAGAGGCTTAGTGACAGAGAAAACGTTCCAGGCAGTGGGTTGACAGTGGCTGCAACAGTGGGCCCAACTGCCTGTCCCCTCGGCTCGGAAGGCGGCATGTCCTCTGTCAAGTGTAGGGATACCCTGAGTTGAAGGCGACCCAGTGGCACCAGCCATCTTTGAAGGAGAGGAAGTGCACTGCAGGGCTTTCTAGACTTTCATTTTTATGGAGGAAGCCCTGGTGGCACCGCAGCTAAAGTCAGAGCTAAAGACAGCTCTTTAAAAGGTCAGCGGTTCAAGCGCACCAAGTGTCGTGGGTTTGAAAGCCATCTATGTGAAGACCTACTGTGCTGGGAGCCCTGCAGGACAGTTCTAGTCTGTCCTGCGTCGCTCCGGGTCAGAATCCACTTGGCCATGACGGGTTGGAGTTGACCTTGGGAGCGTTCTTCCACAGAGGGATGGGTGGTGGGTCCAAACCATCAACCTTTCCCTTAGCACTTTAACCACTGCACCACCAAGCACAGGGCGCAGGCCCGGTCCTTAACCTCGGTGAGCTGCTCACCCTGTGATGAGGGTTAGCTAACCTCTGTCTGGCCTGGAGGGCTAATGGGGTGCTGCGTGGGGAGAGTTTCCGAGGGCGAAAGTGCTGATTAGTGATGCCATCGGGGTCCCTGTACCTCTTGCGAGGAGATCTCCATGCGGAGAGGATGCAGCAGAGTGTGGAGTGTGAGGGGGTGGGGAGGCAGTGCGCAGTGGGGGTGGCGTGGTGCACTGAGCTGAGCGGGTGCTGGGGGAGGAACCTGCAGGGTGATTTATCCCAGGCACCCAGGCGAGCGGAGCAGAGCGTGGCTGGAGCTAAGCTTCGTGAGCTTCTGCTTGTGAGCTTTGCTTTTTAATTCAATTCTCTTGGAAAACAGATAAGCAGGCGTCTGCTTCAATCTAGTGTGCTGGGTTGTTTCTTCTGTGTAAACCTGGGTTTCTTTTAAACACTAGATATTTACAAAAACAGAGAGAGAAATGTATGAGACCCCGTGGAAACTTAGCAAACAGGCTTATTCTACTGTGGGGGTAATTGATGAGTCACAGCCCTATATGTTGGGTTTGTAAACAGTTTAAGGGCTTGTGAACAGAACGACACCAGCTGAACAAACTCCTTCCCCAGATGCTGCCTGGGCTGCTCACCCTCCCCCCACGCAAGCCTCTGCAAGCCACGGAGTCCTCAAAGAGCAGGGTCCCCAGTGCCTGCCGCCCTGCTGGGAACTGGGCGCATGAGGGAAGGTGCCGTTCTCCACCAACCCTCCAGAAGGACTGGCCGCGTGCTCCCTGGCCTTTCTCGGACCCCTTTCCTCACGTGTAAGAGCATCATCAAGTTCTAGCCTGCGCAGACACATCCACATGTCTGTAACAACCTGCACAGCAGCAGCAGATCGTAAAGGAGACAAGTGGACCTCATGCAGGTGAAATATTTGTGTTCATCACAGGATTTTTACCAGTCAAATAGTTTTAAAAAAAAGCCAACCCCACATCTATCTATTGGGAAGAAATATGTATCCATTCATCTGAGGGAGGTGTCATGAAAGGTGGGGGGGGGTCAGCAAAAGAGGAGAAACCCCGGCACCAGAGGGATTGGCACAGTGACAGCAGCAGTGGGCTCACGTGTGCCAGAGATGACGAGGACGGCACAGCGCAGGGCAGAGCTCGGGTCTGCTGTCCACAGGGTTGGTGTGACTCATCCTCGAGTGACAGCACCTAGCAACAGTAACACACACGTGCTCCGTGCTCCTTACAGGCAAGGACGGCGCGTCTTCAGCTCACATTCCTTGGGCATGTTGTCGGAAGGGGCCAGTCCTTGGGAAAATATGTCCTGCTGGGAAAGATGGGGGGTCAGAGGAAGGGGAAGACCCTGAACAAGATGGGTTGACTCGATGATCGTCACAGTGTGCTCAAGCATGTCTGAGACTGTGAGGGTCACACAAGATAGGGCAGGAATTCACATCCATATGGGTTGCTATGAGATCTCGATGGCACATGACAACAACAACAACAACAACATACACTTGAGAATGGTTGACCATGACCAGTATCTTTTAAAGAAATTAACAACAGAAAATACAACTCCATTTTTTAAAATGGATGACTGATTTAAACAGATATTTCACCAAATCTATCTCACTGGGGATGGATTCCGCTTTCTCTGTGACCCTCTATTTTCCCAAGTATGACATCCTTCTCCAAGAACTGGTCCTGATAACATATCAAACGACGTGAGACGAAGTCTAGTCACCCTTGCTCCAAGGGCATTCACACTGCATTTCTTCAGAGATTGTTTGCCCTTTTGGCAGTCCATGGGATAGTCAACATTCTTCATCAACACCACAATCTAACGGCGTCAGTTCTTCTCCAGTCTTCCTTCTATATTGTACAACTTTCACATGCACATAAAGTGATGGAAAATACCATGACTTAGCTCAAGAGCTTAGTCCTCAAAGGTATATCCTTGGCTTTTAACACAAACAAGTTCTCGGCATATTTGCCCAAAGCAATACATCATTTGATTTCTTGACTGCTGTCTTCATGTATATTGATTGTGGATCCAAGTAAAAGGAAATATTTAACAGTTTTAACCTTTTGTTCATTTATCATAGAGTTGTTCGTTGGTCCAGTTTTGAGGATTTTTGTTTTATGTTGATAATTAATACAGAAGGTTATAGTCCTTAAATGTCACCAATACATTTTTTCAGGTATTCCTCATTTCTACATATTACAAGTTGAGGCATCTTCCACCACATTCTTCTTATTGTTCCTTTTTTCAATTCTTTATTGGCATCCAGACTGATTCTGTACAGTGGAGGATCCAACCGTGACACTCACGTTTCCCAGTGTCAAACCAGACAGCATCCCCTTGTTCCGTTCCTGTGACTTCTTCCTGATTTATGTACACATCATATTATTATAGGTTTGATTATAAGTAAGTGTTCTGGAATGTGCATTTTTCTCAATGTTACCCAAGCACGAGTGGCATCCACTTCCTAAGCAACATGACTCTGGAAACTACAGAGTTTGATAAATGACTATAGTTATAGAAAGGCTTCAGGTGTTTTGTTTATAGGGTTGCTATGAATGGTGCTCGACTCAACGACAATCAACAAGAACAACAACCCATCATTTGTCATGATCCACACAGTCAAATGCCTTTACACTGTCCATGGAGCATGGTTAAACACCTTTCTGCTGCTCTCTCTGCTTTCAGCAAATACTCATGGACACTAGCAATGACAGTCCCTGCTCGACATCTTCTCCTGAACCCAGCTTGAATCTCTTGAAGCCCCATGTTCATGTCCTGCTCCTGCCATTTTTAAAATATCCTTAGCAAAATTTTGCCTTTGGATAATTTCCAAATTTTGTTGGGCCACCTTTTTTTTTTTAATGGAAGAAACACAAATATAGATCTTTTCTAGTCACTTGGCAAATTCCTTGGCATAGATGAGTAATCATGTTCAGGACTGAGTTCGTTTAAAATACCTTGATTGGTATCCCATCAATTCTTGGCGCTTATTTCTTTGGCAATGTCTTCAGCCCAGCTTTGATTCCTTTCTTCAGTACCACTGATAATTGATCACATGTTGTTATTGTTGTTGATTACTGTCGAGTCAAGCACGACTCATTAGCAACCCTATATGTCACTCCTGGAATAGCTGAGCATCGACACTGCAGACTGTTGAGTGCCTCAAGTTTATTCTTGATACGATCTCTTAATACAAGTGAAATACACTCAAAGTCACATTCTGGCTCTCCTGGACTTGTTTTCATTTTCTCCAGCTTCAACCTGAACTTACATATGAGCAATCGATGGTCTGGTCTACAGTTTGCTCTGACCTTGCTCCGATCAATAATATTGGGTTTCTCTAGCTACTCTTTCAGCAGATGTTGTTGTTGTTGTTGTTAATTGCCTTCGAGTTGAGCATGACTCATAGTGACCCTATGAACAAAAGGCCTGAAGCCCCTCTGTGACTATCGACATTTATCAAAGTTCGTAGAGGTTTCTGGAGGCATATTGTTTAGGAAGCGGATGCCACTCCTGCTTCCAGTAGATATACACAACTTAACTTCTTATTCCATATACCAAAGGTCTGGATACATAGCTGACAGTTGAGTTTTAAAAAAGATATTGACAAAGAATATGGTCATATGAAATTCTATCATGTGATCTCTACCCTCTTTTCCTACCAACAAGACCATGTGTCCAAACTGATTCTGTAAGGAGTTCTGGTGGCAGAGACTGTGCTGTTAACCCAACGATTGGGCTTCTCTGGTAGTTCAAGTCTAACAGTGGGAGAAAGATGCGCAGTCTCCTGCTATGCAAACTCACAGCCTCAGAAACCCAGCAGCGGGTCAGTCATGAGTTGGCTATCACTCCATGGCAATGAGGTGTGTGTTGCTTTTTATTAACTAGTGGTGTTTTGTTTTTTTTATTTCCAACTTCGGCGTTCTCAAAACCAGGTATTATTTACACATCTTGATTGCATGTTTGATCCGTTTCAGACCACAGAAGTTGACAGAAATCCTCCATTTTTTTTACTTAGTGGTTGGTACATAATGTGGATGATAGTCATTATTGTGGATAAATTGTTTCTCTCAAAATACAAAAATATGAAAAAAGACCCCAAAAATATGTGCATGCAGTGATTCAAATTCACCCGCTGCTCCTCAAGTGAAATATGGGTAATCTCCTCCCATGCAATTTACATCCCCTGGTGCCTCCCTGGACGGTGAACTGTGAGTTGGTTCCAAGTACACTGTACATAACAACAGGAATGATCTAACTCGGGAATTTTGCAATGCTTCTCAATGATCTGTTAAACCAAGCATTTGGAAGAAGATTAAGGGTGGGAAGTAACAACTTTGAATCTCGTAACAGGACTGAACCGCACTGAAGCAGGGGGACTTTCTGATCGCTGCGGCCTGTAACACCTTTTGTTTCATTGAAAAGGTCAGAAGAAGCAAGCAGATAACTCTGTATCCCCAGGACTGAAGGGTCAGAAGTGGAGTATAGCCTCTGGACGCGGGAACCTGTGCTGGAAACTCCTCACCGAAGGCGAAAACCAAGACCTATGGAAGTCTCCAAGGAACGCTGCGCCTACAGATGCTGAAGGAAGCACGCCATGCCTGCAGAATCTTTAGGGAGGAAGCCCCTTCCCCAGAGTGCGTGCCTGTTGTTAGTAAGAGCCACTGAGTCGAGTATGACCCGCAGCAAGCCTACGAACAGCACATCTGAGCCCTGTGCCACCCTCACAATGTCTGATACGATTGAACCCGTGACTGCAGCCACCGTGGAGCACGATTCTATTCTGACACATAAAGTGACCCTGAATCAGGGTTGGTTTGATATCAATGATAGCAAGTTGGTATCAATTTGATGCTGAATTCTTGTTTAGTCCAGTTTCTTGGAGTGTTTGCTCAGCAGGCACTTTGAATAGGAATGGTGAACGGAATCCTAAGGCACCCTATTCCTGATAGTAAACCTTTCAGTGTTCTCTTATTCTGGTCCAGTGACTATACATACAGGTTCTGTACGGTTATGACTAAGTGTTCGGAAATTCCTCTTCTTCTCAATGTTACCATAAATTTTCCATGAACCATACAGTGAAAAGATGAATTTTATTAAGAAAGTCTGCCGTCAGGGACCACTCCACAGTTCTGAAGTACAAAGATATCAATCTAGAAACTAAGGTGTGCCTGATCCAGGCCTTGGTCTTCACAATTACTTGCTATGCATCAGAGGGCTGAACAATGAATAAGGATGGCAGAAGAAGAATTGATGTCTTTGAATTGTGATGCTGAAGATGGTTGAACATACCATGGACTGACAAGAGAACAAACAGGTCTATCCTGGAGAGGGTGAAACCAAGTTGGTCTCTGGAGGCAAGGATTTTGAAGCTTCGTCACACATACTTTGGGTGTGCTGGCAGAAGGGACCAGTCCTTGGAGAAGGAAAGGTGGAGGGACAATGCAGGAGAGGAAGACCCTGGATGAGACAGATTTACACAGTGACTGGGACAATAGGGGCAGGTGTGTTGGGGACAGTGAGATTGGCTCAGGATAGGACAGGTTTCAGAGCTGTTGTGCATAGGGTCACTATGAGCTGCAGGTGACTCAGTGACACATAACAATAACATACAGCCAAATGTATTTTAATAGTCAATAAAACACGCACAAACATCTTTCTGGTATTCTGTGCTTTTTGCTAGTATCAGCAATGATATCCCCTCATTGCACAGCCTCTTCTGAATCAAGCTTTAATTTCTAGCAGTTCCTTGTCAATGTACCACTCCAGTCATTTTTTTAAAGCTTTTTTTAAATTTTATTTTATTTTATTATGTGTGTGTGTGTGTACCGTCAAATCAGATCTGACTGGTACAGGAGGAGATTGCCCCTCCTTCCCCGGCAGAGCATCTGGTGGATTCGAAACGTGCACCTCTGGGATTGTAGTTGCAGCTTCTTGCCACTAGGCCACCAGAGCTCCCCTTCCAGTCATTTTTAATAATTCTCAGCAAGATTTTACTTGTGTGTGATATTGATGAAATTGTTCAAAAATTTCCGCATACTGTTAGGTCACTTTCTTGAAATGGGCACAAATATGGATCTCTTCTACTTTGTTGGCTTGGAATAGGTATATGAGCACATTCAAAACTGCATGTGTTTGTTGAAGTATCTCACCTCGTATTCTGTCAATTCCCAGAGCCTTCCCCCCCGCCCCAATGCCCTCAGTGTATCTTGGACTTCTTCCTTCAATAACACTGCTAGATCATATGCTACTTTCAGAAGTGGTTGTGCATCTATTTGTTTTCCCCAGTGACTTTATTCCTTCTGCCTCCTTTTGTTTTTTTCTTGTGGCATTTAGTAGTTTTCCCCCATTCAGTATTTTTGCTTATAGAACCATTTAGAATTGCAATTCCAGGCTGAATTTTCCTTCAGTTCTTTCAACTTGAGAAATACCAAGTGTGCTGTTCCCTTTTGGTTCTCTAACTCCAGGTCTTTGCATATTTCATTAGATACTTTGCTATGTCTTCTCAAGAAGACAAAGTTGCCCTTGGAAATCTCCTGTCCTCTCTCTCTTTTTTTTAATTATTATTAAATTTTATTCATTTTAATGAACATTTACAGAGATTTGGGGTTTTCATTCATTCATTGTTGCACTGTCCTGTCCTCTCTCTTACTTAATCATTTCTTATTTTCCCTTTAGCTTCTCTAGATAATTTTCCTAATCTCTTCTGACATCTATTTTTTGTCTTCTACTCCTTTGCTGTCATTTTAATTACCATTCTCCACTTCATATGTGATGCAGTAGAAACCATCCCACAACTAACCTGGTGGTCAAGAGTATCCAATCTGTTCTTGGGGCAGTCTCTAAATTAAAATGGGATATACTTGAGGTGAAGTCAAGGTTGAACTTTGACTGTTGAACTTGCATGTGAGCAATTGATGGTATGTTCTGCAGTTGACCCCGAGCCTTGTTCTGATCGATGATGTCAATCAGAAAGGGCTTCTCCTTTATATCTTCCCCTAGAAGCAGTGAATTTGATTCTTCTGTATTTCCTCTGACAAGGCCCATATATTTAGTCATCATTTAGGTTTTTAAAAAATGTTTTTGCAATTCATTTGCAATATTGATTATTCAAAATTCTATCTTTCAACCTCTTATATAATTTCAATTGTCAAGGTCATAATCAGTAGTTTCATTTTTGCATTGCCTCTTGATTGTGTGTTTGATCCATTTCGGACTGTATAACTTTGTGAAAAATCTTTCACGTCTTCTCTTTGACGTTAATGGTTCGTGTATAGATTTGAATAATAGTTTATGAACTGATGTTCCTTGTAGGCTCATGGGTCTTGTAACTGACAGTGCTGTAATTCAAGGTAGCTCTTGAAATGTTCTTTTGATGATGAATATGAGGTTGTACCTCTTTAATTTGTCATTCCCAGCTTCGTAGACCATATGGTTCTGTGTTTCAGAACGGCCCATACCAGTTCGCTTCAGCTGGCTAATGGCAAGGATATTGATCTTTATGTATTTCATTTTTGATGGCATCTCATTTTCTTAGATTCATACTTCATCCTTTCCACATTTGGATTATTAATGAATGTTTGTATATGTATATTCATTTTGAGTTGTGCACGTCTGTAAATGAAGTTCCCGAAAGCTTTGCTCCACTGACATCATTAAGGTTAACTCCTCATTAAGGTTATTTTACGGAGGCAGTCGGCCCCCGGTACTGTACCGAATGTTTTCCATCCTGAGGGGCCCATCTTCCGGCAATGTAGCTGAAAATGTGTCTCCAGTATTTGTAAGGTTATCACAGGCTAGGCTCTCAGCAGTAGATCAGCAGGATCTTCTTTCTTCCTCTGTCTCAGTCTGAAACTCTGCTGAAATCTCTCCAACCTGCAGGGCCTGAGTGGTGTTTGAAACAGCAGTATCTTGGCTTCCAACATCACAGCAAGAGTCAGGCTACCTCGGTACAATCCCAGTCGCAGGTACACGGCTCGAAGTGAAGGCAGGAGCACAAGCAGGACCCGCTATGGCAACATGGGTTATAGCATTATCAAGAGCAGCCAAAAGGTGGAAACAGAAAAGCCCTTCAAGAAATGAAGAGATGAAATAAAACTGTAGCCCGTACCTACAAGGAATACTACTCAGCCTTAAAGAGAAAAGAAGTCCTGTCACCACCCACTGGGTTAACATACAATGAAATCTATGTAAATGTGAAGTAAGCCAGTCACAAAAGAACAAATGATCTTGTGGATGTGAGATGAGCAAATATAAAGAAACCAAAGATCATTAGTGGTTCCGAGGGGGGAGAGGGAGGGAAAGGAGGGGGTTTGGATCAGGGAACAGTGAGTTTATGCTAATGGTAGTTAATGGGCCAGAAAAAGAATGGTTGCACAATGTGAAGACTGTAATCGACGCTGAATTGCACACAGAGAGGATGTTGAATTAGCAAATCTTTTATCACATGCATTTTTACCAACATTAACAGCATATCAGTGGCTTCCCTTTGCTCTGAGAATAAGCATGGTTGCTCAACTTTTCTGTTTCCTTGAAGCTCTCATCTTCCTCATGTCTCACCACTGATTCCTATGTATTTCAACCCGGGATTCCCATTCTATCCTGGTCCCTGCTCCTTAAGCAGCAGTTTCCAGATGCTGGGCGCCCAGCTGGCCATCACGTCCTCATCTTCATGAACTGAAATTGGACACACGCTTCTGTAACGGAAAGAGGCCTGATGGAGTCGAGGGTTACAGGTTGGGCCTCGAACCGAAAGGTGGGTTCTCTGAATCAGCAGCTGTTCTGGAGGAGACGGTTGAGGCTGTCTGTCCTTCTGAAGATTTATTGCCTCACAACAGAACCCACTGGAATAAAAAGTATAATTAGAAAATATTACTCCTATTGTTGGGAGCTGACTCCTCAAAATTTAAACCGTAGAGAAATAGACAAATTTCTAGAAACACATGACCTACTCAAGCAAACACAGTTAGAGGCAGATAAATTGAACAGACTCAAAAGACGACTAAATTAAACTGGTCATAAAAACACATCCTAATTAAAAAAAAGTCCTGGTTTCACTGAAATACTCTATCAACATTCAGAGAACTGACACACACTCTATTATAACTAGTACAGAATAAAGAACAGCAAAAAATATTCCATAACTCTTTCTGTGAAGCAAACGTAACTCTGAAACCAAAGACAGGTAAAGATAACACTAACAAAGAAATCTACAGCCCACTATCCCTCATGAATATAGACAGAACGTACTCAACAAAATCCTAGCCAACAGAATTCAGTATCACATCAGAAAAACAATATATCACTTCACAGTCACTGACAAAGGGCTCTAACATGGCAGTGATAATAAGGACGGCACAGGACAGGGCAGGTTTCATAGAGTGACTTTGAGTCATGCTCAACCCGATGGCATGTAACAACAACAACTCAGGTGAACATGGTGAAACTTCTCACATAATTTGGACATGAAGTCAGAAGGAGCTAGTCTTTGGAAAAGGACATCGTACTGGGAAAGGTAGAGAGTCAGAGAAAGAGAGGAAGCCCCCCAACAAAACGGATTGGCACAAGAACTATACTGATGAATTTGAGCATATCCGAGACAGTAAAGATGGCACAGGCTAGGGAAAGGATCGGATCTGTTGTTCATAGGGTTGTTGTGAATCTTAGGCAACTTGATGCAAACAATAGTAACACAATAGAGAATGGAAAATACCATGGCCTGAGCTAGGTGTTCCTTAGTCTTTAATATGACATCCTTGCTCTTCATTACGTTAAAGAAGCCATTGGCAGATTTTCCCAATTTCATAAATTTTTTTATTTCCTCTGTGTTGCTTCCATGGATATTGATTATGGAGTCAATACAATTAAATCTTTGACAGTTTAAATCTTTTTTCCATTTACCACGCGGCTCACTGATTTAATTTGTGAGAATGTATCTTTTTCTTTATATAGAAGTGTTATCAATACTGAAATTCATTAAGCTGTATTTTTTTTTTAGCTTTATCAATACGTGCTTCAAGTTGTCTTCATGCTCTTGCAAGCAAGATTGTATCATTTGTACATAGGTTGCTGATGAGTCTGACTCTAACCCTAATGCCACGGTCTTCTTTACGTAGACTATTTTGTCGGCATACAGATTAAATAGGTGTGGTGAAAGGATGCGATCCTGATACACCCTCTTCCTGCTTGTACGCCAGGTGCTACCTCATTTGTTCAAACTACTGCTAGAAGGGAGCTCTGGTGGCCTGGTGGCAAGAAACTGCACTGCAATCCCAGAGGCACATGGTTCAAATCCACCAGATGCTCTGCTGGATTTCACAGTACACACACACACACACACACACACACAACAATAAAATTAAGAATAAACAAAACCCAAACTACTGCTAGATGATTCACGAACAGAGTCCACAGGAGCAAAATTAAGTAGCTAGCATACTTAGTCTTTGCAATATTATCTATAAGTTATTATCATCCAATCATGAAAATTATTGAATAATTAATGAAACACAAGTAGACATCTTTCTCATATCCTCTACTTTAAGATCCACATGACATTTGCAACGTTAGTCCTCATTCTGTAGCCGCTTCTGAATCTAGCTTAAATTCTAGAAATTCCTTGTCCTGTACGTCTACAGACTTTCAATCATAAATATCATAAGCAAGATCTTCCCCAGGTATGATACTAAATGATATTGCTTGATCATGTCTACATTCTGTGGGATAACTTTTTAAGAAAATGAAGTACAGTAAAACATAATAAAGGAAAATGATTGTATGAAGCACAGTGTGAATGGATAGTGTGAAACACAATGTATATGAACTTTGTATGCAAATCAATGTAAAAGTAAAAATAAATAAATGAAATTTTTTTAAAAGACTAGAAAATATTTTAATATAAAAAAATAAGTCCAGTTGGTTGGCCAGGTCTCAGTCTTGCACATCTCATGGCATAGTTTTGTTAGCACGTAAAGTACTGCATCCATTTGTTCATACATCTCAGTGGGTACTCTGTCAATTCCTGGAGCCTTATTTTTCACCAATACCTGAAATCATATCATCTGAATAGCGATCATTTTACCTCCTATTTGCCAATTTGGATATATCTTATTTCCTTCTCTTGTCTTATTGCTAAGACTTCTAATACAATATTGAATAGGAGAGGTGATAGTGGGCATCCTTGCCTAGTTCTCATTCTCAAGGGGAATGCCTTTAACTTCTCTCCATTGAGAACAACGTTGGCTCTCAGGTTTGCGTCTATACTTTTTATTTTGTTAAGGAAATTCCTTTCTATTCCTATTTTGTTGAGTGTTTTAATCAGGAAAAGGTGTTATAGTTTGTCAAAGACCTTTTCTGCATCAATTGATAGGATCATGTGGTTCATGTTTTTTGCTTTGTTAATATGGATGAATTACACTGATTGTTTTTCTTATGTTGAACCATCCTTGTATACCTGTTATGAATTCCACTTGGTCATGGTGAGTTCTTTTTTTGATGTATCATTGAATTCTATTGGCCAGGATTTTATTCATTATTTTTGCATCTATGTCCATGTTACTCAACGGCACATAACAACAACAAAAACTATGTTCATGAGAGATATTGGCCTATAGTTTTCTATTTTGGTGGTGTCTTTACCTGGTTTTGGTATTAAGGATATGTTTGCTTCACAGAATTCAGTCTCTTTTCTGATATACATTTTGGTCTTTTCTTCCTTTCCTATCTTTTTAATGGTCTTTTGTTATCTTTGTTATGTATAAAGTTCTTGATGTCATCTACTGCTAGCCTGGTCTTCAGTCTCTAGTGTTCATGCATCAGTTATCTCCTTGTGTTGGTCTCTAAGTTCACATGTCTCATATTGGCTCTCCTGGGGAAGCTTTCATTTCTTCAGCTTCAATTTGAAGTTGCATCTGAGTAACTGATAGTCTGTTCCACAGTTGGCCCACGGCCTTGTTCTGACTGCAAATATTGAGCTTCTACACTGTCACTTTGCACATATGTAATCAATTTGCTTCCTCTGTATTCCATCTGGCAAAGTCCATGTGTTGTAGTTGCTGTGCATGTTTTCTTTTAAAGTATTTTCAGTGAAGAAATCATTGGTCCAGCAAAATCTTATCAAGCTAACGGTGTTGTCATTTATCTTCACAAGATCATATTTTCCATCTATTAATCCTTCTTCGTCTCCAACTTTTGCATTTCAATCATTATTTTTATTACTATATCTTGATTGCATGTTCAATCCATTTCAGACTGCAGAATTTCATAAAAATCCCCAATTGTTCCTCCTTTGCTTTACTGATTGCTGCATACATTTGAATAATTGTCTTTGTCATAGATTGAATCGAATTTACCCAAAATACTTGTGTGTAACTGGGGTAATGGGATTGGTGTGTCAGAGACAGTGAGATTGTCTCAGGACAGGGCAGCGTCCAGAGGGACTGGGCACAGCATCGCAATGAGTCACAGGCAATGTCACCACACATGACAACAACAGTGACATAAACTGGAAAGTTTGCAGGGACTCTCATTCTGATAAAACAAGAACTTGAAAGAAGATAAAGGGTGAGATGTAACACCATTCAATTCCATGCCACCACAGCACTGATCAGATGTAAGGAGAATTTGCAAAGAATGTGCCTTCTAACACCTTTCCTCTTGAGAAGATAAAAGGATAGAAAATGCCTCAATGTCACCAAGACAGAACAGAGGGAAGCAAAGCACTTGCTTGAGATCCAGGTCTTTGTTCTGGAAACTCCTCAACCTAAGGGCCGGCCAACACATGGAGACCGCCAAGCAATGTTGGTGCCATGACATATGGAAAGAACGTGTCCAAAACACAATGTATATGATTGATATTCAGACAAATAATAATTTTTTTAATTAATGGCATAGAATAAAATGCATGAATTGCTGAGTAAAAAGTTAAATCCTTTGTAAACTTTCACTCAAATAACAAGTAAAAGAGAAAAAAGAAGAAAAAAAAAGATGTGGAAAGAAACAAGGACTTTCCTACAGGATAAACAGAAAGAATACCTTGCCCTGGATCGAGCACCTTGACTGTGGACATCTCGCCTCTTAAACTGTAAGGAAATACATTTAATTTGTTAAACTCACTCACTTGTGACATCTCTATTATCACAGCTCTGTGGATAGTAGATGACTAAGACAGCCTTATTAACAGGTCTTCTTCTGTACGTATGGTTATTATGCTATCACTGACAACGGTATACCTCAGGATAGACCACAAAATGATCTTTTCATTGATGAGTGCAACGGCATTCCTTTTCCCTTTTCATTCCTAGCACAAAAGACCATGATACTGTACAATTCAAGTGACCAATACTAGTTCATTTCAGTTCACCAATGCCCATAATATTGATCTTTGTGCATTATATTTCCCTTTTAATGACTTCCAAATCTAACTGTTAAACTTGGAGATAGGATAATTCACATGTTCCTGCCTAAGGAATGTTGTTGTTGTTGTTGTTGTTGTTGTTGTTGTTGTTATGTGCTGTCGAGTTGCCTGCATCTCATAGTGACCCTATGTACAACAGCCCTAAACCTTGCTCTATCTTGTGCCAATCTTATTGTCTCTGACACACCTACCCCCACTACCCCAGTCACTGAATCGATCCATCTCATCGAGGGTCTTCCTCTCTTGTGCTGTCCCTCCACCTTCCTGAGCATGACATCTCTGTCCAGGGAATGGTCCTGCCTTGCAACGTGTCCAAAGTATGTCAGACAAAGCTTCAGAATCCTTGCCCCCAAGGAGTATCCTGGTCCCATCCTCTCTAGGATGAATCTGTTTGTTCTCCTAGCAGTCCACGGTATAGTCAGCACTCTTCTCCAGCACCACAGCTCAAAGGCATCAATTCTCCTTATATCCTCCCTAGTCATTGTCCAGCTTTCTGGTGCATACCTAGTAATTGCAATGACTATGGCCTGGATCAGGTGCACCTTATTCTCCAGACTGTCATCATTGCTCTTCAGTACTTTTGAGAGATCTCTAACAGCAGACTTTCCCAATGTAATTTGTCTTTTAATTTCCTGGCTGCTGGTACCAAGACTGTTGATTGTGGAGCCAAGCAACCTGAAGCTGTTAACAATTTCAACCTCTTCACCATCTATCATGATCCCAGTGGTGAAAATCTTTGCTTTCTTGATGTTGTGCTCCAATCCATATTGAAGGCTGTAGTCCCTGACCTTCTACAGAAAGCACTTCAGGTCCTCCTCAGTTTCAGCAAGTAGGGTTGTATCATGTGTCATCTGTATAATGCAGATTGTTGATGAGTCTGTCTCCAATTCTGATGCCACATTTCTCTTCACAGAGCCCAGCCTCTCAGATAATCTGTTCTGCATATAGATTGAAAAGATATGGAGATAGGACATACTCCTGGTGTACACCTTTTCCCAGTTTTGAACCATGCAGTGTTTCCTTGCTCTGTTCTGACAACTGCCTCCTGGTCCATGTATAGGTTTCACATAAGCACAATCAAGTGTTTGGGATTCCCATTCTTCTCAGAGTCAGCCACAGTTTGTTGTGATCCACACAGTCAAACACCTTTTCATAGTCAGTGAAACACAGATAGACATTCCTCTGGTACACCCTGCTTTCAGTCAAGATCCATCTAACATCAGCTACAATATGTCTAGTACCACAGCCTCTTCTAAACACAGCCTGCACTTCAGGCAGTTGTCTGTTGAGTGCTGTTCCAGTCGTTTTTGGAATCTTGCTTCAGAGAGAAATAATTTAAGGCCTAGATATAGTCTAAGATATCTATGGACAATTACCAAGTGGATTGACACTCTGTACTTGTCCTGAAAGGAGAAGAGAGAAAGAAGTAAAATAACGTTGGCAGAAACAATGCTGATCACAATCTAAATTCTATAAAAGTCATGAATCTATGCAATCAGGAAGCTCAACAAACTCCAGGCCAGATAAATTCAAAGAGATACACCCTAAGACTAAATAAAAAAAGCAAAGCAAAAAATCCAAAGGTGAAGAGAAAAATCTAGAAAGCAGCCAGGAAGGAGTCAATTCTCACATGCAAAAGATTCTTTTTGTTGTTGTTGTTGTTGTTAAAAAAATTATTTTATTACAATCCAAACAATGTTCAGGTGATGGAATTATTCCAACAACAGATCAGTATTCACTGGTTACAATTCCACCCAATTCCATTTTTTGCATAACTGATGCAAAGTGAAAACCTATTAAAGTTCCTTCTAACAGTAAAACTCACAGCTCAAAGTTGAAGAAAATGTGACTGAGTCAAAAGCCTTGATTTATGTTTACTACATAATTAGTGATGCACATTAAACTACTACACAATATTTCTTAAAAACCAATTAATGTTAGCATCAAGACTGAAACAAACAGCTTCTGTAAATCCTTGTCATCTACTCAATTATCATCTCACCAGTAACAGGTGAGAATCACTCCTGAGACAATTATTTGAGGTTCTGCTTTGGAAACGAAGTACTATTAAAATAAGATTCATGATAAACAAGGTTCCGTAGTTGTGCAGTGAAGTCCTCAAGAAATAAAGATGAAATTAACCATGCTACTTGTAACATGAAGAGTTCAATTTCTACTACAGACTTGTAAATGTTTTGATTTCTGTTAGTGCTGAATGTATATAAATCTTCTGAAGGACTTTAATGAGCCAGGGAAAAAGACTGTTGCCACCTTGCAAAAGATTCTTAATTAGTTGGTTGCTGACTTTTCCTTGGGAAACCACAGAGTCCAGAAGGCAGTGGAATAATATATTTAAACTCCCAACCAAGAATTCTGTATCCAGCACAACTGTCCTTCAAAAGTTAGAGTGAATTTAAGACATTCTTGGATAAATAAAAAGTTGGGAGAGTTTGTTACCATAAGACTTACCTAGCAGAAAGCTAAAGATAGTCCTTCCAGAAAAAACAAAGGATCGACAGGTAATGAATGTGAGCCTATATAAACATCTCCAATAAAGGTGATTTCATAAGCTTAAAAAAAGAAAGAAAGAAAACAATTTAGGTTTCCTCAAAAAGATGAACATATTTTTAAATGTTAGGTGCCGTAAAATCATCTCAGACTTCATAGCGACTCTATGCACAACAGAACAAAATTCTGCTCCGTTCATGCTCTCACTGTTATGCTCAGTGTTCCAATCACTTTTGTCAGTCCGTCTCATCAAGGGTATTGCTCTTTTTTTTCTGGCTCTATATTGGCAAACATGATGTCCTTCTCGAAGGTATGAATCTGCCTGATAACATGAGACAGTCTCACCATCCTGACTTTTAAGGAACCTTGTGACTGCTCTTCTTCCAGACAGATCTGTTCATTCTCCAAGTCCGAGCATATTCAAAATTCTTCACCAACACCGCAATTCTTCTGTATCAACTCTTCTTTGGTCTTCGTTATTGTCCAATTTTCCCATTCATATAAGGCAATTGAAACAACCATGGTTTGGGTTAAGTATATCCGAGTCCACCTTCTTGGATTGTCTGCTCATTATAAAGACTGAATGAGTACAATGAAAAGTTACCACCTTCATCTGTGCCTTTCCTGATTATAAAAACACACATGCAGTACCCCTTGTTCTCTTTGAACAGCTGCCTCTTGATCTATGTACAGTTTCCACACGAATACAATTAATTGTTCTGGAATTCCATCTTTTGCAACATTATCCATAGTTTGTTATGATCCACACAACGGGCCACCTTTGAATAGTAAATAAAATACAGGTAACTAGCTTGCTCATATTCTCAGCTTTCAGCATAGGTCTATCTGATGTCAGCTGCAACATCCCTCATTCCATGTATTCTTCTGAACCCTATTGACGTATTTTGCTGCCACCACACTGGCTTATCTTCAGGAACATTTTATTTGTGTGTGACACTAATTGTTAATTTTTCACCTTTCTTTGGAATAGACACAAACACAAATCTCTTTCAGTTGGTTGGTAAGATATTTGACTTTTGAATTTCTTGGCATAGGTAAGTAAATGTGCTTGGGACTGCATCAGTTTGTTGAAGTATTTCAATTGATCGCCTGCCTTCCTTGAACACTATTTTCACCAATGCCTGCAATGCAGCTTGTAATTCTTCCTTTAGTCATATCTATGCATGATCACATGATTCTTCCTGAAATGGTTAAACAGCAATCAGTTCTTTTTGGTTCAATGAGTGTGCCTATTTCTTCTATATTCTTTGTTGCTTCCTGCATTGCTCAATTGTTATTATGTGCTGTCAAGTTGCCTGCAACCCATAGTGACCCTATGTACAGCATCTCTGAAGCCTGCCCCGTCCTGAGCCAGTCTCACTAATTCTAACTCACCAACCCTCACTGCCCCAGTTACTGCATCAATCTATCTTCAAAATCTTAGCCTCCAAGGAGAAACTTGGTTTCACACTCTCCAAGACAGACACATTTGTTTTCTTGGCAGTCCATGGTATGTTCAAGACTCTTCTCCAGCACCCCAATCTGAAGGCATCGAGTCTTCTTCTGTCCTCCTTAGTCATTGCCAGATATCTCTGATGCATAGCAAGTAATTGCAGAGATCATGGCCTGAATTAGGTGCACCTTAGTCTCCAGATTGATGTTACTTTTCAATACTCTGGAGAGGTCCCTGACAGCAGATTGCTTAATAGAATCCTTAGAAAAATAAATAAATAAACTGTAGTATCCTTCACTATTGCAACTCTAGGGTTTCATTTTTCGCTTTGTTTCTATCCACTTGATAAATATAGAATGAAATCTTAAATTTTGGTTTTCCAACACCACATCTTCGCACATTTCATTTAAATATTTCACTTTGTCTTCTCAAACTACTCTTTGAAATCTTCTACTCTTCCCGATTTCTTCAATTTATTTTAGCTCCTCTCCCATTCAAGAGCAAGTGTGTCAAGTTCAAGAGAAATTCAAGGACCTCTTTCTTCTAACACCTATTTGGTATTTTCTTTCTTTCCTGTCTTTCTAATGACCTTTTGCTTTCTCCTTGATGCCATCCCATAAATCTCTGTTCCTCAATTATTAGTATTCAATGCATCAAATCTCTTCTTGAAATAGCCTCATAATTTAGGTGAGGTTTACTCAAGGTTGAACTTTGGCTCTCGTGGATGTCCTTTAATTTTCTTTAACTTCAACTTGAACTTGCATATGAGCAATTGATGGTCTGTTCTGCAGTCGCTTCCTGGCCTTGTTCTGATTGACGATATTGAGCTCCGCCATCATCTTTTTCCACAGATGTACTGAATTTGATTCTTGTGTATTCCATCTGAAACTGTCAACATTTCAAGTCATAATTCATGTTGCTTAAAAAGGTATTTTCAATGTTGGCCATGAAAAATTCAATCTTGCAATCTCTGGCATAATTTCTATCACAAATGCCATATTTTCCAGCTAGTGATCCTTCTTCTTTGTTTCCAACTTTCACATTCCAGCTGCCAGTATTTATCAAAGTACCTTAATTGCATATTCGGTCAATTTCAGACTGTGCAACTTACAAAAATTCTTCAATTTCTTCATCTTTGACATAAATTTTTGGTGTTTAGTTGTGAATAATAGTTATATGAACTGATCTTCTTTGTACGCATGTGGATTTTATAACAAACTGTGTTGTACTTCAGGATTTATCTTAAAATGTTCTCTGTACAATGAGTTCTCTGTCATACTCTTCAGCTTGTCATCTCCAGCATGGCGGACCCATACCAGTCACTTCACCTCTCTAACGCCAGAGCACAGATCTTTATGTGTACCATTTCATCTCTTATGGCTTCCAGTTTTCCTGGAGTCATATTTTATCTTCATATATTGCATACTCACACTTTTCATCAGGTGTTTTCAGGTATTCCTTCTCATTTTAAGTCATGTCACATCCACAAAGAAAGCTTCTGAGAAGTTTACTCCATCCACATCACAAAGATCTACTCTGTTTTGAGAAGTAATGCTTTCTCAGTCGTATTTTGAGTGTCTTACAACCTAAGGGGCTCATCTTCCCATTCTATATCAGACAGTGCTTCCTGCTACTCTAAGGTTTTCATTGGCCAGTTTTGGGGATGTAGATCACCAGAGTCTTCGTTTCAGTCTGTCTTCATCTAGAAGTTCCCTTGAAAGGTGACTATCATACGTTACCGTGTTTGTGTCTGAAATAACAATAGTATGACTTCAAGAATCACAGCTCTACAGTAAAACAGACTGACAAACAAGTGCTTTTTATATCAGCCAGTAGTGGCATCCACTTCCTAAAGAACATGCCTCTGGAAACTCTATGACTTTTGAGAAATGCCTGTAGTTATAGAAAGGCTTCAGGCCTTTTGTTCATAGGGTCACTGTGAGTCGTGCTCAACTCGATGGCAATCAACAACAACAATAATATAACTACAAAAAGTGAAGACAGAAATACAGACAGGAACTTCTATGTCAGTGTTAACAACAGCATTATCCACCACAGCCAATAGGTGGAAATTAAAATGTCTGGCAACAAATGAATAGCTAAGCAAAACCTAGTTCATATAAACAATGTAATGTAACTCAGCCATAAAGAGAAATGAAGTGTTGATGCACGCCACAATATTAGGAATATGGAAAATGTTATGAAACAGTGAACTATCAATTCAAACAAAAGAATGTCTTCACTAAAGGACAAAATGGTGAAGTAAGCAAATATCTAGAAACCCGAGGTGATTGGTGGTGACCAGGAGTAGAAAAGAGTAGAAATGAAAAGTTTTTGCCACTTCTTGTTTTCATGTATCATTGACTCATAGTTGAGCCTCCGACGAGTTTTCAGAGGCAGTAAATTGCTTGTGAGGAGATTGCTCATCTTTCTCTCATGGAGCTACTGGTGGATTTGAACCACGTGCCTTAGGGTTAGCAGTACAACTCCTTACCACTAGGGCACCAGAACTCCCCTATTATTATCGTCAGGGTGCTACAAGTTTATGTGAAGTGTGGGAGGATGAATCAGAAAAAGACAGTACTAATGGTTACAACATGAAGAATATAATAAATGTCGTTGAGTTGTATGTACATATACAGACTGTTGACTTAGCAAATGCATTATTATGTGTGCTTTTAACAAAATTAACAACATATCCGTTATTGCTAGCTTCTCCTTGTTCTTAGGATAAGGACAGTTAGTGGCCTGTCCCACATCTCTCTTCTAAAGCTTCTGCTCTTTCACCATCCAACCTCTGATTCTTGCATATTTCATCCAAGGGATTCCATTCCTGTATCGCCCACATCAGGAATTCCATTTCTGTGTATTCCATCCCAGGAATTCGGTTTCTGTGGGTTCCATGTCATTCCGCACCCAGGTCCCCTCAGCAGGACTTTTGGAAGCCAGGCTCTTAGCTGGTCATCAGATTCTCATTGTCATTAGATGCAATTGAATCGTGTTTGTGATGAAAGGAGCCCTAGAAGAGGGATTTAGAAGAGGCTGTGGCACCAGGAGATCATTACTGATGCTAGACGGGTCCTGCCTCAAAGCAGAAGATATCAGAAGAATGTCTATTTGAGTTTTACTAACTGGGCAAAGGCATTTGACTGTGTGGATCATAACAAACTATGGCTCACACTGAGAAAAATGGGAATCCCGGAACCGTTAATTATGTTCGTATGAAATCTACACCTAGACCGAGAAACTGTTGTCTGAACAGAGCAAGGGGACATTGTGTGGTTTACAATTGGAAAGGTGTGTATCAGACCTGTACCTTTCTCCATACCTATCCAATCTGTTGCAATATTGAAGGATGTTCTTGACAATATGTGGGATGATCCAGGAGGTATCAAAAGAAGATGGAAGAAATATACAGAGTCACTATGCCAAAAAGTGTTGACTGACACTGAAAAATTTCAGGAAGTACCATATGAACTAGAGTCAATGGTAATGAAGGAGGAAGTTGAAGCAGAAGTGAAGGCATTGGCAAAAAACAAGGTCCCAGGAATAGATGGAATACAAATTGACATGTTTCAGCTAACAGATGCAGCCCTGGATGTGCTATCACTCTGCACCAGGAAATTTGGAGGACAGCTGCCTGGCCAATTGACTGGAAGAGATTTATTTGTTCCCATTCCCAAGAAATTATCAAACAAAATCATTAATATCACATGCAAGAAAAATACTGCTAAAAATCATTCAAAACTGGCGGAAGCAATACCAAATAGACAGGGAATTGCCAGAAATTCAAGCAGGATATAGAAGAGGCCATGGCACCAGGGATATCATTGCAGATGTCTGGTAGATCCTGGTTCAAGGTAAAGAATACTAGAAGAATGTCAATTTTTTGCTTTATTGACAATGCAAAGGAACTTGACTGTGTGGGAATTCCAGAACATCTAACTGTGCTTATGTAAAACTTACACCTAGTTACAAGAGGCTATTGTGTAAACAGAGCAAGGGAACCCTATACAGTTTAAAATTTAAAAAGGTGTGCATCAGAGTTGTATGCTCTTCCCATACCTATTCAATCAGTATGTTGAACAAATTATTCAAGAAGATATACTCTATAAAGAAGAATGCGGTATCAAGATCAAAGGAAGACTAGTCAATAACCTGCATTATGCAGATGACACAATCTTGTTTGCTAAAAGTGAGGAGGACTTGAAACACTTGCTACAGAAGATCAAAGACGACAGCCTTTGATGTATACAACACCTCAACATCAAGAAAACAAAGGCACTCACTACTGGGCCAATAGGCAACTTGATGACAGATGGAGAAAGAATTGGAATTGTCAATAATTTCATCTTACTTGGCTCAACAATCAACACCCTTGGCACCAACAGTCAGGAGATCAGGAAATGTATTGCACCAGGCAAGTCTGCAGTCATGACCTTTCTAAATTATTAAGGAGCAATATTGTCTGTATGAAGACTAACGTGTTCCCGATTCAGGCTATAGCATTTTCAGTCACTAACGATGCATCTGAGAGCTGGACGATGAATAAGGATGACAGAAGATCTGACACCTTTGAGCTGTGGTCTTGGAGAAGAGTACTGAGTATCCTACGAACCGCCAAAAGAACAGATATGTCTTGGAAATATGCAGCCAGAGAGTTCCTTGCAGGCAAAGATGGTTAAACTTTGTCTCTCATGCTTTGGGTGTGCTGCTAGGAGAGGCTAGTCCTTGGAGAGGGACATCATGCTTAGAATGATTGAGGGTCAGTGAAAGAGAGGCCGATTTTCAATCAGATGAACTGACACAGTGACTGCAGGAGTGGGTTCAAGTGTGTCATAGATAAGATCATGATCTCTTCATCTGCATAGGACAGGGCAGGTTCATTTCTGTTGTTCTTAGGGTCTCTACAAGTCATGCTCAACTCCGTGGCACCTAACAACAAGAAGTGGAAGATCAATGCAAGAGAGGAAGACCCTCAAGGAGATGGATTGAAACAGTGGCTGCACCATGGCCTGAACACCTCAGGTCCATCTCAGACTTTAAACAAACATCTTTGTTCCCTAGAACTTTGGGGAGGTCCTTGACAGCAGATTTTCTCAATGCAACATGTCTTCTGATCTCCTGGCTGTGGTTATCAAAAGTGTTGATTGTGTATCCAAGAAAGATGAAATCGTTGACAATTTTAATCACTTATCTATCTATAATAGTGTTGGCTATTGGCCTGGTGGTGGGGGTTTTCCTTTTCTTGATGTTGAGATGTAATCTACATTGAAGGCTAAAGTCTTTGATCTTCTGAAGCAAGTGTTTCAAAGTCCTCTTCACTTTCAGCAAGCAAGGTTGTTTCAGCTGCATAACACAAGTTGTTGATGAGTCTTCCTTTGATCCTGATGTCACATTACTCTTCATAATGTCCAGCTTCTCAACTGGAGACTTGAGGTTGATTTCTCTTTCTGTGCAAGATAATTTTATTTAAAAAATTTAATTAAAAAATCATATACTCTTTGCTTTTTGGACGGAACTATGAAAATTTGATCAAACTGTCTTGATTTTCTCTAATTAAAACAAGAGGAGTGATTTGGAAGCCCTAAGTGAGAATGTGTGTCTTTAACCTGAATGAAATGAAAAGTCTCCAAAATGTAATCTATCTGATCATTATTCTCAAACTTTAATCAGAAATTAATAAAAACCATTCCATCGTAATAAAAACAATAATTGTTAGATTATAAATAACAAATCTGAGATACGTTCAGTCCCAAAAGTGCTTTGAGATGGAGAGTGAAACGGAACAAGAGCCTCTCGTGAAACGCTCTCAATTCCTTAAGACACTTTCTAGTTCAAAATAAAGTAATTGCCTTAATTGTGTGCTTTGAGTTTGAGGTTCCCTTAAATTCTGGCTCTGTGATATTTTCCATGTTAGGTGTCTCCGAGTCAGCTCGATCTCATAGCAACCCTCCTGACAACACACCAGAACCTTGTCCCATCCGGCGTCCGCCTCATGACCTCACCACGCTCTGGCCCACTGTGTCATTCCATTCCATTGAGGGTCTTTCTTTTTCCACATCCTCTACTTTTCCAAAGACTGGCACCTCCTGGCAACATTCCTTATTTAGGATTTTGAGGGTCTGACAGTACAGTGTAGAGGTGGTACTGGTGGCAGAATTTCACAGGGAGTCGTTCTGCTGACTCAGTGGTCATGCTTCTTCAATAGTTCAAGCCCTCCGCAGTTCCAAGGAGAAGGATAGGCTGTCTGCTCTGGAACGTTCTGCCACCTTGGAAACCCAGTGGAGGCTCAGTCATGAGGTAGTTCTAACCTGACTGAAGTGAGTTTGGGATCTGATATGTATATAATAACTTAAATAGTAATATGGGTTATTATTTTTTTCTGGCATGAGATTTTTTAGGTTGCAATGACCTTCTAATCTTCTTTCTCAATCAAGCCTTTGAATTTTAACAAGAAAATTAGTGTATTTTTTTCTACTTAACAAGTCTGAGATGCAATTCAACCTAACCCATTACATGAAACTCCAAATTAATCTGATGTTTTAGAAGAGCAGTTTGTTTTTAAATTCCCTTTTAAAAAAATTAGTTTAAAATTGCCATGCTAACATTAATGTTTCATCACCCACACATTGGTCTAGGATTATGTTTTCCTCACAGGGAAGAAAGTCAATCACTAAATGTTTATGGAATCTCTTTCTGAATTTTAGATTAAAATAGGCAAATGCAGCATGATAATAACATAAATATACCAGAAGATGTTTTTCTCAAATATTATTTCAATAATTAAAATAAGTAATTCTCTACTGATGTTTGTTTGTTTTGTCTTCCTGAGTTTGCCCTTTGAAATCTTCTGTTCATCTATTTTATTTTCAACATCTTTTCCATTTGTTTTGGCTTCTTAACCCTCCAGTGCGATTTCTAGGATCTCTTCTAACATCTATTTTAGGTTTTTTCTTTCTCTGTTTTTGTAGTGAACTTCTGCTCTCTTCCTGGATAATATCCTTGATGTCATCGCACAGTTCGTCTTGTCATTACTCATTGGTGTTTTAGTTTTATTTATAACTTCATTTCAAAATGATTGTTGTTGTTGTTGTCTTGTTGAGGTGAAGCCCACTTTAGATGACACTCCAGTGGGTTTTCAGAGGCACCGAATCACACAGGAGGAGACTGGTCATCTTTCTTCCGCTGAGCAACCTGTGGATTTGAACAGCACACCTTTAGGTTGCCAGTGCAACTCCTTACCCCAGAGCTCCATAAATGCCAGCTATGAACAAAACATATTTCATTCTAAAAAATTAGACATTCAAAAAAGAAAAAAAATCAGTGAGGTTCCTTTACATTAATAAAGAGAATTCAGAACAGGATTCATTGTTTAATACCACGTCATTTACAATAACCACCAAAATGATAAATCATTTAGAAATACTCCAGCGAGAGATACAAAAGTCTTATACAAGAAGAATACAAAACACTACTATAAATAACTAAGAGAGAACCACATAAAAGGAAGGGTATACCTTGTTTATGGATATGAAGACTTAATGTCTTGGAAATGCCAATCCTAGCTCTGGTGGCCTAGTGGTAAGAAGCTGTGTAACAAACTCAAAAGCAGGCAGTTCGAATCCACCAGCTGCTCCATGGGATAAAGATGGGCAGTCCCCACCCATGTGATTAACTGCCTCTGAAAACCCACTCGAGGGTCAGCTGTGGGTCGGTTCTGACTCGATGGGACACGCAACAACAGCAATCATAAGAGAACCAAAAAGAAAAAACACATTCAGCATTTATCAAGTTTAAAGAGCCAAACAGGAAATTCAGTCTTTAAGTTACCATACTTTGAAATTCTTTGGGCATAATATTGAATGATGCAGAAAATATCAATTGAAGGAATAGAGACAATCTTTATACAATAGTGAACTGTTCAATACAAAACCATTTCCAGAAGTAGCATTTAATCAATAACTAATGGTACTGAAGGAAGAAATCCAAGCTATACCGAATGCATGGGGGGGGGGCGGGGAAGTCCTAGGAAATGATGAATTACCAATTGAGATATTACAACAAACAGATGCAGCCCTGCCTTTACTTACTTACCTGAGCCAAAAAATTTGAAAGACAGCTACCAGCTGACTAGATGAAACATGTATTTATTTCCATTCTAAAACAAAAAGAACTCAAACAGAGTGCAGAAATTATTGAACAATATCATTAATATCACAGGCAAGTAAAACTTGCTGAAGATTATTTACATCTGGTTAGAACAATACATTGCTAGGGAATTTCCAGAAATTCAAGCTGGATTCAGAAGTGGTCAGAGCACAAGGAATTTCATTGCTGACATCAAATGGATTTTGGCTGAAAGCAAAGAATACCAGAAAAAAAAAAAATGTTTACTTGTGTATTGACTATGCAAAGGCATTTGACTATGTGGATCATAGTAAATTATAGATGTTGTTGTTGTTATGTGATGTCGAGTCGCTTGCGACTCATAGCGACCTTATGTACAACAGCCCGAAACTCTGCTCTGTCCTGTGCCAATCGCACCATCTCCAATACACCCATCTGATTACCCCAGTCACTGAATCAATCCACCTCACAGAGGGCCTTCCCCTCCTGCATTGTCCCTCCACCCTCCCAAGCATGATGTCCCTCTCCAAGGATCAGTCCGTCCTTACAACATGTCCTAAGTATGTTAGATGGAGCCTCAGAATCCTTGCCTCCAAGGAGCCGCCCGGTTTGACCCTTTCCAGGATGAATCTGTTTGTTTTCCTAGCAGTCCATGCACCACAGCTCAAAGGCATCAATTCTCCTTCTATCCTCCTTAGTCATTGTCCAGCACTCTGATGCATAACAAGTGATTGCAAAGACCAAAACTATAGATAACACTGAGAAAAATGAGAATTCCAATAACATTTAACTGTGCTCATGGTAAACCTAGACGTAGACCAAGAAACAGGCATTCAAACAGAACAAGGGTTCATGGTTCAAAACCAGGAAAGGTGCATATCAGGGCTGTATCCTTTTCCTGTACATATTTAATCTGTATACTGACCAAATAATTAGGAAAGCTAGGTTCTATAAAGAAGACTATGACATCAAGAATGGAGTAAGAATCTTGAACAACCTATCTTTTGAAGAAGCTTTGCAGACAGGCCGATGCACAAAAAGTGAAGACAACTTGAAGCACTTATTTAATATTAAAAGACTAAACCTTTCAATATGGATGACATCTCAGCATCAATAAAAAAAATTCTCACGAATAGATCAACAGGCAACAAACATTACCATAAATGGGAAAGGTTGAAATTTGTCGCTTAAATCCACAATTAACACCCATGGAATCAGCAGCCAAGAAGTCAAAAGGCATCGTTCACTGGGCAAATCTGCGGTAAACAACTGCTTTAAGGTGCTAAAGAGCAAGGGTGTTGGTGTAAAATGAATGGCTAGAAAAACTACAGTACATTCCCACAATGGAGTATTAGGCAGCACTGAAAAACAATGAGCATGGAAAATATTACACAGCATAGGTGAGCCTGGAGAACACTGTGCTGAGTGAAATATCTCAGTCACTAAAGCACAAATTTTGCATAACATCACTATTATAAAGTAGGTCAGATATGGGGTCGGGGGCTGGGAAGAGAATGGAGTAGATCGATAATGAACACTGCAACAGAACAGATGAAGGGAAGATCTAAGAAGAATATACGAATGAGCATTATAGGTACAACAACAATCTGAAAGAAGGGGTGCATTGTGGGGTGAGCTGGGTGAGGGGGAGGAAAGAGAGGGAAGAAAATGTGGAAAAATGGAGGAAAAAGAGGGGTTTTGTCACAGATTTGTCCAGTGCAACATGTAATTTGAGTTTTTGGCTACTGACTTCTTGAGTGTTAATGTGGAGCCACATAAAAGAAAATTTGCCCCTTGAACAATCTACAATCATTATCAGATTCTATGATTATTGTGCTGTCACGGGTATTGATTGTGAATCAAGGCATGATGAAATAATGGGCAACTTCAATCCTTTCCATCTATCATTATGTTGTCTAATGGCCCGGTGGTGAGGAGTTTTGTCTTCTTGCTGTTGAGATGTGATCCACATTAAAGGCTGTAGCAATGATGTCAATTGAAAGTCTAAGGTGCACCTGATTTAAGCCATTGTCTTTTTCAAACTTTTCTGAAAGTTGGACAATGCCTAAGGAAAACAAAAGAATTTATGTCTTTGAATTATGATGTTGGGAAAGAGTTCTGAATTTCCCGTGGACTGCCAAAAGGACAAACAATTATGTCTGGGAGAAATTGTAGCTGGGACTTCTTGGCAGCAAGGATGGTGAAGCTTTGTCTCACATATTTTGGGCGTATTGTCAGGAGACGGCCAGTCCTTGGTAAAGGATATCATGCTTGGAAAGATGGAAGGTCAGAGGAAAAGAGAAAGAGCCTTAACAAGATGGATTGAAGCAGTGACTCTAACAATGGGCTCAGATAAATCAGGGCTGATGAGGAGGGCTAGGGGAGACCAAGGTTCAGGTCCATTGTTCATAGGGACGTTAAGAGTTGAAGTCGACTCAGTGCTTATTCTAGCTGCTCTAGCCTTGAGATGATCTCTAAATTCAGGTGGGACACACTCAAGGTGAAACGGTTTTTGAGGACACAATAATTTATTACTTAAGACATAATTTTCTTTAGTTTCAATGTGAACTTGTAATTGAGCAACTGATGCTGTGCTCTGCAGATGGCCCATGACCTTGATCTGATTGATGATATGGACCTCCTTCATCTTTTTACACTGATGTAGTGAGTTTGATTGCTGTGTGTCCAGTCAGGAAAAGTCCACGTGTACAGTGATCACTTAGGTAGTTTTTTAAAAAGGTAGTTACAATGAGTTTGCGGTGTTGGCAATACAAAAGCCCGTCTTGCAATCTCTGGCATCGTTTCTATCACCATGTCAGCTTTTTTAGGCACTGATTCTTTTTTGTTTCCAAATTTCATATTCCATTTGACTGTATTTATCAATGCATTTGGATTGCACGTCTGATCATTTTCACTCTCCATAAATTCTTACAAAATCTTCAGTTCTTCCTCATTGGTGCTAACAGTTGGTGTTTTGATTTGAAGAATATTTCTATGAACTGATTTTCCCATATGCACGTGGGTATCAGAATATCACTGCCGTGTGGCCCCACCGTGTCTCTTCACTGCCATTCCCAGTGCAGTAGACCACACGTCTGCATCCTCCCAAAGGGTCCATATCAGTGATTTCTACTCACTAATGCCTAGGATATCAATCTTCATGGGTTCTGTTTCATTTTTCACAGTTTTCCCACATTCATATTTCATCCATCCCACATTCATATCATTAACAGGATGTTTATAGCTATTTCTTCTCATTTTAAATCATATCATATCCACAAAGGGGAAAAAAAATACAAAAGCTGAAAGCTTTACGCCATCCAAGTCATGAAGGCTTACTCTATTTGGAGGAGGGAGCATTTGTCCAGTTGCATTTTGAGATCTGTCCCATCTTCCCACACTGTAGTAGACAATGTTTCCCTGCTATTCATAAATTTTCTTCTGGATAAAGTTCTGCAATTACATCACCATAGCCCTCCTTCTGAGTCTGGAAGATCTAGAATCTGCCACGCTGGGTCACTGGGCTTGTATTTTAAATACCAGTGGCATCATTTCAACATCACAGCAACACACAAACCATAGCAGTATAACAAAACTGACAGACTAACAGACAAGTGGTATTTGCATCACCTAGAACTCGCAATCTAAGCATCCACTTATAAGAAGGGAAAGCAGACGTGCAGACAGAAATCAGCACACCAATATTCATGACAGCAGTATCTATAATAGACAAAGATAGAAACGGAAATGTCCATCAACTTACAAAAAGATGAGCGAGGAGGTGTGTGTACAATGGAATCCTACCTGGCTCTAATGATCTCATATACGTAAAATAAGCAAATATATAGAAACCAAGGTCCTTACTGGTTACCAAAGGTGGGAGGGAGGAGGAAAGCGGAGGTTCTGCTTAGGGAGCAATAAATTGTTGCTGTTGTTGTTTATGTGCCGTCAAGTCACTTGTGACTCATAGTGACCCTATGCACAAAAGTCCTAAACCCTGCTCTATCCTGTGCCAACCTCATTGTCTCTGACACACCTACTCCCATTACCCCAGTCACTGAATCAATCCATCTCATCGAGGGTCTTCCTCTCCTGTGCTGTCCCTCCACTCTTCCAAACATGACGTCCCTCTCCAAGGACTGGTCCCTCCTTGCAACATGACCAAAGTATGTCAGACGAAGCTTCAGAATCCTTGACTCCAAGAAGCAGGTCTGTTTCACCTTCTCCAGGATGAACCTGTTTGTCCATGGTATTTTCAACACTCTTCTCCAGCACCACAGCTCAAAGGCATCGATTCTCTTTCTATCATCCGTAGTCACTGTCCTGCTCTCCGATGCATAGCTCACAATTGTGAAGACTACGGCCCGGATCAGGCGCACCTTAGTCTCCAGCCTGACACCGTTGCTCCTCAGCACTCTGGAGAAGTTCCTGACAGCCGACTTTCCCAATGCAATTCGTCTCTTGATTTCCTGGCTGCTGGTACCCAAAGTGTTGACTGTGGAACCAAGTAAACTAAAACTGTTAACTATCTCAGTCTCTTCACCATCCATACTCATGCTGATTGGCCCAGTGGCGAGTTGATATCGAGCCTCAATTCATACTGAAGGCTGTAGTCCTTGACCTTCTGCAGCAAGCACTTCAGGTCTTCCTCAGTTTAAGCAAGCAGGGTTGTGTCATATGCATAACGCAGATTGTTGATGAATCTTCCATCAATCCTGAAGCCACATTCCTCCTCGTATAGCCCAACCTCCTGGATGACCTGTTCTGCATACAGATTGAAATGGTATGGAGACAGGATACATCCCTGGCAGACAACCTGCCCGATTTTGAACCATACAGTGTCTCCTTGCTCTGTTCTGATGACTGCCTCTTGGCTCAAGTATAGGTTTTGCATAAGCACAATCGAATGTTCTGGGATTCCCATTCTTCTCAGAGTTAGCTACAGTTTACTGGTAGTGAAGTGATTCCTAAAACAATAGGAACAGATGCACGATGAGAGAATGGAATCACTGTCACTGAATTGCTCACTTAGAGATTGTTGGATTAGCAAACATTCTGCTTTGTGTAGATTCACAGAAACTAAAGTCACGTCCGCGCTCCCCCTTGCTCTTGGTGAAGCACACTTGCTCCCTCGTTTCTCCCTCCTTGAACTTCGAGTCTTCCTTGGGGCCAGTGCTGACTCCTATGTATCGTATCCCAGGAGCTCCATTCCTATCTTTTCCATCTCACCCGGCTCCTCACTTCCTTCCGCAATGCCTTTGCACAAGCCTTCAGCTGCACGTCACCTCCTCATCTTTCATGATGAAAGGACTCCTGGATGCACGATGAGTTAAGTGTTTTCAGGCTGCCAACTACAAGGCTAACAGTTTGAAATAAGTGACTGCTTTGAGGGAGAAGGGTGAGGCTGTCTGCTCTCGTAAGACTTATAATCTCACAAGAGAATCAATTGCAATAAAAACAATACTAACAGAAAGCAACAAGCGCTGCACTCCAACAGTGCTGAAAACAAAGAAATGCACGAATCTCTAGAAGTGCATGGCCACAGCCCTGAACTGTATCGTACGCTGTGCCGTCCTCGTCATCTCTGACACACGTGGCCCCTTTGCTGCGGTCACTGTGTCCAGTCATCTCGTGGAGGGTCTTCCTCTCTTTTGCTGACCCTCCAGCTGTCCAAGTACGACGACCTTTCCCAAGGAAGAGCCTCTTCTAGAAATATGCACCAAAGATGACAGACCAAAGCGTGAGTGCCGAAGATTGATCCCACGGACTACCAAAATCAAGCAGCTAGGTCTTTGAGAAGGTGCAGCCAGAGTGCTCCTTGGCGACAAAGCTTCCTCTCACATATTCTGGACACGCTGCTAGGTGAGATTCTCCTTGGAGAGGGTCATCATGCTTGGAAAGGTGGAGAGATGGTGAAAGAGAGAAAGACCCTTAACCAGGTGGATTGAAACAGTGACTACAGCAACGGGCTTGAGTGTGTCAGAGTTTGTGACGACGGCACAGGATAGGACAGTGTTCAGATCAGTTGTTCATAGGGCTGCTATGAGTCGGACTCGACAGCACCTAACAACACCACAATCACAATGTGAGAGATGAGCTTCACTATCTTTGCCTCCAAAGAGCACTCTGGCTGCACTTTCCCAAGAAATATCTGTTTGTTCTTTTGTCAGGTCACTATGAGTTATACTTGACTAGATAGTACCTAACAATAACAATTCATATTAATGCAGACTAAGGCAGACAATTTACAGAGAGCATCGGTGGCCTGGTGGTAAGATATTGTACTGCAATCCCAAGAGCAAGCGGTTCAAATCCACCAGCAGCTCCGTGGGAGGATGGGCAATCTCCTCCAGGGCAATTAACAGCTTCTAAAAACCCCACTGGGGGTCAGCTTTGCGTTGGTTTCGTTGGTTTCGACTCGATGGTCCTTAACAACAAAACAAACACCAAGGGAGATAATTTGAACAGATCCATAACAAGATCTCGGTTGAAAGTCTTAGCAGAGGCGCACGGCTGCTCCGCACTCTTAACTGAAGGCTGGTCTCCTCCTATCGAGGAAGGTTGTCCTCCTCACCTGAGTGCCGACACGTGTGGGGCAGTTCCCTTGTGATGGGAAGTCAGACAAGCATGTCTCCACCTCTCCTAGTCAATATTGGACTGCAAGTTCTAACCAAGGCATTAAATGAGTAAGGATAAAAGCAAATAGGTTCCTAATTGCAGACAATACAACTCTTATCATAGAAAACCCTAGACACTGAGCAAGAAAACCATTTAGAATGAATAGAAAGATTCTGCAAGGTAGCAGGGTCCAATCCAACATACAGAAGTCAATGAGATTCCTAGACACCATCAAAGAAAACACAGAAAAGGAAACCAATACCAGTCACAACAGCCACCAAAAATCAAAGTCTGGAATAAATGGGACCAGAGACACAAAGACTGACACAAAACTACGAAACACTATTTCTCCTCCTTCTGGAGGAAAGCAGAAGAAATCTACATGACTGGAAGACTCTGCCTTGCTCACAGAGAGGAAGGATGACAAAATTGTGAAGATACTGCCCGAAGTTACCTGTCTAGTCAATACTCCACCGACATTTTCTAAGGAAAAAGAAAAAAAGTCAACTACTAACGTCCTAATGTTGGATGAGTCCTGTCTCCATAGCTTTTCAATCTTTATGCAGAACAGAGCATTCTGTATAAATATGCTGGGTTTTATGAGGAGAAATGTGGCATCAGGATTGGAGGAAGACTCACCAACAAAGTACATTATTCAGATGACACAACCTTGTTTCCTGAAACTGAGGAGGACTGGAAATGCTTGCTGCACAAGGTCAAGGACTGTAGTCTTCAATATGGATTGAAGCTCAACATCAAGAAGACAAAGATTCTCACCACTGGGCCAATTGGCAGCACCATGATAGATGGGGAAGAGATTGAGGTGGTTAACAATCACAGCTTGCTCAGCTCCACAAACAACGCTCTTGGCACCAGCAGTCAGGAAATCAAAAGACGAATTACACTGGGAAAATCTGCTGTCAAGGACCTCTCGAGTACTGAGAAGCAATGATAGCAGTCTAGAGACTAAGGTGCACCTGATCCAGGCCATGGTCTCCACAATTACTTGTTATACATAAGAGAACTGGACAATGACCAAGGATGATAGAAGAATTGATGTCTTTAAATTGTGGTGCTGGAATACCATGGACTGCCAACAAAACAAATAACTCTGTCTTGGAAAGGGTGAAACCAAATTTCTCCTTGGAAGCTAAGATTTTGAAGCTCTGTCTCACATACTCTGGGTACGTGGCCAGGAGGGACCAGTCCTTGGAGAAGGACATCATGCTTGGAAGAGTATAGGGACAGCAGAGGAAGACCCTGGATGAGATGGATTGATACAGTAACTGAGGACATGAGGGTGGATGTGCTGGAGTCAGTGAGACTTGCTCAGGACAGAGAAGGATCAGAGCTGCTGTATATAGGGTCGCTATGAGTCGCAGGCAACTTGACAGCACTTAAAAGAAACAATAAACAATAACTTCATAATGAATGGGAAGAGACCTCAGATAAGCAAAACACTTCTAAAGAACAAAGTAAATGGTATCATACTGTTTGATTTCAACTTATAGCCAAGGTAGTTACAATGATTCGGTACTGGTAAGTGGCAGGTGCGACAGGCTGATGTGACTAATACGGTCAAGACCCAGGAGTCATCCCATGCACTTCTGGGCAGTTTATATTTGGTCAAGGATCATAAAACATCGAATTGAGAAAGAAAGTCTCTAACAAATTATGTTGGCAAAAGTCAGTACTAATTTGCAAAAAATTAAGATCTATAACCTCACATTATATTCAAAACCTAACATGACATGAATAAAAAATAGAAGTGTAAAACTATAAACATCATCAAAGAAAAAAACAGAGGCAGACTTAAAGACTCTATTTTAGTCTAGACAATCATTCTTAACCAGGTAATTAACCAAGTAAGTGCAAATTACTGAGAATAAACTTGATGGATGAAACTTTCTAAAAATGTAAATTCTTGTGTGGATTAAGATTCTTCTCCAAAAGAGTCAGGAGAATCTGCAGCTAGGTAAATGTACTTGGCAGTGACGTATCAAGCAAAGTACTGATCTATGAAATACATATAATGCATTGACACCTAAACAAGAAAAAAAAAAAGATCAACAGTCCAACTTAAAAAATGGACAGAGGACATGAGCATGAACTTGATGCAGGCACTCTGTAGACAGGTGAGGGGAAACTCCCGTTGCTGTAGCTGTGGTGGCTTCGATAGTGACACAAGGTGTAGAACTGAACAAAACCCTTCCCGGCCTGAGTCAGCCTTACAGCCGCTACCGTGAGTAAGCTCGTGCTGCAGTCCTCCTGTCAGCCTGTCGCACTGGGGTCACGTTTTCAGGAGGGATTTGTCCTTAGAAAAAGACATTAAGCTGGTTCAAAGTCAAGAAAGCAATAGAAAATCAATATTTCCTTGGTCATGTGTATAGAAAGACAATGGAAGGAGGGCTTTATCAGGCTGGAAGCCCTTATCCTCTGAGCCCAGAAGGACAATTTTTAGGAAGACTTCCTTGTCAAGTTTAGATACTTTAATATTGGGGTAACAGCCATGAACTTGATTCTCACATATTCTATTTGGCAATGGCCACATGTACAGTCATGATTTAAGTTGTTCTCTAAAAAAAAGATCTTTGCAGTTGGTTGAAGAGAAAGTCAATACACAATAAAGGATTTCTTTGCAGTTGGTTGAAGAGAAAGTCAATACACAATAAAGGATTTCTTTGCAGTTGGTTGAAGAGAAAGTCAATACACAATAAAGGATTTATTGTTGTTGTTGTTGTTGTTGTATGCCATCAAGTCAGACCAACTCATAGCTGACCCTGCAGTGGGTATTCAGAGGGGGTGAATTCCAAGGGGGGAGATTGTGCATCTTTCTCCAGAGGGCAGCTTGGGGTTCAAATCCCTGCCTTCGGGTTGGCAGTGAACTCTAACTCCTTAGCAGCTCTGGAGGAGAATGATGGGAAGTCTCCTCCTGTGGGTTCACAGCCTGTGAACAGCTGCTGGAGATTCAGCCACGAGTCCATCTGACTGGACGGTATATAACGGCAACAACACAGTAATTGAATAGTTACATTCTTCTGTGGCACAGGCTAGAGCAAGGCTTAGATCCGTTCTTCACAGGGTTGCTATGAATCATAGTCGAGTTGACGGAGCCTAACAACAACTTGGTAATTAATGTTATAAATCAAATTGTTTATGAATAAGTGTATGAAAACCCAATATGATTCTTAAACTTTCACTGAAATAAAAAAAAATTACAACAGTAAAAAAAAATGCATTCTTGGTCAAGCAAAATCCAACTTTCAGTCTTCACCATCAATTGTAAAAATAATGTGATCACATTTTCTAGGTACTTAACCTTTGTTTCCAGTTTTCACATTTCAATCATCGGTATTTATCAATAGATTTTCATCCCATGTTTTATCAATTTTAGACTGTGTAACTTTGTAAAAATCCTTAATCTTTGGCATTAGTGGTTGGTGTGAAGTCTTGAATAATAGTTACATAAATTGAGATTCCTTGTAGGCATATGGATCTTTCTACAGACAATGTCATACTTCAGGATAGATCTTGAAATGTTCTCTTGTCAATGAATCAATGTCATTCCTCCTCAACGTGTCGTTGCATGCACAGCAGACCATATAATTACCAGATTAAAAACAACCCATGCCGGTCCATTTCGGCTCGCCAACACCTAGCATATCAATCTTTATATGTTCCATTTCATTTTTTATGATTTCCAATTTTCTTAAGTTCATAATCTGTACATTTCACATTTGGGTTATTAATGAATGTTTGCAGCGTGTCTTTCTCTGTGTGAGCGCTGCCCCAGCTGTTGATGAAGTTCCCGAAAGCTTTACTCTGTCTACGACATGAACGTTGACCATTTTGGGGAAGTAGCATTTATTCAGTAGTCCTCTGAACACCCTCCAACCTGAGGGCCCCGTCTTGCCGTTATTGTCTGTGTCAGACAATAATGTTTCACTGCTATTGGTAAGGCTTAGTCTAGAACCTCTGCTGAAATCACCATCCATCCTAGGTGACTCTGCTTGTATTTAAAAACACGCGTGGCCTTATCACAGCAACATGCAAGCCAGCACAGAAGTCAACCAACATCTCAACAAACGAGTGATTTTTATATCACCCGGCAATTCCAATCTTGGGTATTTACTTAGAAGTGAAGCACAATTGATTACAGTGAATCTAAATTCCAAAATCAATCTCCATAATAGTCTATGTTTCCTACTGCCAAAGGGGCCCTTTAGAGTAGTGAGAGAAGATCTTCACCCTGAAACCCACAGCGTCCCTTTTTAGCAGGAAGTAGCTAAAAGAATACACCATCCCTTTTTCCTTATGAATCACGGTTAAATCTCTCTCAGGGAGGAGTGATAGGGAATGGCAAAGGACACACTGACAAAGGAGATTAATCAGAACTGGCTTCGACAAGCACTGTGGCAATTGGACAATTAAAACAGACATTCGAGGGAGGGGAAGAAGAACGAACTGGGGAGGAGGGTAGAGAAAACAGTGCAACAATGAATGAATGAGAACCCAAAACCTCTGTAAATGTTCACTAAAACTAATAAAATTTAATAATAATAAAAAAACGAAGTGAAGACAGGAGCACAAAGAGAAAGCTGTACGCCAGTGTTCATGGCAGCATTACCCACAGTAGCCAAAAGGTGGAAACTGACACATCCATCAGCAAATAAATAGACTGGAGTGGAGGTGGGGGAAGTGATAGATACATACATACACTGGAATACTACACAGCCATGTAGAAAAAGGAAGTCCTGATGTATGTATTCCCATGAAAGAAACTGGAAAATATTCTTAAATAATTACCAGTGCAAACCAGCCAGTTCGAAAAAGGCAACTATGATATTATTTAATTTATATATCATAAACAAGTCTATAGAAACCAACTCAAAGGCACATAGTTCAAACCTACCAGCTACTCAGAGGAAGAAAGACAGCAGTCTTCTCCCATGCGATTAACTGGCTCTGAAAACCTGCAGGAGGGTCAGCTACGAGCGGCCTGATGCCACAGTATATAACAACAACATATGGAAATCAAGGCTTGTTAGTGCTTACCAGAGGCTAGAAGGCAAAAGAAGAGTAGTGAGTCTAGGTTAACAGTGGTGGGATGTTTCTGGAAATAAGAGTGAGAGTGGTCGCATAATGTGAAGAAATAATGCTTGTCACTGAACTGTTCGCTTGGAGATTGTTCAAATAGCAAACATCACTTATTTGTATTTTCCCAAAATATTTAAAACATATTGGAGGCTTCCCCTTAACTACAGGATATTGACAATTGCTCACCCCTACTCTTATCTCCTGGGGCCTCTAGTTTTCCTCAAGTCCCAACGTGAGACTTGTGCATGCCTTTCCAGGAAAACCATTCCTGCATATTCCATCTCGTGCCACTGCCCAGTCCTTCTGGAAGCACCTTTGCACATGTAGGACTCTCAGCTGGAAATCTCTTTATCTTCATGAGCTGCAATTGGGCAGCTGCTTTGGTAATCAAAGGAGCCCACATGGCGTACTGATTTATGTGTGGGGCTGCTAACTGGAAGGTCAGCAGTTCAAACTCAGAAGATGTTCTGTAGGAGAAAGATAAAGCTGTCTACTCATATCAAGATGTACAGTCCCAGGACAAAGCCAGCAGAAATTTCAAAAAACAACCAGAGATTACTACGAGGAACTGTCCTATAGCATATTCGAGAAGAGAAAACCAAGTGAGTGCCTTTCTAGAAATATATGACTGACTCAAGCTATCACAGAACAGGCTGGATAACCTGAACAGCCCATAACAAAGACGAATTGCACTGGGAAAATCTGCTGTCCGGAACCTCTCCAGAGTACTGAGAAGCAATGATGACAGTCTAGAGACTAAGGTGCACCTACCTGGTCCAGGCCATGGTCTTTGCAATTACTTGCTATGCATCAGAGAGCTGGACAGTGACTAAGGATGACAGAAGAATCGATGCTTTTGAGTTGTGGTTCTGGAGAAGAGTGTTGAACATACTACGGACCACCAAAAAAACAAATAGGTCTGTCTTGGACAGGGTGAAACCAAGTTTCTCCTTGGAGGCTAGGATTTTGAAGCTCTATTTTACATAGTTTGGGTACATGGCCAGGAGGGACTGGTCCTTGGAAAAAGACATCATGCTTGGAATGGTGGAGGGACAGAGAAGAAGAGGAAGACCCGGAGTGAGATGCATTGATACAGCAACTGGGGCAATGGGGTGGGGGTGTCGGAGTCAGCGAAACTGCTCAGCACAGGGCAGGTTTCAGAGCTGTTGTACATACGGTCAGTATGTGTCATGGGTGACTTGATGGTACATAACAACATTAACAATAACAACATAACAAAACACAGCATTGAACAGGTCACATCTCCCAACCAGAAAGTCCTGGTCCAAACAGCTTCACTAGATAACTCTTCCAAGCATTCAGAGAGCAAAAACAACTTCTGTGCCAGCCATTCTAGAGCCGAAAAAGATGGTGAAATATTCCTGAACTCATTTATGAGGCAGGCATAACTTTTATAGCAAAGTCAGGTACAGACACAACTGAAAAAGAGAACCGAAGCCCAGGCACATCATGAACACAGATGCAAACGTTCTCACCATCCTAGCCAATAGACTTCAACATCATGGCCAAAAATAAATACATCATAACCCAGTGGGATTCAAACCAGGTGTGCATGTTTGGTCCAACATTAGAAAAATAACCAGTGTCATTCACGACAGAACTAACAAAAGAAAAGAATCACATGAGCATATCAATCAATGCAGAAAAGACATCTGATAAAGTCCAACATCTGTTCCTAATAAAAACTCTCAGCAAAATAGGAATAGAAGAGAAATTCTTGAGCATAATTAAGAGCATATACATGAAACCAATGGCCACAGGATTGTCAATGGAGAGAGATTCCAAGCATTGTCCCTACGAAGGGAGCCAGGAAAGGATGTTCTATGTTGTCATCCTGCTTAACACTGTCCTGGAAGTTCTGGC
This sequence comes from Elephantulus edwardii, assembly GCF_000299155.1. Taxonomy (NCBI): domain Eukaryota; kingdom Metazoa; phylum Chordata; class Mammalia; order Macroscelidea; family Macroscelididae; genus Elephantulus; species Elephantulus edwardii. Next base: position 1,334,302 of record NW_006399943.1, read on the forward strand.
CGAGGAATAAGAAAGAAAAGCATAAGGCATCCAAATGGATCGGGAAGGACTGAGTCTACCTCTAATCACAGATGATAGGGTCCTCTGTGTAGAAAAATACCAGAAACATAGCAAGAAAACTATTGGAACTAATTGACAGGATCAGCATAGTAGTGGGGAACAAGATGAAGATACAGAAAATCAGTGGGATTCCTTTATCTCAGCAAAGAGAGTGCAGGAAAGAAGATCAGGAAAGCGATGCTACTTACCATTGCCACCAAAGTGATAGACTACCGAGAAATAAACCTAACCAGCTAATAAAAAAGATTTTACAAAGACAACTACAAAACAGACCTGCAAGACACTGAATGGGACCTATAGAAAAGGAAGAACCCATGTTGCTCATGATTAAGACTGTTTGTGAAAATGCCCATTCTGCCCTGAGTGGTACACAGATACGACGCCGTCATGACCCACGGTCCATCAACAACTTTTCAGGAAATGGAAAAATCAGCATAAGGAAAAAAGATAAGGAAAACGCTTGTGAGAAAGAACAAAGAGATTGCACATTCCCTGACCTCAATACTGTATTATACTACACTATTGTTATTGTTGACTTCTTTTACATTTGGTGTCCTCTATCTCACATGTTACATACTCACCCACACAGCAGTGGCATTAATGGGCTTTCTGTGTTCCAAAGCTCTTTTTAATTTGTACGTTACCTGCTTACTCCCTTCGTACAGGATGGCCTTTAACTAATACCACAACTCTAGTTTCATCCACCAAATCCTTTCTGGAGATGGTTTCTAACTTCAAGCGGGATATACAGAGAATTATATTTTGGTTTTTATGCCATGGACTTATCATTTTCTTCATTGGAACTTGCATATGAGCAATTGGTGGCCCATCCCCCAGTCAGTCCCCCCTCGCCCCCAGCCCTGTTCCAGCTGCCTCCATTGTCTCTTTCCACAGATGCAGTCTGTTTGATTCTTGTATATTCCATCTGGTGAGATCAATGTGTGGAGTCACCATTTATGTTATTTTAACATAACATTTTCACTTAATAAGTTATTGATTGTTTAAAAATCTCCCTTGTGACCTCATGTTTAGTTCTATCAGGCTTGATTTTCCAATTCCTAATCCTTCTTTATTTATAAATTATCTTAAGTTCTTGATTTATTTTCATGCTTTATTTTAGCGAAGATTCATTCATTCATGCCCACCTTCCTCCCTTTACCTCCCCCAATCCCCTTTTAATAATTGTCCTGTTCCAGCTATTAATTCCTATCATCAATTCCTTTCTGATTACCCCTCCTTTTACTCATTACAGTGCAGTGTCCATTATCCATCTATTCTTTTCTCCCAGTCTGTCTCAATCCTATTATTACAATAGTGGCCCGAGGCACTATTTGTTCCTTTGTAACAGAGATACATAACTCAGCATGTCTTCGAGACTTATCCACATTGAGTTATTTATCAATTTTATATTTCAATCACCATTTAGAATGCATCTTGAGAACATGTTTGATCAATGGTAGACTGCAAACATTGGGGATGGTGTTTCTGTACTTTTGAGTCAGAACTGACCCATAGCTGACCCTCCAGTGGCTTTCCAGAGGTTTCAGAGGCAGCTAATCTCACAGGAGGAGACTGCCCAACTTTCTCCCACGGAGCAGCTGGTAGATTAGAACTGCAGAAAACCTCAATTCTCAATTTCATCAACGTTGGCTTTATTGATTGGTGCATCAATTTGGATTATAGTTTTATTAACCATCTTCCTTATATATATATATATATATTGTTCTATCACTGGCACTATTGTATATCAGGATAGATACTGAAGTCTTTAGAATGATGACTATGACATCATTTCTCTTCAATAAGGTCTGCTATTCCAAGAAACAAATTGAAGTAAAGAAACCATTGGAATGAACTGAAAGGCATTGAAAAGGGCAGGGTACAAAATCAACATTAAAAAACCCCATGAGATTGCTTTACATTTACAAAGAGAGCTCGGAATAGGAAACACGAAACAACACGCTATCCTCAGGCCAATGGGTCAGACTTGGGAACCCAGAGGTCATTCCATCTACTTCCACATAGCTGACTTTCGACCAAGGGCCACAAAACTCTTGAGAGGGTGCCCAGCCCCATGCCATCCTTTCAACCTTTGCTGTGTTCAGGGTTTTTTATTGTTGTACTCTTAAAAAAACACCAGTCTCTTAAACAAATGGTTTTGAAAAAAATTGGTACAAATTTACTGGAAAACGAAACAAGATTCATCCTTCAGGCCATATTAAAACAAAACACTAACTCAAGATGGCCCAATCATCTAAATATAAATAATAAAATATAAAGATCATTTAAAAAAAATAAGTCCAAGCTTAGGAACCCTATTTTGTCATATAAATAGATTATCACTTATAACCCCAAAATTACAACTAGTAGAAGACTTTCCAAAAACTAAGCTGTTATTTGGACAAGACTTCTCCCAATAGATGGGACAGTGGGGCAGGGGGGACGGGAGGCATGTTGGCAATGGCATATCAGACAAGGGAATAATCTCTAAAAATTTATAGAATACATGAACACCTAAACAACAAAAAGACAAATATTCTAGTTTGTGAAAGGTTAGAGGGATTGACAGACATCCTAGCATCCAACAGGCACACAAGAAAATGTTTTTAAAACAACTATGAGATTGCTGGTGAGGTTGTTGAAAGACTGGAACCCTTACTCACTGTTGGTGGGAGTGTAAAATGGTGCAGCCACTGTGGAAGGCGGTATGGTGCTTTCTCAAAAAGTTGCAAAAGGAAATTCCATTTGACCCAGCAATTCCACTACTGGGATTATACCCTAAAGGATCTAGAACTGTCATCCAAGCAGATATGTGCACACCCACGTTTATTGTGCTTTGTTCACAATAGTAAAGAGTTGGAAACAGCCCAAGTGCCCATCAACAAACAAATGGATAGAGAAGCTGTGGCATATTCACACAATGGAATATTATACGGCACTGAAAAACAAAGAACTCATGAAATATTATACAAAATGGATGACGATGGAGGACATTATGCTGAATGAAATATCTCAGTCACAAAAAGACAAATACTGCATAATGCACTGAGGGGGTGAGGAGGAGGGACAGTGGGCCACACTGGTTACTGGTACTGGGCCCCAGGAGTCATGTCTGCACAGTCTCGGGAGGATTCTGAACAAGGAACATACTTACCTTATAGAAGTGGGTACTGGACACGGAGTGGAGGCGACCCTCATCAACAGATCCACTCGACTCTCTAAAGGGTTCCTTTTACAGCTCCTTCACCCTGTCCACGTGCAGGCCCCAAGTCCAACCCCCCATGCCCCCGAAGACCTCACTTCCTGGAAACCCCAGGACTCTCGATTCCCTTCACTGGACCCATTCCACTTCCCACCACCACCCTGACTCAGATCCACAGGGGACGACTGCCACGCTTCCTCCGCCGTCTGTTGGTACATGGCCTCCAACGGCACTGTGTGTCCAAAGGAACTGTGTGGAGGCCATCTGGGTTGTGAGCATCTGTCCCAATGGCTTCGATGGCTCTGCTCTGGCCTCTGGGTGAAGCCCTGACCAGGAAAGGTCTGCAAGGTCAGGACCACCCCTGCCCAGTGGGAAGACTTCCTTTCTGTCATGGGGCTACCTCCTTATTCTTCAAGTCTCTACTTGGCTGCTTCCTCCAGGAAGTCTGCTCTGTTCACCTGACCAATCCTCTGCTGCTGGGTACTACCAGGGTCTGCATCAGAGATGGGCAGCTGCCAGGCACATGTCACCTTGTCCTCGACGTGCTGGGGTCTAGCAAGAATGGGCCCACCGTGGGTGAACACACGACTTAGCAGATGTGCGTAGAGGTGAAGAGGTGGGCATGATGCACCCTAGAGGGGTGCACTCGGGGCCCCCGTTGCTTCTTTCCCTCTACTCGGTTCTAGAACTTTTTGCTGGAGGGAAGTAGGTCAACAGGAAAGAGTTGAGAGGGCCTGTACCTTCGTCTCCCTGCGCCAACCCAGAACCTCAGCTGTCCTGTGCTTTCCATTGTCCACTCTTCCTGCCAGTACCCACACACAGGACATCACAGCTAGGTGTGAAGGGGCAAATGCAGAAGGCTCCAATTCACAGGAGAGTGCTAATGCTGGAGCTGGGATCGCTTCTCTTTCAGAGCGAGGGCCTAGATTCTCCGCCAACAGAGAACATCCTGCTTTTAGAAGAACCGAGTCATAGGGAGCATGTGGGGATATTTTTGGTCAGACCAGCATCCTTGGCTACGCTCTTGCTAAGGGCGCAGTTATGATGAGTTTTCACCACATTGTAGAGACCACAGCCCTTGGCTTCCAGGAGAGCTGGCTCAGCCCCCGTCACGAACCTCAGTGGGCCGGGAAGGGCCTGGGCCTCTCAATGCAGGGTCCCCTGTGGGTCAGAAGCAAGGCAAAGCTCACACTCTGCTTCACCCTCAACACTGACCCAGAACCCACCTGTTCAGAATGCCCGTGGTGGGTTTGGGTTCTAGCAAACTCCAGATTTCTACCATCTCCCAGAATCCTTCCCCAGAATAGGCATGGCCTCTCATCCCACCTACCACCCCTATAATTAATGCACCTTCCGATGCTCCACAAACATGTGTGACCACATACACACACACCTTGTTGCTTTTGATTGTCTTCGAGTCAAGCACAACTCATAGTGACCCTATGAACAAAAGGCCTGAAGCCCCTCCACAGCTACCGACATTTATTAAAGTTCATAGAGTTTCCAGAGGCATGTTATTCAGGAAGTGGATACCACTCCTGCTTCCAAACCTGTCATAGTATGTTACTGTTGCTATGTGCCACTGAGTTGCCTGTGATGTATAGTGACCCTGTGTACAGCAGCTCTGAGCCCTTCCCTGTCCTGAGCCAGTCTCACTAATTCCGACACACCAACCCCCATCGCCCCAGTCACTGTATCAATCCATCTCATCTGGGGTCTTCCTCTCCTGTACTGTCTGTCCACCCTTCCCACCCTTCTGAGCATGATGTCCTTCTCCAAGGACTGATCTGTCCTGGCCACATGCCCAAAGTAAGCTTCAAAATCCTAGCCTCCAAGGAGAGGCTTGGTTTCACCCTCTCTAAGACAAACCTATTTGTTTTCTTGGCAGTCCATGGTATGTTCAAGACTCTTCTCCAGCACCTCTTCTTCAGCACAACTCAAAGGTATCTCTTCTTGTATCATCCTAAGTCACTGCCCAACTCTCTGAAGCATAACCAGTAATTGAGAAGACCATGGCCTGGATTAGGTGCACCTTTGTATCTAGACCGACATCGTTGCTCTTCAGCACTCTGGAGTGGTCCATGACAGCAGATTTTCCCAATGCAATTTGTCTTTTGATTTCCTGACTGCTGGTGTTAAGAGTGTTGATTGCGGGTCTGAGCAAGCTGTAATTGTTAGCAACCTCAATCTCTTCTCCATCCATCATGGTGCTGCCAATTGGCCCAGTGGTGAGTATCTTTGTCCTCTTGATGTTGAACTTCAATCCATATTGAAGACTACAATCCTTGACCTTCTCCAGCAAATGCTTCAGGTCTTGTTTAGTTTCAGCAAGTGTGGTTGTGTCATCTGCATATCAGAGGCTGTTAATGAGTGTTCTTCCAATCTTAATGCCACACTCCTCCTCACAAAGCCCTGCTTCCCAAATGATCTGTTCTGCATACATATTGAAAAGGTATAGGGACAGGATGAATCCCTGACACACTCCTTTCCTGATTTTGAATTATGGAGTGTTTCCATGCCCTGTTTTGAGGACTGTTTCTTGCTCCAAGTATAGGTTTTGCATAAGCACAATCAAGTGCTCTAAGATTCCCATTTTCCTCAAGGTTAGCCACAATTTATTGTGACCCATACAGTCAAAAAATGCCTTTGCATAGTCAATGAATCACAGACAGACATTCTTCTGGTACTCTGCTTTCTGTCAAGATCCATCTGATATTGGCAATAATGTCCCTAGTGCTACAACCTCTTCTAAGCCCACCTTGTATTTCTGGTAGTTCTCTATCATTGCACTCTTCAAGTCTTTTCTGGATAATCTTCAGTAGGATTTTGCTAGTGTGTGATATTAGTGATGTTGTTTGATCATTTTCACACTCTGTCAGGTCACACACAGGACTCAGTATCTGCATAGCCACCTTCCTAACCAACCCCACATGTATGTGTATGTCCTGTATGTCCACACAAACACATATGTACACCACACACACAGATACTACACACAGCTTGTCATTAGGTGCCAATGAATGAAACCCTGCCCAGTGCTGAGCCACTGAACCACCTCAGCTGTGCTGAGGCCATTCCTGAGGTCACTGTGTCGATCCACGTCCTTCAGGATCTTCTTCTCATTCACTGACCCTCTGCGTTTCCAAGTATGATGTCCCTTTCCAAGGACTGGTTCCTCCTAATGTCCTCAAAGTGTGGGAGACAAAGGCTCAGCATGCTTCCCTCTAAGGAGCTGTACTCGGACAACACGCGTCTGTCTGTCCTCTCAGCCATAACAGTCAATGAGCTTCACCAAGGGCACAACTCAAGGGCCTCAGTTATTTGACCCTCGTGTCCACAGTATGAACCTCATAAGCATATGAAGCACCTGAAAATATCCTGACTTGTGTCAGGAAACCTTAGTCTTTCAAGTGCCATTCTTGCTTGTCAGGACCTTGAAGAAGTCCTTTGAGAACAGATGTGCCTGACACAAGTCATTTGGTTTCTTAGCTGTTTCTTCCACTGGGTGTTGATTGTGGCCAAAATAAAAGTAAACTGTTGGCTATTTTCTATCTACTCCCTGTTTATTGTTATGTTACTACTGGTCCAGTTGTGAGGACGTTTGTTGATATTTGAAGTGCAATCCATACTGAAGACAAAGGCCTTTGAACTTCCTCAAGAGCTTCAAGTCTTGTCAAGTTGTGACATTGTGTTACCTATCAACACTTATTGATGAGCCTGTCTCCAATCCTAATGCCACATTCTGCTGCAGATGCTCAGACTTCTTAAATCATGCATAGACTGAATAGCTATGGAGAAAAAGATGGCAGCAGCCTTTTCTAATCTTAAACCACGCTGTGGGATGTGAGGGCAACCTGGCCGTGACATCTGTCACCCCCACTGATTGCCAGGGTTAAGCCACGCCATGTGCCTGCGTTCTACTTGAACCTCCTCTCTCCCTCTCCACATTTGGAAGGTCAGTGCTGTGCCATTGACAGAAGGTTATCTACGTGCGTCATTCTTACGGGGATGGGTGTGTGCTGCCCTCTCCATTTCTTTTTAAATTAATTATTATTTACTATTAATTTTAATGAAAATCTAGAGATTTTAGCTTTCCATTCAGTCATTGCTACACTTTTCTCCCTGCTCACCACTCTCCTCCAGTTTGTTCTTCTCTTTGAAAAGTAAAATTCTTTGTTATACAATCCTTCCCCCCAAGTCCACTCCAGTGTGCGGCCTTCGTTCTGGACTCAGCCTTCTCCATTTTCAATGATTCCTATCACTACAGACTCATGGATACTGATCTATGTCAGTTTGTGCTGCAAGGTTGGTGTCCGCACACCCCGTGTCCCAGCACTGGCCATGGGAGCTGCCTGACAAACTCCTGGAGGTTAGCACTTCTCTTCCAATCCAGCCTGTGCGGTCCCCACCCTTGTTCAAGGATTGACTGTCTTCCTCTGGGCTGCTTCACTGGAGAATGGTTTTAGAAACCAAGATGGGGGGCTTAGATGTGCTCATTGTTCTTGGGCTGTCAATGTTTCTAGAACTCTGTGTGTGTGTGTGTGTGTACGCACCCTCATGACTCAGTGGGGTAGGTGGTGAGCTGCAAACCAGAGGTGAGCTGTCTGAACCTGCCAGGCACTCTGCAGCAGGGTGCGGCTGTCTGCCGACATAGTCTTACAGCCTCATGACCAAGAGGCAGTTGTATTCTCCAGAGAGTTTGCCGTCTTCATCAGCTTGACAACAATGGGTTAGATCTAACTTGTTTTCTGCAGATGTAGAATGATGTCCATGTATGATTGTTGGAGGGTTCATATTAAGCTAAACACTAGTTGGTGACGGTGCCCCTAATAGTGAACCAGTACCATATGGTCCCTACAATCGGCCTGATTTCTCTCCCCAAGGGCCTTGGTTTCCTCCGTCGGACTTCCTCCTCCCTCTGCTCTCCTTGATGACTCTGTCCTTGGCTGGCCACCAGCGTCGCCTCACCTCTTCTCCATGACACTGTAATCTAGGATTCTGGTTCTGACCCATCCTTCCCCCACTAGCTCTGCCTTCACTCCACCCTGAGAAGTTTCCACAGATGCAAGGGAATTGAGGGAGATTCCAGGGAAGCGGATTAAAGGCAAGCAGGAATGGGGGCCGGGAGCTTGTAGGCAGAGAGGAAAGGCCCAGTGAGATGCGCACCTTAGCGGGCACAAGGCATAAGGCAGAACTCCAGCACCTGTTCCTTTGGAGGCTCGCAAGCTGTTCTTCCTGAAGCTGCCTGGGTGGTAATCTCCCCAAGCCCCAATGCCCTACAGATGATCTACCACACAATGACACTGAGGAGAGATGCCCTTAGGGCATCTGAGGCTGCCAATCTTCAGGGAAACTGCCTCTTATTTCTCCCTCGTTATCAGTAGTCCAGACACCCTATGAACCTGGAGAGAGGATGAAAGACACACAAGCGTTGAGGACTCTTTCATAGGGTTGTTATGAGTTGCCTGCGACTTGACGGCACTTAACAACAATAACATCAACATAGAGAGAGATCAGCTGGCCCAATGGACAGAAGGCGATGCTACCAAGTCTAAGGCGGGTGACTTTCAATCTGTGGCCCTCGGGCCTGTCTTCCATTGTTTTTGTTCAAACATTCCTCTAGGTCGTATAGCCCTGGTGTCCACTTGCCGTACAGAGGTCACTTGTGGTTGCTGTGAGGCTGAACACTGTGAGACTGATGTGTCAAATGCATTAATGGTTGGTTACCCAAGGCGGACAGAGAGTGGGGTGGAGCTCTCCGATTAAAACAAGCTTGGAAGGAGGAGTGGCATCCACTTCCGTAATAGCTTGCCTCCGGAAACCCTATGAACCTGGAGAGAGGATGAAAGTCACACAGGTGTTTGAGGACTCTCCTTCTTAGGGTCGCTATGAGTCGCCTGCGACTAGACGGCACTTAACAACAGCAGTAGTCTAACGAGGTGGTCTAGTTTGAGTTTAATGAAAGGGGTGATGTGGTAAATTTCTCTTTTCTCTTTCTGAACAAGGTCAAGCGGAATTTGTATAAGCTGGATGCCCATCAGAGGCTCTCACCTGGAATGAGAGGGGGCACTGGGGGGTATTTGGCACTGATGGGGGGTTTTGGTTGTCACTGGGTGGTGACACTACTAGCATCGTGGTGGTAGGAGCCAGGGGTGCTAGTAAGTAAGCACCCTAAAACGTCCAGGGCTGCCCCACCGCAGGCCCAAGACCTAGGGAGTTCTGAGGTTGCCCCTGGCGCTCATGGCCACTTCCCCGCCCACGACCCCATCCAGCCACCACTGTTTGGCCTCTCTTGATCTCCTGCTCCCACGAGCTGCTGTTCTGCCTTCAGTGGGGCTGGCCTGCCTGGCACATTGTCAGAGTACAAGGTCCAAGCTCTGTGCCCGGCACACGGCGGTGCCCAGTCTGTGTCCCTGGGTAAATGGAGCATGGGAGGGCAAGTAGGCCACTGCCGGACAGCAGCGAGAGGCTGGTCCAGGGGACAGTGTGGGGTGAAGGGGCACGTCTGAGCGCTGAGGACGGCAGTGAGAAGGGAGGCTGTGGGGTTGCTTCCATGACCTCACCCAGGGGGATTGGCTTCAGTAGCACTTTCAGACTAAGGAAGGCCAGGAAGGTCTGACCACTCGCTTCTGAGAATCAGCAGGGGAGATCCAAGCCTGCAGGCAAACATGGCGGCCATCCAGGGGAGGGGGCCAGTGCCGGCGGGGCAGTGACTCATCCACCTTGGGGTGTGGGGTTCACCAGGAGGTGGGGGCAGGTGGGTCAAGTAACAAGAATAAATGAAAGAGAAAGACCTGCTCATTCAACACGGATTTATTAGGTACCTTCTATGCAGTAGATCCCGAGGCCCACCTGGGGAGGCAGCCAGGGGCTGGAGCTGCTCCGGGTGTGGGCCAGCATCAAGGCTCCTGGTGCAGAAGGGAAGGTGCGGGCGTGGGGTGGGGGAGGGAGACCTGTGGGGTCTGAAGAGTGAGGGAAGCTTCTGGAAGATGGAGCGATAGGGACAGGGATGATGTGGTCAGGTTATCATCAAGTGTCACTGGTCACCTCGTGGAGAGCTAAGTAGGTGGAAGCTGGGTACATGGCAGTCGTGATGAGGTGCTGGCCAGATGACGGGGACGCCAGTAGTCTCTCTCTTCCAGATGCCCCTTGGCCACTGTGTCTGGCACACATGCTCATCAAGGCCCTTCGGGAAGGCCTCCACCCAACCCTCTGAATTAAGCACAACAGGATTGAGGGGGGGCCCTCTGGAAGGGTCCTTCTTTTGGTCTTCACTCTCACGGCAGGCCATGTCTAAAGCATCTCAATTCCCCAAAGGGACCCTGGTCTCTAACCCTCCCTCCCTTGGCCCCTTCTCAGCTCCTCTGACCCTGCCCAAGAGGGCAGATCCCTCACAGCCCATGGGGACCCCTTGTAACATGTTAAGGACCCTCCCCATCAAAGAGAGACATCAAACCCTGGGGCCACTGATTCAAAGTGGGCTGTTTACTTTGAAGCTGTGCCCTTCAAGAGGCTGGTTGAGGCCTTGGCCGCTGGCGTGGGATCCCTGAGAGGGCTGTATCATGTCTGTCACGGCCAACTCTGACAGCTGGCCTTGATGTTTTATCTTCTGAAGGCTGACCTCGGACGTGAGTGACAGCCAGCGCTCATGTTCTAGGGTGGCCTCGGTGAGGGGCCTAGGGGTTGTAGATGTTGGCTGGGCCCAAGTGTCCTATGCCAGGAAGACCGAGGGGCCTGGCTGCCTGTCCCACACAGCTGGCTCCCAAGGTCAGAGGACCTCCTTCTCAGGCCATGGGAAGGTCATGATAGACATTCCAGATTGGGGAGAGCGGAGGGCCTGGGGCTGGACAGGAAGCCTGGAGACATGCTTATTGAGAAGGGGACAGCTGATAGGTGAGGGAAGGCCTCAGTGGCACGCCCAGTGAATGGGACAGAGAGCAACAGGGAGGGCAGTCTTCAGAGGAGAACAAGGCCACACAGCCAAGCATCCAACAGGCCTCAAGTAGCAGGTGGGCATGTGGAGCCCATGGCCACCTCCATGGCATGGACTGGTAGGCAATGGGCTGGCTTGGTGGAGCCCAGAGGTGATGCCCGGCTGAAGGCTGCCCGGCACTTCTCAGAAGTCCTCTCGCGAGGCCTGCTCTCTTGACCAGGTTATGATGGATGCCACCTTGCTCAGCACCTGTAGACCATGAGGAAGAAACCACAAGAGCTTACCAGACTCCACCTTCCCAGACAGGAAAGTCCAGACCTCCATTCAGAAGAAGCTCATGTGTCGCTGAGGTCAAAGCCAGGAGGTGGAATCAATGGGGTTCAGGTGGCCCCTGAACAAAGCGAGTATGTCCACTCAGGCAGACAGAATGAGAAAAATGGGAGAGGGAAGAGTTAGCAGGGTGAACAGAACCAGAGGTGCACCCGGGCACGTGCGCACACGTGCATGCACACAGAGGAGTGAGCGCACTCTCACAGACACGTGGGCGCACACACACATCCACACACTCAAGCCTCCAAAGTCTTAGATGGCCTTCAACTCGATGTCTTCCTGGCAGTCATCCTCAGAGCCACTAGGCAAACGGGTGTTTGAGGGCAGAGTAAATTCATTCTCCTTTGGGGTTGATTTAGGAAAGACGTCATCTTGGGTTTTGAATCGTGGTCCCTTTTCTAACGAGGGTGAGCATGTTGTTGACTCAACGGGTTTGGAATGCCAATCCTCAAAGCCATCTTCAAGGACTAAGAGGTGTCTTTCTCAAAGTCCATTTCCTCAGGGCCTCAGCCAGGCAAGGGGCCAACCCAAGAGTGGCCTTTGCCGAACCTGCCCAGAGGAAGGGTGTGGGCGTCTACAGGAAGGGGGACAAAAGACAAAATGAGGAAACTGGCTTTGCAGTTTCCAACCGCAAGATGTGATGGAGCCACTGGACTGATCTCTGGTCCCAGCCTGGTGCATGGACGAGGATACCTAAACCACCCAGGGGGACACGGCTTGGCCAATGGTCACAGCAAGGTGTCTGTCCAAGAGGCAAGAGGTGTCCAACAGGTGTCTGTCCCTGGGGCAAGGGATGCCTAAGAGCCCCCACCCAACCGCGGTCATGGTCCTGGAAGGGGCCCTGGAAGAGCTCCACGGGCATCATCACAGCAGCTGCGCCATCTAGTGGTGAGGAACTTGGGCCTTTTGTGCCACCAACTGTGTCCTGGGTGTCAACCTCCCACAGTCAGACAATAGGTGTCCTCTAGAAGGCCAACCAACCAATCAAAGTCATACAACCAACGGGCTCCCTAGTCACCCAGAGACAGATAATGGATGGGTTCCTACCTCATCAACCACTCAAAGAGAATGAGACCATGGGTGGGTGTCCTAGAACCAGCCCCCGACCAGTCAGTCAATGGGTGGCTTCCTACAGACTCAACCACTCAAAGATGATCAGTTGAAGAATGGCTCCAGCTGCAGCTCCAGAGATTCAAGGTGAACCTTGGGGGAGAGGGGAGGGCACAGGAACACTGGCCACCCATCGCGCCATGTGGCTGAGTGCCCACGGCTGGCATGTTAACCAGGGACCTGGAGAAGCGGCCTTAGCCACAGACTTCTGAGTGTTCTGCTCCTCATATACAGACACAGGCAGTGGGGACACTGGGACAGCCCGCCTCCTTGACTAAACCAAAAAGGAAGCAACAGTGACGATTCAGTCCCTTCTTAAGAGCTAGGCTGGAGAACGGGAGCTGCCACAATGTGGCCCTTGGGGAGGAGGGGTGCCCCTCCCTATCTGTCCCTCTAGAGGCCCCCCAAACAGCACGTTGACCTTCCTCCAGAGGACCCCCACATCAGCCTGACCATAGGCTGAGCCTCCATTGGAAGGAAGATTTCAAAGACCTTCATCTACACTGTTGAGGAAAAGTCTCTCCCACACAGAGTTCCACAAAGTTCTACCACACGCCATGTCCAAATGACTCAGGGGTCCTCTGGGCTGCCAGAGCGGAACGCGGGACCTGCCCCCTGAAATGCCTCTGCCTAGTCGGCAGCCAAGCATCTGAACCGTCTGTACTCATCCCAGCCTGCGCCACCTTGTTCCATGGGCTCCGGCTTCTCAACTACTCAACCCCCACAGAAGCCCAGTTCCTCCCAGTCACCCTGGGAATGTGCCTGCCATTGCCAGTGACCCGTCCACCGGCTGACAATGGACTTGCTGGGCTCCCAGCTGCCCGCCTTCTCTATCACCCTGGCCCCACCCGCAGCACTGAGCGCACCTCATCTGTGGGGCCCCCAGCCCTGCTCTGAATGCACTGATTTCCTGCGTCCTCTGGAGCCCGGTCTGGCTCCTTCCCCCAGCTGTCCCCACCTTGGGCCACCACCCCTCAGAGTACTGGATGAAGACGCCCTTTCATTAGACCAAAGGTGTGGGGGGCAGTGGCTTGGAGGGGGGCTCTGGACCCTCGGCTGCCTCCCTCACAACCCGGCCACTCTCCAGCTGTGTTGCCTCAGGCAGGTCCCCTGACCACTCTGTGCCTCATTTTCCCCCGCGGGTGGCTGTGAGGACTCACCAAACTAGGATTTCTGGGAGTGTAAACCCTAACAGGAACACAGGCTGCCTCATCCATCATTCTCCCAGTGTGACTGCTGGGTTTGAACCTATGAACCTGTCAGAACTGTCATGCCACCGGAGCGCCTTCCTTTATTAGTTATAGAGCATTGCGGGTACCAGAAAAAACTCAAGACGCATAGCTGTCAAGTCGAAATCAACTCAGAGCTGACCCCCTAGTGCGTTTTCAGAGGCTGCACACTGCACGGGGGGAGACTGCCCAACTCTGTCCCTCAGAACAGCTGGTGGATTCAAACTGTCAGCGAGGTATGACCCTTGGGTTGGCCGCATGACTCCAGAGCGGCCACCCACGGAGCGGCCACCCGTGATGTGGGGCTGCTGACAAAAGACCAGCCCAGCCCAGCAGCCTGGCTTGGCCCGCAACACCAACCTTGGTGCTATTCTTGCACGCAACCCAGGACAAAGAGGTCCCCACCCCCTGAAGCCATCAGCAGTCACGGCATGCTGCCATGTTGTTCCCAGAGGGCTGGACCAGTCGGAGAAAGGTGAGCAACAGCAGGGAGGCGGGATTCTGAATACGACAGGGATCAATGCAGGGGCTGTCGGTGGCCGCCTGGAGCCCCAGAGCCGCCACCTGTCCCATCTGACCTCTTCCCACCTTCCCAGGCCACTTTCACCTGCCTCCACCTCCTCTCATGTCAGGCTACTAACAGAAAGGTGAGTAGCCCTGGATCAGAATGTTACTTGAAAGGTCAGTGGTTCAACTCCACTAACAATTCCAAGGGAGAAAGATGAGGCGGCCACCTCGAGAAGGTTTAGAGCCTCAGAAACTGGATGGAGAGAACTTCCCTCATAGCACAGAGATGGTGGCACTCTCATCATAACTATCCTCCAACCCTACTGTGGTCAGACCACTAACGGACCCCACGGTGGAGCAGGCAGACGCACAGGGGCTGAGCTTCGGGTGGAGTTTAGGGCCCCTTCTGTCTGTTTCAGGCAGCACCTGCGGGTACTGGAGGGCAGGTTGGCCAGCCAGACCTCCCAGCAATGTCACAGCAAAGTCAAGGAGGCCCAGGGCAGCAACTGGGCAGCTGGGCCTGGCCTGATCCTGATGTCCTTGGCCCTCCAACGTTAATAATAGCTCTGCTCCAAGGCGAGAGCGCAAGTGCAGACATTACACGGCCAGGCCAGTGAGTGAAGGCGCCAGGTGCTGCAAGGCACCACCAGTGCATCTGCTGCTCACCTACAGGGGGCGGTCGCTGCTCAGTGACCACAGCCCTGGGACTAGGAGCTCGAGGGACCAAGCAGGACACGTCTACCAGTCAGCACATTTCATGACAGCTTCCATCTCTCAAGGGTGCTGACCCCAGAACTCAGAGATGTTAACCGAAAGCTGAGTGGCCACGTCTCAGCATGTGTGAGCGGGTCAGGGGCCAGAACACCGGGGTTTTCCAACACAGTCTACGACCTGTAACACCTCAGCGTGACTAACTAACCACGGGTGTCAGAAGGGGCAGCCTTTGCCCATGGATTAAGCCCTGAGGCAGGAAGGGGCAAGAAAGAGAGGCTGACAGATGTGAATTGCAGGGGGACGTGGGAGAACACTGTGGAAGTGGAAGACCATTTAATATCACTCAGCAAAACCTGAAGGAATAGTTCAGTGGAAAACCACACTGCTTTGTCAACTTTCAACCAAGGGACAATTTACACAAAAAAAAAAAGAAAAGTGGATCAAAAGGCCTTGCCACAGCCTGCCCTCTTCCCCTCATAGCCCAGACTGTGACACTCGCACATCTGTCCCGGTGCACACCTGCTGTGACCCCTCACCTGCCCCCACTCCTCTGTCCACTTGTACTGCGCCCTCCCAAGTGGCTTCTCAGCACTAATCCCAGCCAGCCATTCTGCCCATATCTGGACCTGCCGGGAAGAGGCCTCCGGACCCCCGCCCCTCCAACCCAGCCAGCTGAGCTCCCACTTGGCCTGTGACATTTAAAAATATCTGTCCAGCCCTGGAACGCAGAACCCAATACTGCTGTCAGCTGCTCAGACCCCCTCCTCACTGGGCTGCCGAAGACAGGGCCACTCGACCCTCTGTCCCCGCATGCCAGTCCTAACTTGGCTTCTCTGTAGAGCTGGCCGCCGGCAGGAGCCCATTCCTGGCCTTACAAGGAAAGGCCTGGCCGGGTCGGGGGCTCAGCCATCTGTGTGCCCGGCCGGCAGTGCGACGTCCGACACAGCTGTCCCCCTCGGCCTGGAGCCCGAACCCGGCCCCAGGCCCTGCTATTAATATAGTCGCAAAAGGGCCTAGCAACTGTCCTGGGCGCCTGTCCACCCCGATGGGGATCCCGTCCTCTCAGCCATGAACTCCGGTAGGTAGCAGGGCAGAACCCCATCTGGCCTCCAAAAATTCTGTCTCCCCCAATAAATGTATGACTGGAGCCACTGCTGTCAAGTCGATTCTGCCTCACGGTGACCCGACAGGGCAGAGGAACACCAGCCCCAGGGCTTCCAAGGCTGGGATCTACGTGAAATGACTGACTCTTCTTTCTCCTAGCTGGTAGATTTGAACCACCAACCTTCCAGGGTTGATCCTTAGCAGGGTTCTTTAAAAGAGGACTAAAAGACGAGGACCAGCTACAAGGGCAAGAGTCTTCAATCCCCTGAGCCGGTGCTGCTCCTGTGGGGTGAGGAGCTCGCCCTGATTCCTCTCACCCACCCCCTCATCCCTGCCTAAGGCTTCCCACATCACTCGGTGCTGAGCGGAAACTTAGGAAATGTGGCCAGCAAGGTGATTCCCCCGGGAAGGGAAGGAGGGCAGAGCTCATTCCCAAGCATGCTCTCTTTAGGGGGTTACCACAGAAGGTTCCAGAAAGCGTGGACTAGGGCGAGTCCCAGAGCCACAGATCCAGGATGGAGGGAATCCAGCTATGTCCTGCAAACCGAGTCCCAGCCCCTGGCTTCACTCAGAGGACCCTGTGGGGTCAGCCATGCAATAACCAGAAGGGCAGACAGGACACTCAGGACAGTGGGCTTATGCTCACCAAGGTGAGCCCACGGGCCGGAACGGGGAGTTTTGAGAACATCACCACTGTCCCTGAACTGCTGAGAAGGGTGCTGGTTACGTATGCAGGAGCAGCGAAAAGAAAATAAAGCAAAACACTGGGGAGAAATGAGACGATTTCCAGGGTTCCTGGAAAACGGTGATGGTGACCTGGGCAGAGGGGCTGCCCCAGCCCCCAATCTGCTATGAACCTCTGGCACAGTTAGAAAAAGAAGAGGAGGCCCCACAAATACGGCTGCAGGCCCACTGTGGGCTCTTCTGGTCAAACAGAGAGGAGGACGGAGGGAAGCAGAGGCCCCACGGGCTGCGGGTCAGCGGCTTGGCCCTTGCATCTCCTGCCTCCAAGTCCAGCAGGCCCACCTTCCAGATGTAAGGGGCCTCCTCTGCTGCGGGGACAACAGGAACTCGAACATCTCTTCAAACTGCCTACGTGTGACCTTGTTTCACTGTCCTCTACAGACAACACACTTGTTCCCCAGCAGCACCGGGTGCCCCTGTGTCCCTTGTGGTCACTCTCCCATCTTCCCCACTTGTCCAATAGGCTAAAGGATCGTGTCAACATAACTTGTCTATGTGCCGAAGAGCCAGAACTCTTGTCTGACTCATATTACTGCAATCTTTGCTTTGCTGTGATAGTCACTTTACGTGGCCGTCGGGAATGTAGCCAAGAATTCTCCCTGAGGCCTGCACTTTTCTCCAATAGACCAGTGTGATCCTACACCCAGGCCAGGCCAGCATTTGGCCAAGAGCGTCTTCCTTCTTTGGAAGGCCTCCACCCGGCCCCTTGCGGCCCCTCCACCAGAGAACACGTAATCTAGGGCTAATCCCATCCTGGCTGGAAACGGTTTTGTTTGATCAAGTATAGATTGCTTTCAGGCAAACTTTCCGGGAAGGGTGTCCTTCCCCAGGCGCAAGTAGATACTTTTAGGCTCCGGCTGTTTTCTGGCATCTCACAAATCCAGAACAGAGCATCCTGGGAGCAGAGGCCAAGGCCCCCCACCCAAGTGCCTGCAAAAGGCCAAGGGTGAGAGCGAGGCCCTGACAGGTGAGGGTGGGATCCATGCACTCCTGCTGGCCGGGACACTGGCGTGCTGACAGCAAGTGGACGGTGCCCTAGTTCATGTTCCTGAAGGATGGGGACACACAACACAGCCGAGGCCAAGGCCACGGGGCGAAGCCGGTCCTGAGAAGGCCCCTTCTTGAGTGGCCTGTACGCATAAACATATGAAGTGGAGACGAATGTCACGGTCAAGTTAGATCCAGATCACTCCATCTGTCCATTTATTATTAGAAGGCAAATGTCAGGAGAAGAAAATATGGCCCCAGTAATTTATTCCTGTGGAAACTCAACAGACTTGAGCTGGCTGGGACCGGAATCCTCCCAGCCCGCCTGAGAGACCCTGGGACTGGAGTCCAGCACGTCCCCTTTGGGGCTGGACATGTCATGGTGTGTGTGCGTGGGTGCAGAGGCCCCCACAGGAAACCCAGGAAGCCCACCCCCTGGTATTTCTGTGAGGGGCCAGGGAAGTATTTTTTTTTCCTGGAATTTCTCCTACCCTTTCACCACATGCTGGGAAATGAGAAAGCAGGAAGGCTGGAAGGGATTGTGGGGAGGACGTGGACAGCCATTTCCTCTTTAATAGCTGCACCCACCTTCTGGTGTTGTTTTAAAATCCATTATGTGATACTGTCAATCTTTTTATTTCAAAAAAACCAAAGTGTGCTCACATCCCAGGCCCATTCCAATGCGCAGCGACCCCACAAGGTGGGACAGAACTGTCCTGTGACGTTTCCAAGGCTGCGACTCTCTACAGGGGACTTAGTGGAAAGGAGTTGTGCTGTCTACCCAAAAGGCGCTCAGGTTCAAAGCCATTAGCTGCTCCGAGGGAGACAGCCCAGCAATCTCCTTTGTGATTTACGGCCTCTGAAAACCCACTAGGGTCAGCTATGAGTCCATTCCAACTAGACAGAACTCAGCAACAATGGCAACAAATCCCTCCAGACGTGGAAGACCTCGTGTCTCCCACCGTGCAGCTGGTGGTTTTGAACCCCTGGCCTTCCTGTAAACAGCCTGGCACGTAACCCTCTGTGTCTCCAGCGCTCCTGGTCTTCTCACAGCAGTGGCAGGATTGATTGTTTGCTATTACCAGTATTTTATTGTGGCTCTGATTCCCATTTAACAGTCTCTATATGGACCATTCAGTGATACGGGTTCTATGAGTTCTCACGTGTCCACACGCCACTGTTTCCTAATTCACCTTTAAAAGCACATTTATTTTCACATAAGAAGAAGTGAGCTGATTTAAAGACCTCTGGTAGCATTAGTGCTGGGGACATGCTACACTGAGAGATGGTACAAAAAGAATGGAAGGCGGGTGTGTGTGAGGCGTTGCTGGACCTCCCCCAGTTTCTCAGAGCCTCCCAAAGTCAGGGTGTGGAGACTCCAGTCTTGGGGTCCCTACTCCCCGGCTTGCAGCCCCAGGCAGCCAGTAGTGACCAGGGCCAGCCTGTACAAGGGCAGGCGGTGGCCTTTAAGAGGAGGACACAGAACCATGCCTCAGGGCTCCTCATCAGAGACCCTAAGGAAAGCCTTAAGAAGCCCTGGTGGCGAGTGCCAACTGATACGTTAAAGGTTCAAATACATCAACAGCTTCTTAGTAAAAAGATAGGCCGTCTCCTCCTATAAGGACTCAGAGCCAGAGAAAGGGCAGTGGGTTAGAAAGGGCCTGGAGTGCCTACGATGCTAACAGTTAAGTGCTCAGCTATGGACAGAAAGATGGGGAGTCACAAACCACGGGGGACCCCGAGAAGGGCCTCGGCCTCCGACACACAGCCATGGGTCTGTCGGGGCAGGCAGGTCTGAACAGGGGCCGTGCCCTGTCCCCCAAGTGTGTCCACTTCTTTAACGTTAGCCAGTGACCTCAAGGAGCCACACTGCGCCAGCCTCACTCTTCACGCAAATAGCTCACCAGGGTCAACAGAGCGGCCACTGGACGCTCTGACCTCACGCTGCACCCGCTTTAAAAATAACGGGCCATGAGAAGCTACTTTGCTTTTAAACACGCTAAAAATAATAATAAGGCTGGTCTGTCATAATAACCAACTGTTGTTCATTAGAGTATTTCACCATGAGAATTCACCTTTGGAGTCGCTGAGGAAAGGTGCCCTGGTGGCACAATGGCTGAAGCACTGGGCTTCCCCCCAATCCACCAGCCCCCTATGGGAGTAAGAGCGAGAACCCGGACAGGGCCTCTCTACGAGCTGGACGTCCTCCTCGGAGTCATTACACCGTCACCCTGGAGGACGCCAGCCTCGCCAATAAGGGCAGGTGAGGGGCCTTGACCTGCAGACACCTTGACCTGCAGCCCCCGTCCCCTCCCGAGCATGCTGCCCTGCATGTCCCACTCGGATGACAAACGACACTGCAGCCCTGGTCCCCCAGCCTGACTGACACGCCCAGGTCTGCGAGGTGGGCAGTGGGGCCTTCATCTCCAGGGCCGAAAAGCATTCTTCAGATTGCGGCCACTCCTGACTTACACGGTCTCAGGCTGGGATTAGGGGCACAGGGTTAACATTTAGGTTTAAAAAAATCAAATGAAGAGTACAAGGGAAATGCACTGTACACGCAATCACACAGAAGGGGTCTCGAACGCCCAACAGTAGCCTGAACTCTTCCTCTTCCCACGTACCAGCCACCTGTGGGAAAGGCTGACGGGCACTGAACAGAGAACCAGGAGGCCTCTTGGCCACCCTCTCCCAGAAGCTGTCATGTTAAGCCGCCCGCTCCCCACTTCCACCTTTGGGGCCAGTCTTGACAGTGTGGTTCACTGAAGTCTGGCCCTTCCTCTTGTCTGATTAGATAAAGGGAGCCGTGGGGATGTAGTGCAGAAAAGTACTGGCTTGCTAACCAAAAGGTTGGCAGTTCTAATCCTCCAGTGACTCCCTGGGCCAACAAGGGGCAGTCTCCTTCTGCAAAGATTCACAGCCTTGGGGACTCCACCGGGTTTGCAATGAGTTGATGTGGACTCAGTGGCACTGGGTCTCCCCAGCTTAGCCTCAAGGGGTGGAGAGGCAGGAAAAGACTTCAAGCTCCCTCTCTAGCTCCTAGTGGGCCGAGACATGTTACCGGGACCAAGGTTTTATTGGCAGAAGGGAAGGGAAGTGTGCTTAGATAGAGGGTGGGAAGCACACGTGCGCGTGCACACACACACACACACGCTCACGTGCACTGCTGGTGGGGATGGACTGATGGCATTTTGAACTTACTTACAACTGTGTGACCCCAACGGCTTGAATGAAATGCTTGTCAAGGAAGGAGGACACAGCTTACACACTGGGGTAGGTCATGCAGTGAGGTCCACAATGGGCCAAGCAGAAGGAGCCCAGTTGTACATCAACATGGGAGCGACCACCAGCTGCATCCCACACAGACCAGATGCTGAGGGTGCTGCCAGGAAGACCCTGGTGGAACATTCAGGAAGGGCCTCCAAGATACGCCGCTGAGCGAAAACAGTGCCAAGTAATACCAACACTACTGTACCCTTACTTCCCATGGAGGCTGGTCACTACACACAAAGGTTGTCTCTGGGAGATGGGAAGAGTTGGGGTGAGAAAGAAGACAGACCCGTGGAGGGCTAGCTAAGCCAACTTCAGCCTTAGACCTGTTTCGTGATTTTCTAAAAATTATTACGCCTGTAACCCATCTATTACATATTTGAGTTACAAAGTAATGATTGGACAGCTATTGATCTCCACTCATTTGGAGCAAAAGAGAAAGAAGGAACCCCAATATTCTGAGACGAGATCAAGGCACAGACAGCCTTACACGAACCACTACCTCCTTTCCTCTGAGACCAGAAGAACAAGATGGTGCCCGGCCACTACTGCTGGACCACAACAGAGTGAGCCTGAGAAAGGGAGAGAGATGCAGTACAGGACCTCAAACTCTTACACGCATCTAGGAATCCCTGAGTCTGTTCTCCTGAGGTACCTTCAAACCTTGAACCAAATGCTCCCCAAAATGACATTTTTAAAAAAAATTATAACTGTTTAATTAATATTTTTATCATCTATATACTTACACGCTTCATGTACATATTATTTTATACATTCTTTCATTGACGTTATATTTCGTTCATTATATTATGGGGGCCAATGACTAAGGACGGCAGAAGAATCGATGCCTTTGAACTGTGGTGCTGGAAAAGAGTACTAAACATAGCATAGACCGACCAAGAGATCAAACAGATCTCTGTCTGCCTTAGAAAGGGTGAAACCAAAGCAGCTCCTTGGAGGCAAGAATTTTGAAGCTCCATCTCACATACTCTGGGTGTGTGGGAGGTAGAGACCAGTCCCTGGAGAAGGACATCATGCTCAGAAGGGTTGAGGGACAGGAGAGGAAGAACTCCAGTGAGAGGGACTGACACAGTAACTGGGGATGGGGGGCAGGTGTGTTGGAGACAGTGAGACTGTTTCAGGACAGGGCAGGCTTCCGAGCTACTACTGTGCACTGGGTAGCTACGCGTCACAGGTCACTTGACGGCACATAACAACAGCATCCATCTAACCAGTAACTACTATTGTGAAAGCACGTACACCACCTACTTCATACTTCATGCCCTAATATCCTCCTTTGATTTTTATTGAAATTTTAATGAAGGTTCATAGAGAACTTG